>NC_135344.1:38998711-39308718 GCF_023851605.1 Tamandua tetradactyla
ACCATGGTTTGCCAAACCCCAACCAAAACCATTCCTGCCAACCCTAAAGAACACCTAGGGCTCTATCAGAGATTCTACATGGTTCCATGCATTATGAATACTTTCCAGAAACCTATAACCTCCAGATGAGTTCGTAGGCCAGATTAAGTCCTGAAACTCAGAGGGGCCAGCCTTCCCAGAACATTAACAGTTCCATCTACCTATTTTATATTGTTGACACCCTATTCCAACATGAAAAAGTTAGAATGGGCATAACTCAAATGATTGAGAGAAAGATCAAAGGAGAAGGTGGAGTTATAACAAGGAAGATAGGGTTTAACAAATGACTATGACTGCTGAATCATTATATTGATATTTCATTTAGTCTCGAGTGTCTCGGAGAAGCTAGAAGGAAAACCCAAAATTGTGGAACTATAATCCATACTAAACTTTGAAATCTGTTTTATAACTAATTGTTGAGGTGTATTTTGAAATTTCTTGCTTTTTTGTGTATGTTATTTCTCATAATAAAAAAGACCAACACTGCAGTATCTGGTAGCCATTCAGAATTTCACAATGTTTAAGAAAGCGATATGTTTTTAGAGTTAAAATATATATATATATATATGTGGGTTAAATTTTTGACTATTTTTTCATTTCTTTATACCATTATCAGGTAAAATAGATGTGAACAAAATTATATTACACAATAAGCCCCAAGAATTTAGGAGATGATACAGCCTCTGGTAGCATGAACAGATAGGACTGAAGGGAATTTGTAAACTTAAAGCAAATTACTCAGAACAAAATGAAAATCTAAGGTTAACACTGGGCATCTAGAACAATGGCTTTCCAGCCTCTTGAAAACAGAGGACTTTTCAGGAAAATGTTAGAGAGGGGAGAGTTGCTGAGGACTAGGCTATCAAAGAGCTAGTTTTGAGGGAACTGTAACAATTAGCAGACAGAGCTTCCTTTGGGGATATCTAATCATTATTCAATTTCAAAAGTCCCCTGGGGTTGGGGAGGACCATAAAACTGAGTGTAAGATGTCATTCTAGGTGCTTTCTGTTATTCAGATTATCCAAATTTGATTGTACTTTTGTGGAAATGGAGGCCTTAAGAAGATACCTACCTGGGGAGTGACTTAGCCAGTTACACCCAACCAGTAAATCTCAAGGCCTACTATCCCCCAGTTTTCCATATATCCTACATTCCAAAGAGATTGCTCCCTCATAGTCATACCCCAAAGGCATCCTCTAACTTGAATTAATATCTTTTATGTGAGGGCATCAATTTTCAAACTGCTTTCTATCTCTAACCTCTCGAGAAAGATGTTTTTTCCCATAATAGACCCTTGGTTTGTATCACAGTTGAGGGAATCTTAAGAGAATAGTATGAGAGTGGAAATACTCAAGTGCATTATAGATCTTAAAATACTCAAAACTATTAAGATGTAATTTTGGTCTATCAGGGGTGTTACCTTGGGCATCTAGTGGGAGGGTTTATTGTGAATAGCCAGGTTCCTGAGAATAGATAAATCTTTCAGAGAAGGACAGAAGCCTTTAGACTAAGGACATCAAAATTAGTCAACAACTAGAGCAAATAGAAATCCAGTTCCTGTTACATATTGAGAAGAGCTTATTCATCTGAAAAATCTAATCTACTAGGGAAAATTACTTTGCTCCTCTGACAAAAAAGGAGGGGGGTGCCATATAAATATAGAGGTTGATTTTTATTTCAACTGCATGTGCTATTAGAAATTAGGATTCCTTTATGAGCTTAGAGAACCTTTAAAAACCTTGCATTAGTACCAGGTAATTAAAATATACAACTAAACCTAAATCATATGAGCTGAGATGAATTGGAATCAATGTCTTTTTTGATTAAGTACCAGAGCTGCTCAAGAACAAACTAATGAATACACTGACTGTAGAGTGCCACTAACAGCTGATTATAGTCATGATTTTGCAATTTAGTACTCAATAAAGAACTGGAATATGAATATCCATGGGGCTAATAATTTTTGTAATTATTTCCAAAGTGCTTCTGGTCTATCTTCATGGAAGAAATGCTTTGGAGATGAAGGTTGATAGGCAAATAATTTTCTTCCCACCAGCACACCTTATTAAACCACAGAAAGAGAGAGGAAGGTAAGAAGCCAATTTTCACTGATGCTACATTCTGAGGCAGAATAAAAAGAAAATACACCTTAAGGTATTTTTAAATTGTTTCCATCAATACTTATTTGCAAATATATTGACATGTATAAGAGCAGCTATTTTATGAATCGACCAATCAAATGAATGGGTTTCGGTTCATTTAAAAAGAGTGACTTCTCCTTGCTTAGTGGCTACAAAGGCTAACTTCTAACCAAAAAAAAGCTCCAAACTCTTCAGGTCCATTTCACCCTCTGTTTCCATATCCAGGCAATCACTGAGCCCAACTAATTCTAGCCCTGAAATAACTTTAAAGCTGATTGCCTTCAGCTTCCTGCTAGGCTACTATCTCAGAGAAGGCCTGTCATCTCTCACCAATCATTCATCACTAGCCTGATCGCTCCATTACCCCAGTGTCCTACCCCAACAATCTCCCCCTCCTGTGATCAGTGTATGCTCTAGTTTAGAGCTTTCAATGACTCTCATTGGCAATAAAGTATACACTCCCTGGGAGGATGTAAAGTACTCTGCCCTAGCCTCTTCCATGGTACATGCTGTACTACTCCTCTACATTGTCTTTTGAGTCCGCTGAGTTTCTCACTATCCTTCAACACTCAGATATACATTAAGGGTTTTTATTTCTTTATCTCATATCTGGTTATTACTAACTGGAATGCCTTTACTCCATTTAGTAAACTATTTCAGGACCCAGCCTTCACATTTTCAACCAGTCTTGTGATTTTCATGAGTCTTTCTCCAAACCTGCCATAAGCCAACAAGCGATTCCTAAGCAATATATTCACATTCATTTTACCTCTTGTGCTGCTAGAAGTGAGTTTGCCCTGCCTTCTTAATACTCATGACATTTTGTATCTAATGATACTTGATGCAATTCCCTTCTCATTATATTTACTTTGGACAAGGTTCATCTCATCTGTTGAGTTATAAAATCTTGAGAAGAGGGACTGTGGTCCATAACTCAAGATGCATCTATACAATGGCCACTGGGAGTCTTACAAGTGGGGGATGTTTGATAAACGTGTTAAATTGAACTGGTTTTGTATGAGGACCAAACAAAAACAGGAATGACAGGCACCATTTCTTATGCGATAATAAAGATGTCTTCTGTTTACACACAAAACAATATTTTAATCACCACAGCAACCTTAACTAGGCAACAAATGTTATAACTTAAATTTTAAACCAAATTGAATAAGATGGGATGAAATATAAAATAAAAACGTTATCAGACTCTTCCCAGGAAGCAATCTTCTTGACACCAAATCCTGACATGATGGGCTCAGTGGTTTATTTCTTTCTTGGACAGCCCCGACTTTTATATCTGAATTGCATTTCCCTAAATAAAACTGCATGAAACAAAATGCCATTATGATTTCTAACATTCATTTCCAGTGAAGTTCCTGTTAGGTTGCAGCCATAACTATGATGGAAAGGGTGTGAGGAGAGCCTGCTGCAGTAATAACTGTGTGTTCATACATCAAACCAGGGCATTTTAGGAGAAGCATCTACATAGCATGGGAAACTAATAGGAGGGGTAACACCCTGGAGGCTGGCTTTAAAATGTGACAGGAAATGGACAGAGTAGGGCTTTTCTTAGGTTTGGAAAGTTAGGGTAAAGGCAAAAAGATCCTGTCTACATGAACAGGAGAATTTATCTTTTTAGAAGAAATACATACCTATTTTCAACAGGTATAGTGGACATCATCCTGTTTTATCAGCTGACTTAAGAAACCAGGGGAAATGAATTTGCTCAAGAGCCATGCAAAATTCTTTAGTCTCTTGGATTCATAAATCTTAAAGCTCAGAGGAAGGACATAGAGCTAGGACAACAGAAACTTCAAAGACTCCTGAATGGGATTCCACAGTCCCCTCTCTTTAATGCTTACCTTCATTCAATCGTTAAATCATAAAAGCTCAATTTTTGAAAAAGCTCTCAAATTAGTCCCCAATTCTTCCTCCACATGGCTTCTTTTTTAATTCTTCTAGTCCCTTCTTGTCATTTTTCTAGACTACTGCATTCACTTTCTGATTGACCTCCCCACCTTCAATGTTGACTCCATCTAATGCAAAATGTCACTGCAATGTTTCAAGGTGTCCGTAGGACTATATTATGCCACGACTTAAAAATCCTTGCCTAAAGAAGAAAAGTATAAACCCTTTGACAGAGCATCTGAGGCCTATCAAGATTGAGCCTTTCAGTGAGTGATTCTCCTCCTTCCTCATGCGAAGTGCTCCCCAAGGACATTCTAGGTCATAGAAATCATGGCCTACATGTGTTTTCCCACATACACCACACTATTTGTATTTCCTAAGTGATCTACCTGTTTCTGAGCCTAAACTCACCATGGCAATCAGAATATTTTAAAACGTGAGTTACAGCCCTTCACCTGTCTGAACTCCACAGCTTCCTCCTTATCTCAGGGTAAAGCCAATGTTCTTATGAACATGTTCTTATTCTAAAATGCACTATAACAACCTGCCCTGGCTATTAGTCTCACCTCATCTCTAATCACTCTCCCCCATACTCTTGAGAATGCCTAATACTATGTTCACAAAAAATAATCACAGAAGTATTACTTGTGCATCCTCAACATCTAATGTTTGAAGGAAAGTCTTTTGTTTATCCTCTCTAATTACAAATCCCTACATTCCTGTACACATTGAGGTTCTGTTTGGTTCAATGAAGACAATTCTTACAAATCTGTGGTTGAGTCAAAAATGAGGGACAAGGTTTAAGAGTGGGATGTTGACCTTGCTTATAATCTTGTTCTAAGGTAGCGTGACATAGTTAGTATGAGTGACACAAGATTTTAAGTAAAATAGTATTTCATAATGTCAGAAATTATAATGTAGTTTATAGTGGTCATAGGAGTCTCAAAACAAAATGGAAGTGTGTTTAGTCATGAAGGATGGGGAGGGCCTTGTTAAGTGGTTTAAAACAACAGAACATTGGAGAAAATGGAGGGTAAAAAACACTGGGAAAGACAGAATAGGAGGGAGGTCTTTTAACCTGTATTGAATATAATTAGAAGATAATATAATAAAACAACCCAAGAAATGTATAGTCTTCAAAGTAGTTTTGATTATATTCTCTCTTTTTATCACAACCTCTGATGCTGGTGGCACAGACAAAAATAATTGACTATCATACTCACGGAACCACCATTTCATACATGGAGACAATAGGTGGGCAGAGATGGCCAGGTCTTGCAAAATAGCCACCACCCATCTCCCATTTTCTGACTTTATTTCTTGTCCTGAAATCTAAAGGGAAATAATATGTGTCCATTGATACTCTAAAGAACATTCTGAACCCTGTCCTTTGTAAACCTACACCACATACATAGAAGGTTTAAGAACTTTTACTTCCCAAATCTCATGAGCACACAGGGTGTAAATAGAGCAGCAAGAGGAAGACAGTTTAGAAGCTACAAAAACTAACAATAATGCATGTCCAGAGACTGGAGTCTGGAGTGTGCTTGATTAGAGAAGTGAGGAGCTGGGCATAAACACTCATTTCCAGAATTTTCAACATATCCAAGTAGAGAATTTTGAAATGAAGGACAAGAAAGCACATTTAACCTTAATGTGGCAGGACTGTGTCTGCATATATTTCAGCATTAGTCATATTTTTCCTTTTTTTTTTTTTTCTCAACTTAGTACTCTGCCTTTAAATGAAACTTACTCATCCTGAGGGGTAGAGTGTATCTGGAACAAACTACTAAACTTTTTTCCAAATAGCTGAATCATCCGTGTAAGCATAGAAACTTGTTTAAAAAATTTTAACATTATTGGAAAAAAGTAACATATACCTGACATCTCATATAGAAAATAGAAATGCTGTATAGTTTTCATTGGTGATCCAGAATCATCCTCAGAAGTCTTTATGACCATAGTGGAAAGTAGGCTAAACCAGCTTAGCCAGTGGGAATATTTGAGGCATAAATATCTCAACATCCCTATACCAAATGACCCAGACATAATGTCAATGAATTGCTGCTTTTAAACAGCTACCTTAATTTAACCAAATCTGGGAGCACTGTTTTTAAGATTTTCTTAGTGAAGGGCCTTTGAGCATCTGTCCTAGACCATTGTCGAATGTCAGGTAGTTCATATTCTACATTTTAACCTTCAGTGAATAGGAAGTTAAAGGATAGTTGCTATTTACAGAAAACGTACGAAAGGAACTCCCACTAAGGCTATTTCCATTCTTGGGGGCTGGAGAGCTCCTCAACAATCCTAGACCAGAGTGTGCATGCAGAAGGACTTGTCACTTTCATTTCTCACAATTCCATGATTAATCAGTTGAAGTATGAAGTTTGCACTTGGGACAAAACTGATATTTCTTACTGGCTTTGGCCAGAACTTAAAAGAGCCAAGAAACAAACAAAGCCTAAACATTGCAAAGTGATCTATACTCATTTTTATGCCATATTGACATCAGATGGTATCATGTTTTCCACTGTACAAACAGCTCAAGGACAATTAATAAGCAATTAATCCACTCACATACCAAAGAACTTGGCATAAGGGTGCAGTTGGTGCCAGGGAACAAGGCCAACCCCTATGTTTAGGCATTTCCCGTTTTTGAATGTGAGTATTAGGCCATCAAATTGTGAGACTATTGTTAGAGTTTGGGAAACAATGTAAACCAAACAGGGATTGGCTGGAACTTTGGACCAAAGAACTCTGAATTTGAAAACACGTGTGTGTGCATACACACACACACACACACACACACACTCACACACAGCAGTCATCTTTTTGGCCTATATAGAAGACTTTTCCAAGGGAAAAAAGCAGTTATCAACTACAATAGAATTAGCAGGCAAGTTTTACTTAGAAAAGAAAGATAGTTATTTGTTAATGTAAAAAAATACCCTTGGATGCTGTTACTGCAGAGCCAGCACACAGAAAAGTAAATTATTTCAAAATTGCTGGGTTTTGGTTAAGTAGAGGGGGTAGAAGAGGAAGGAGGTCTTCAAGCAAAGAAGGAAGAAGTTGCTTTTAAAGTAATACCCTGTTCCATTTCATCCCTAAGAAAACAAATGATAATTTTATTTTTAAACTGCCAGTACTCAGTGAAGTGATCTGAATAACCTATACCTCTGAGAGATTTTCATCCTTTACATTTTCCAATTCAACCTAAAATATTGCTCAATTGCCAAACCTCATATTTAAAATATGTGCTTATCATTCAACTCAGGGTAACATTAGCACACTGAAAACTGCATTCTAATTAATAAATCAGAGCCTAAACCACTGAAACATCATTCACACATGTGAGATGGCAGTAGTGAGAGCCATTAAAAATAGTAGCATGCTGTCACCCTTCCAGGAAATATGGAAATCTGCCTTTTTGAGGTTATTGGCTTACATTATTTATCAGTGTTTGGCTTTAATATATGGATTTACTCAACATTGAATGAATATCATATTTCTCCTAGAAGATACAGCATTAATTTGTGATCTTGGACAAACTGTCAATAGGATAACAAGCCCACTAGGGGAGGATGCAATCAATAATTTGTATTCAGTGATTTCTTCCCTTAGGTTGCTTTAGGAAAATATTGCTTTCTCACATTCACTCTAATTCATAAGCACAAAACAAACAAATATTTAAAAAAATATAAAGAACAGAAACCAACTTTGGTCTGGCCCTGTTAGATTTCAAAAAAGCAAACTTTTACCAGTACATTATGAACTGCCAATCAATTCTTGTTCCATCTGAAAACAAGCACAAAATGAAATTAAATGAAATGAAAACTATCAAATAAACAAAAACTGTTCTTAGAAAAAAAAGTCATTGGAAATATGAAACTAAATTTAAGCCACTATATTCCAATATGGAGGAGGAAAAATAAACATGCTCATGTAGACTTCACTTTCTTTAATCTTAATTCTTCCCCCTTCTTCCACACACTTCTCACACTAACTGATTGTACCTTACCTTTCTGCTGTTTTAAGTCTTTGTCTCAGCCACAGTTCGTTTGCCTCTAACTCAAACAGCTCCTGCTCTTGATGGCTGGACTCATCCCAATCTCTGGATGCCCAGCCTGGTAAAACTCAAATCATTTGCCTTTTAATGTCTACTTTATCATTACTCAAAACAGTGTTTGAATTTAAGATTCTTATCAGCATGATTCTCCTCTAGTTTTACTCTATTTGCCTGCCCCATCAGACCCATCCAATAATCTGCTAACATCTCTCAGATGAAGTTTTTAGGGACACTAATTGTTTCATCTGAAATTAGAAAAAAATTGAGAAATATGCACAGAAGAAAGGCCACAGTGATTAAAGAGTCTTTGCTTGGAAAGCCAGAGTGGGGAACTGGGCTTGACCCTGAGTCCAAAATATGTGGATATTCTGCTTTCTCCCCCACACTCCTAGTCTAGCATTACGATCACAGGAGAGGGTGCTGATTTTCTAGAGTCAGCCAGTTTCATGCTGATCATTCCCTTATCCCATCCCACACACACCCCAAAAATCCATGAAACATACACACAAGGAGGACATACAAAGCCAGGGGGTAAACTACACACAATCCACAGCCTTCAACAATTAATGCAGCCCAAGAGAGAATTCTGGACCATTGAGTGTCAGGACAACATCTGATTCTCTCCACTAAAAGAAGAGCAGTAGCTTTTCCCCTAGTACTTATCCTAGTGGTTGGGAAGTATTGTGGGAACCCCCAATGTCATAATAGGCTTAGGGCTGAATGCAGAGAGAACATAAGATTTTCTCAGACCCTCCAAACAATTGCTCAAACCCTCATCCTTGCTACTTTCTTGACATAAATTTGTTGCTACGATTGAATTACTTCCAACTTGCACTGGACCCCACTGAGGCAGGAGAAAGAACATCCTTTATAGCCAGTCAGATTTATCTACAGAAGATTACAAACTCAAGCAGGGCTGAGGCAACACATCTACTTTTGTAACTTCCATTAACACACACACACAGTAGATATTTCATGTGATGAAAATATTTCTTTTAACACTTAGTCTGTTTTGCTTGCAAACAACAGAAACTCACCAAGGTGTATCCCATTGAGAATTCATGTAAGCCAATCCCAGGAAAAGCTGAACACTCAGGACTGATGAAGGGGAAAAATCACAGTGAAATGGAGCTGCAGATGGAGGAGGAATTATAGCAGAGATGAGCTGTAGGTCTTCACTCCATTGCAAGGGTTTTCAATGTGTGGTCCCTCCATTAGCAGTATTGGTATCAGCTTAGAACTTACTCTCCAGCTGATACTGATGCTCACAGAGACATGAAAATCACTGTTCTAGTGCCCCACAATTATTTCATATGGCAGCTATTTTCCAAAGATTTACTTCTCTCTGTCTTATTATTCTGGAGAAAGCAATCTAAGTGATCAACCTCATCTTTTACCAAGTTTGGAAGGCACATCTCCCCACCAGAATTCTACATACAACCCCATATGCTTAAGACACACTATAACTTTATTATACAGATCTAATCATCATAAAGATGTAACATTTATCCTTCCTAACAAATACAAGAATTTAAATAATTAAGCATTTTACTTTAAGGCTTATTTTCTTAATTATCATTTTTTTCCCAAAAAAGTGGTAAAAGAACCAAGAAAGTCAACACCTGTTTTTATTGCACCTGGGATTGGGATTTTCAAGATTCATGTGAGCACAATTCCTCATGACACCTTCTCAGTCTCTCCTGAAATCCTGCTTCGGCTTTTCCCTAAGAACCAAGGTAATCTATATTTATCTATTAGCTGTATTTAAAATGTCCCTGCTGTAAATTAAGCATCCCCTTTCTTATTTCTTCATGTCCATCTACTTTCTTTTGTTTCCTCCACATGAATTTGTTCCATAAATATGCTGATTGCCAAGAATTTCTATAATTATTAAACTGTTAAATAATATATCAGAATGTCAAAACAAACGATTTTAAGTGGCTTACAGTAAAAGGCATCACTGAAAACATAAAGATTGGATCTATAAAGATGGAAGAGGAAAATATGATTAGAACAAAGACTGGGTTAATGTGAAAATTTAGCCCTGACTTTCCTGGAAACCTATTATAATGGAAAACATAAAAATTATTATTTTAATTATCTGATTAAAAGAACCATGCATGTTCTTCAGGAGAAATGCCAGTTTTGTTGTCCTGGCACTACATGCTGAGAAGAAGGAATCATGTCCCATATTGGCTAATGGTACAACAGTGGTGTTTCAAAGAATACCTTGAAGGATTATATTATGCAAACAGTTCTTGATTATTCCTGTTTTTTCCTGAACAACTTCCAAACTATCCCTTCACAAATAAATTATTTTATCAGATTTTACAATGAGGCAAAGCAGTAAAAACTGCTGTGGGTCAGAGAACTCATGGAGAAAGCAAGGTCTAAAATCTGAGCCAGTCTTTGAAGAAGAACCAGTGTGGGTAACAGACATGGAAGCAAATACACAAAATACAAATAAAGTATCTGGAGTGTAAGAGTAAAGTGGCTACCATGAAGGTACTGAATGGAAGAGGCACTATAGGTGGGCACAACATGGTGACATTTGATGTAAAGGAAATGTGCCAGCAGGGAGCAGAGCCTCCTGTCAGGGATGGTGTATCAGGCCTGAGGGTGAACTGCAAAGAGCAATGTGGGCTCCTTTGCTGATGGAAGGGTTTGATAGACAAGGCTCCAGCCCCAGATTCAACTGTCAAGTGAAATCTCCAGGAAAAAGTGGAAGACCATTTACTGAAGCTGAATCACAAAGTTCAACTAGCACTACGAGTGATGATTTGGGAGCTCCATAAATTGATTCTATGTGAGCTTAGTGTTGCTTATCAAAATAAGTGGGCCTGAGCTGCCTACAGATGAGCTGTAAAGGTTTTAATTGTGGGGACATGCAGACTCAAGGCTGGGGCATCAGAAGCTCCTAATGACCATATATTTAGAAAAAGAAATGAAAAGAAAGATAGGTCTTAAACTTCAGAATTTCCTAAGTTCTAATTCAATATATAATATAGATAATTCCACATATACTATATATATATTATATATGTATGCACATACATATCCATATACATACATATATGCATACACACATTGTTTTAGTTTCCAGGCTACAAAAACAAATACCATACAGTGGGTTGGCTTGAAAAACAGGAATTTATTGGCTCACGGTTTTGAAGTTAGGAGAAGTCCAAAATTAAGATGTTGTAAAAGCACTGCTTTTACTACGAGGACTTTGGTGTTCTGGGGCTGGCTGCTGGCCTTCCTTGGTCCTTGACTTTTCTGTCACATGGCATTGCACATGACAAGGTTTTCTGTGTGTCCTAAGGATTCCATTGACTTCTGGCTTCTCCCTGTGGCTCCCTTCTTCTCTATCTGAATTTCGTTCTGCTTTTAAAGGATTCCGGTAATCTGGGTTAAAGCCCAGACTGACTCAGCAGGGCCACACCTTAACTGGAATGGTATCGCTAAGAGGTCTCATCTACAGTGGGGCCACACTCACAGGACCAGTTGTGGGGACCTGGACATGCCTTCCATGGGGGACATGATTCAATCCCCATAAATATGGCTGTGTGTGTGTGTTTATGAAGAAAGAGACAGAGAGAGACATAACAGAGAGAATGAGAGAGTGGGAAGTTTACATCTCCATTATGATTGGGGCTATGTAAGCACAAGGAGGGAGTGCATATATTTGAGTCTATCTAATCCAGAGAAATTGACATTTCCAAGATCACACGTACAGTATAAATGTTTAATGAAAATGCATCATAGAAAGCGATGCTTTGTGAATTGTTTATTCTGTGTCTTTGCGCTCCAAGCAGTGTGGATAATTGAGAGTTTACAATAATTGGACACCATGAGCCTTGCTTCCACATAATAGAAGTCTTACTTCTCCCACAGAGGGCTGCCTCTGGGAGAAGAGCTGCCTTTGATGTGTAGGAGGACTTTCCCTGGAGGAAAGGATATTTGACAGGCATATATTTTAGAAATGTTTTGCAGGTAAAATTTTCATCCATAAAATTGTATTAACATTTCAAATATGTGACCCTCCAGAATTCAAAGATGTAGTCTCCTGGGGAAATCTTCCTCCTTGTAGGGAGTTATAGTTTCCTAGGGTAGAGAGAATGTGATTTTCTCCAAATGCTTCAATCATACCCTTCAGTTCCATTTCCAAAGCAAACCTTTAACAAGCTGAGGGGGCCTGATGTGGGTGAGATAAAGAGAGGGCTAAAGCCAAAAAAAAAAAAAACACCAAAAAACCAAAATCCCATGTCCTGTGTATTACAACTTCCATCTTAAGTTGGAATGGCATAAATAAAGTGCCATCCCCAAGATTGACATGGGATGGTTCAGAAAGCTTGGAAATAAATCAAGATTATTATGAAGTAATAATCAGCCATACACAGTCCTGCTCTAATGCTGTTCAACATATAAGATTGCCCACTTCATTTTCTTTGAGCACCCTATATATAACAGACGCATGTCACAAAGGAGTGTTTGGTAATAGCTGTGAAGCAATGGCAAAATTGTGGTTATCAACAACCAATACCCAGAAAATGCATGGCATGAGGAAGGGGCACAGTCCAGATGTGGACAATCAAGTGCTTCTTGCGTGAGTCCCTGAGAGCCCTGTATGAAGGAGGCTGATCGGCTTTTGCATGTGCAATCACTGTACATCTCACTACCAGCTTCATTTGTCTTCACATGAATATTTTTGTGGACAATACTTTTACTGATATCTATTATGATGAGCCTATGATTTTACTTGTGATTGAATTCAATAGAAGACAAATAAACATTTGAATTTAGTTAAATGAAACCAAGCCAAATGTATTTTTGTTATCATTTTATTATTTGCTATTCCCTTCTGACCAAATACTTCCTTGCTTTAAGTAGCTGACATGGTGCTGCATGGTCTCAATGGAAAATACTGCTAATGGAGAAGGCAAAACCATTCAGGAAGCACATATTCGTGGAAATGATCATTTTGGCTACCATTCAGAGTGCCTACCATGTGTCACACACTGCCAAGAAATTTGCATTCATTACAGCTAATCTTCATAAATGTTTAATGTAGATATTACATCTGGTAATACCTACTGGTCTACTGGTGTAAATGTCGACTGGCCTGATTGCTTCCAGGGGCATTCATTCATTGCATAAATATTTATGTTGAGCCCCTACATGTGCCAAACACTGTTTTAGGTCCTGCTCTGTTTCAGCTTAAATTATCACAGAAAAATAAACAAACAAGATATTATCTGCTAGCAGTAATGCTACCCAGAGAATTGCAATAAGGTAATGGAGAGTAAAAGGTTGGCTACTTTGGAGTAGTGCTTAGGGAAAGACTCTTTGAGAAGAAGGTATTTATGCTGAATCCCAAATAACTAGAAAGAACCAGCTATGAAAAGGGCTGAGTCTTCTAGGCAAGAGAACAGCTAGATTAATTACCCTAAAGCAAAATATCTTTTAAAATATAATGGACACCTAAGTTTTAACATGCCCAAGACAAGTTTTTTTTTTCCCCTTCAATTTCTTTTTCCCTTAGTCTTCATGACTCACTAAACAGCAACACCAACCCAAGTCCTCAAGAACTTAGCAATTAGCTTTTTCTCTCAGCACTCACACCTAGTGCATTAGCAAGCCCTGTTGACTGTAACTAATATATGTCAAAAGTCTGCTTCTCTCCATCTCTACTTCAGGGCTGCCACCTCTGACCACCCCATTATGTGTCTGCCAGGCCACTGCAGTGACTGCCCATCTCTGCCCCATGTCCTCTACGTGTCCTCCACTGCCCTCCTCCCCAGTAGTTGGTCCCCAGAGCAGGTAAAGTAATGGAATAATTTTTTTTTAATGTAAATAAAATCGTGTCATTCACATTACAAAACTATCCTATGGCTTTCTGTGGCACTTAGAATAAAATGCACACTCTGTGCACTGGTTTATAAAAACCAAACCATATTTCTTCTGATTTATTATTTTTCATAGGGTCTGGTTCCATTGGACTGCTTCTTTTAAAAAAAGTCTTTATTTTTTAAGGCAGTTTTACAGAAAATTCACCAGAAAGTACAGAATTTCCATATATCACATAATGATGCCCCGCACATAATCCCATATACAATTTCCTCTAGTACTAACATTTTGCATTAGTGTGGCATGTTTCTTACAATATTTATACACTATTATTATTATAGTTTACATTAGGGTTCACACCTTGTGTAGTACAGTTCTATGGGTTTTGAAAAATATGTAAAATCATGTATCTACAAACAGAAGAGTGTCATTGCCTTAAAATTGCCCTGTGTTCTACCTATTCATCCCCACTCTTCTCCCTCTGAAACTCTACCAGCACTGATGTTTTTATTGTCTGTAGAGTTTTGTGTTTTCCAGAAAATCATATAGTTGGAATCTTTTAGTATGCAGTCTTTTCAGACTGGCTTCTTTCACTTAACAATATGCATCTAAGGTATCTCTACATCTCTTTGTGGCTTGATAATGCATTTCCTTTTATCAATGAACAATATTTAATTGTATGTATGTACCACAGTTTATTCATTCACTTATTGAAGGACACCTTGGTTGATTCCAGTTTTTGGCAGTTATCAATAAAGCTATTACAAACATTCATTTGCAGGATTTTTGTGTGACTATGTTTTCATTTCATTTGGGCAAATACCTAGGCATGTGGATAATACAATAAGCTTATGTTTTGCTTTGTAAAAAACTGCCAACTGTCTTCTAAAGTGACTATACCATTTTACATTACCATCAGCAATGAATGAGAATTCCTGTTGCCCCACATCCTTGCTGGTATTTAATGTTGTTAATGTTTTTAATTTTAGCCATTTTAATAAGTAAATATTGGAATCTTGTTTTAATTAGCAATTTCCTGATGACATATGACTATCTTTTCACATGTTTATATGGCATCTTTCACATGCTTTTATACTATCTTTCCACATCTTTTCTTCTTTGGTGAGGTATCTGTTCAGATATTTTGTCCATTTTTAAATCAGATTTTCTTATTGTTGAGTTTTAAGAGTTCTTTGTGTATTTTGTATACACGTGTTTTTTAAGTAATATATTTTGCAAATATTTTCTCCCAGGTTGTGGGTATTTTCATTTCCTTAACAGTATCTTTTGCAGTGAATGGCCCACCTGGATAATCAAGAATAATCTAAAGCTGGGCGGACCACAGTGGCTCAGCAGGCAAGAATGCTTGCCTGCCATGCAAGAGGACCCGGGTTTGATTCCC
Organism: Tamandua tetradactyla; assembly: GCF_023851605.1. Lineage (NCBI taxonomy): Eukaryota > Metazoa > Chordata > Mammalia > Pilosa > Myrmecophagidae > Tamandua > Tamandua tetradactyla. The sequence continues at coordinate 39,014,115 of NC_135344.1, forward strand.
GGTGCCTCCCCATGTTAAAAAAAAAAAAAAAAGAATAATCTAAAGCAAGATTGAGAAAGAAGACACAATGAATAATATCAAAAATGAACCTGGATATCACTACATACCCTACAGACATTAAAGAATAATAAGGAAATATTACAAACAACTTTACATGCATAAATTTAACAGCTTAAATGAATGGACTGATATCTCAAAAAACTCAGAGTACTACAATTTATCCAATATAGATTTTTAATAATCCCACAAATATTAAATAAATTAAATTAATAATTAAAAAAAAAACTAACAAAAGAAATATCCAAGCTCAGAATGTTTCAGTGGAGAATTCTACAAAATTTAAAGATTTAACACCAAATCTACACAAACTATTGCAGAAAATAGAATAACTTTATGAGGTTAGAATTACCTTGATATAAAAACCAGACAAAGACAGGGCAGAAAGAGAAAAGTACAGATAATATTCTTCATAAATAAGATATAAAAATCTTAAAATATTAACAATCAGAATTCAGTAATATATAAAATAGTACACACTGTGACCAAGTGAGGTCAAAATGCAAAACTGTTTCAACATTCAAATTTCAGTCAATTATATAGGGAAAATTATCCTGGGAGAGAGGAGGTATATAGAAATTCTCTGTACTTTCTGCTAAATTCTCTTGTAAATCTAAAATCCATCTAAAAATAAAGTCTATTATCAAGTAAAACAACAAAAGTAAGTAATAAATTTCTGCCTCATTCTTGAAAAAAATCAATAAAGTGTACATTTTTAAATGGTGAATTTCTTGGTTTGCAAATTACATAATAAAAAAATTCAGGTTATGTAATCATCATATTAATAGACTTCTATTGTATAGATTGTCAGGTTTGGCAAAGACGAGTGACCCCAGAGGTGTTTGAAAGAAAAATTTATTAGTACTTACAGGTCCTAGAACAGAGAAGAGTGGCCTGCTTTGCAGGGTCACACTGTGAAATATCAACAGTTAGGCCCATTCAAGTAGATGGGGATCAGGAGTTTACAGTGGACCTGGGAACTATGCTACAGGGGTGGAGCCATAGCCATTGGTCCAGCAAAAATGGGGATTCATGCATTTGCATTTGACTTTAGTGAGGAGGTGAAGCCAAGTAGGACAAGGGGATAAAAGGGAGATGCTGTTTATCTTGCATAAACAGGTATCAGAGGTGGTCCCTGAGGGCCCTAATGATGGGGTCTAGGATGCTGAGGTATTACGACAATACAAAGTCTTTTAGGTTACTACTGACCTTGGAGATGCTAAGGAAGCATGATGCCATGAAAATTACCTATTTTATTTTAATTCATTACAACACTAAAGAAGGAAAATCACTTTATCATATACATTGATGCAGAGAGAGTATTTGTCATAAAGTAACACCCATTCCCGAGAAAAATTTTCAGAAAACTAGGATTAGCAGGGAACTTCCTCAACTTGATAAAGAGCAGCTACAAAATAGTACAGCCAACACTATAATTAATGGTGGAAGACTGAATTCTTTTTAAGATTGGCAAGGTTATCTGATTCTACTTCCCTTATCAACAGAGTACTATAAGCTCTAATCAGTACAATAAAGTATGAAAAGAAACAGAAAAAATAAAACTGCCAATATTTGTAGATGACATGATTATCCATGTAGAAAATAAAATAACAAATACAAAACCTCTTAGAACAAATAAGTGAATCCAGAAAGTTCATAGGATACAAGATAAACATACAAAATCAATTATATCTACATACTAGCAATGAACACATGGAAATTAAAATTTAAAATCAGTATCATTTCTAATCACTCAAAAAGTGAATTATTGTGTAGTAAATCTAACAAAACATGCACAGTAGAGGTATGTTGAAACTACAAAATGCCGATGAAAGAAATAAAAACCTACAGAAATGAAGAGATACATCATGGTCATGGTTTGGAAGACAAAACAGAGTAAAAGTGCAAATGCCAATTCTCCCCAAGTTGTTATTAAGGTTTAATGCAACCCCAATCAAGATCCCAGAAAGATTCTTGTAGATTTAGGAATGATATTGTTTAAAATTATATAGGGAATCAAAATAACTGGAATAGCTAAAATTATTTTTAAAAAGAAGCATAAAATAAGAGAAATAAGTCTACCCAATTTCAAAACATACTACATAGCTATGTAATCAAGACCATGTGGTATTGGCAGAGAAATAGACTTGTGAACCAATGAATTATACTAGTAAACTCATAAACAAACTCTTACAAAAGAGCCCAGTTGAGTTTTGACAAAGGTGTAAAAACAATTCAATGGAGAAAGGACAGCCTTTGCAACAATTGGTGCAAGAAAAAAATTGAACATCTATAGGCAAATAAGTGAACATAGACCTACATTTCCCACCTTACACACAAAAATTAGTTAGTAATGAATCACAGATTTAAATATAAAATGTGAAACTAAAACTTTTAGAAGTAATCTTAGGAGAAAATCTTCAGGATGTAGGCTAGGCAAAATTCTTGGATCTGACACCAAAAGCTGATCCAAAAGAAAACAAAAATTGATAAATTGCCTTGATCAAGATTAAACACTTTTGCTCACTGAAAGCACGTGCTAAGAGGGCAAAAGTTTAAACTATAGACCAGGAGAAAATATCTGCAAATCATATATCTAACAACGAATTAGTATTTGAAATATACAAAGAACTCTCAAAAATCACAGTAAAAACAAGCAAACAAAAAAATTCCTATTAGAAAATGGTCAGCCTTACACTCCTGTGCATTTATTTCAGAGAAATAAAAATACACAAAATCCTGTACATGAATATTTACAGCTGCTTGCTTCATAATGGACCAAAACTGGTAAACCAACCCAGATATTTCTCAGGGAGTGACTGGGTGAACAAACTGTGGTTCATTAATTACATGGAATACTACTCAGCACTAAAAAGGATAAGCTACTGATATGTGTCACAGCTTGAAACAATCTCCAGAGAATAGGCTGAGTAAACAAAAGCCAATCTCAAAAGATTATATGCTATATTATTCCATTTATATAACATTCTCGAAATGACAATATTATAGAGATGGAGAAGGGATTAACGGTTGCTACCAGTAAAGTACAGAGGAGTGACAGTGGGTGGATGTGGCTATAAAAGAGTAAAGGGAAGGGTTTTTGAGGTTATGGGAATGTTCTGTATCTGGATCGTATCAATGTCAACATCCTGGATGTGATATTTTACCATAGTTTCCAAGATATTACCAATGGATGAAACTCGATAAAATATACATGAGATTTCACTGTCATTTGTTACAACTTCATGTGAAACTAAAATCATCTCAAAACTAAAAATTTAATTGGAATTATAAAGACAATTATCTCTTGTATTAAACTGTCATCTTCTATATCAACCAGTGTCTATGTATGCATTTCATAGGTATATGTTTGGAATCGCTATCCTTTATCATTAATTTATTGGTATTGTTCTAATACTATGGAGTGTTAATTACTTTTGCTTTTAAAAAGACCCCATGTCTGGCAATGTATTTACTTCAACGTTCATCTTTTGGTCTTAGTTTTCTAGGGCTGCCAAAACAAATGATCACAGAGTGGCTGAAAACAGAAATGTATTCTCTCACAGTTGTGGGGACCAGAAGTCAAAGTTAAAATGTTGGCAAGCTTGGTTCTTTCTGGAGGTTCCGTGGGAGAATCCATACCATGATTCTTTCCCAGCTTCTGATGACTGCTGGAAATTCTTGATGTTCCTTGACGTATAGCTATGTCACTCGAATCTGTCTCTATTATCTCTTTTTCTGTCTCTTACATTCATCATTGGATTTAGGGCCAGGTTTATTCAGGATGATCTCAAGATACTTACTTTACAACTGCAAAGACCCTTTTTCCAAATAAGATCCCATTCACAAGTCCCAGGGGACTTGGACATAACTTCTGGATAATTGAACCCACTCCATTTCTCCTGGGTCCTTTGTATTTTCCCATGTTGTTTAAAGTTAGTTTGTGAAGTCTCACAAATAAGAAACACTCACTATAATTTTGATTAGCATTGCACTGAATCCAGAGATAAATTTCGAGAGAACTAACAACTTAACAATTGAAACTTCAAATATGCAAGAATAACCCTTATGAATGTAACATATATTTTAAACAGCCCATGAATATCTTCTGTTTAATTCAATCCTAGATATTTATTTTTTTATGGGTGTTATAAATTTTATAACTTAATTGAGTTCATTTAATTTTTATTTACTTTATTGCAATTTGTTGCTGATATATGGAAATAAAATTGATTTTCTATATGACTGTTTATTGTGTGGCCTTGCTAATTGCCTACTTAAACTCATAATTGTAGAATCTTTTGAATTTTTTACATATCAACTATATGTTTTTTAAATTTTTTATTTAATTTTTTTAACTTCTTAAAATTGTATAGTATAACATATATACAAAGCAAAGAAATAAAAAAGCAATAGTTTTCAAAGCACTCTTCAAAAAGTGGTTACAGGATAGATCCCAGGGTTTGTCGTGGGCTACCATATGATCCTCTCATATTTTTCCTTCTAGCTGCTCCAGAATATAGGAGGCTAGAGGGCTTAAATACTTTTTTATCACCACAATCAACTTTCTTTTCCTTCTTTTCTTTTTGTGAACAATAACATAAATACAAAAAAGCTATAAATTTCCAAGCACAGCACTGCAATTAGCTGTAGAACATATTTCAGACTTTCACAGTTGCTCTAAAATACTGGAGACTATAAGAGACATCAGTTTAATGATTCAGCATTCATATTCATTTGTTAAGTCCTATCTCCTATGTATAATTCCACCATCACCATTGATCTCTCCATACCTCTCTTTGGGGTTGTGTGGACCATGGCAATTCCATATTTTTGATATTGGAAGGATCTGTCACTAGTATAGGGTAGGGAGATGGAACTATCTGATGTTCTGGAGAGGCTGGGCTAGGTGCCAGGACTTATTTGGATCAGGGACCCATCTGGAGGTTGTAGGTTTCTGAAAAGTTACTCTAGTGCCTGGGACCCTTGTGGAATCTTATATCTTGCTCTAGGTGTTCTTTAGGATTGGCTGGAATGGTCCTGTTTGGGGGTTGGCAGGTTATGATAGGTAGCAAGGCCTAACTAAAGCTTGCATAAGGACAACCTCCAGAGTAGCTTCTCAACTCTATTTGAACTCTCTCTGCCACTGATACTTTATTAATTACACTTGTTTTCCTCCTTTTGGTCAGGATGGAACTGTTGATCCCACAGTGCCAGGTCTGGATTCATCCCTGGAAGTCCCCTCCCATGTTGCCAGGGAGACTTTCATCCATGGATGTCTTGTCCCACATAGGGGGGAGGACAATGATTTCACTTGCAGAGTTGGGCTTAGAAAGACTGAGGCCACATCTGAGCAACAGAGGTCCTCCAGAAGTAATTCTTAGGCATGCCAATTGGTTGTCTAAGTTTCTCTGCTACCTACATAAGCTTCACAAGAGTAAGCCTCATGATCGCAGGCATGGCCTATTGATTTGGGTATCCCTAAAGTTTGACACAGTATCAGGAGATGCCCTGATGGTAAGATTTAACAGTTTCATAGTTTTTCCCCCCTCACTCAGGGGACTTTGCCAATATTTTTTGATTATCTGCTTAAGATATTCTAGGATGTTTCCAGGCATTACAATAATCTATACAGGATCAAAGGACCTCTTATTCTGTGCTTCCTGTGTTTCACTTGTTCAAATGAGCTATACAGATAGGTTGAATTAGATTATGCACTACAGAAAATTTCAGTTCCAGATAAAATAAACCTTTCTTCCATTGGTCTCAAAGAGTATGTGTGGTTCTAAAATATAGACACTGTCTTCCTTACTCCTATGTTCTGAATTACTTTAAGCCCAACCTGTTCGGCTTCATTCTTATCTCTAAATATCAGGCTATATATATAAAACAGTCTCTCAAAATACAGAAATAATAATCACCACTCTGGACTTAATGTGTCTGCTCTAAAAGCATACAATCTAGGCCCCTGTTTTCTTATAAGAATTTTCTAAAGGTGACCATACCATTGTTATTTTATTGTTTCTGGCTTATTTTGTCTCACCGAATGTCCCACATGTTCATTCACATCATTGCATGCCTCACAGCATTGTTCCTTTTTGTAGCAGCACAGTCTTTGTTCAGAAGTATACACCGTTGTTCGCCAATCTACTTCTCCATCAGTGCATCCTTCAACCACCTGCATTCATCAGGCATCATGTAGAGGGCCCAGAGTCCACAGTCCATCAACATTCTCAATTTTAGATAATTTCATTGTTCCCAAGACACAGAAAACCAATAGACACACCCTCACCAAATAGGAAATCTAAACCTCTTCTTCAGAAGCACCTCTTCTTAACAAGAGTTAACTTCCTTTTGAGCATAGCTCATAGCATGCAATAGCAGTTTTCCCCCTGTACTCTAGACTTAAACACTGTTTATACAAGAATCATATCTTTGAAGTAATTCTTGGGAGAACTACTTCATATTTCTAGTGTGAATCAGTGGGACATGTAGATCTATACAACCTCTTTCAATTATGTAATCTTCAATATGGTAATATTACTTATATATATAATAATATTATATTATTATATTATATTATATTAATTATATTATATTATATTATATTATATTATATTATATTATATTATATTATATTATATTATATTATATTATATTATATTATATTATATTATATTATATTTATTATATTATATTATATTATATTATATTATATTATATTATATATACCCACTAGAGAACCACCTCTGCTCCTATCTATTCCCTTACATTGGAGTTCAACCTCATTAGTAATGGTTCACCCATATCTAGTTTCTGTGTATCTCTAAGTCCCCTATATTCTGTATTATAAGCCTCTGATTATACCTTTATGCTGGTCATAAAAGTGGAATCATACAGTATCTATCCTTTTGTGTCTGGCTAGCTTCATTCAGCATTATGTCCTCAAGGTTCAACCATCTTGTCATGTGCTTCAGGACATCATTTGTTTTAGTGCTACATAATATTCCATTATATATATTTATTTATTTATTTTTATATATATATATATAATATAATATAGACACTGTATTTATATAATTTATATAATTTATATAAATTTATATAAATATATATATATATATAAATATATATATAATTTATATAAATATATATATATTTATATAAATTTATATAAATATATATTTATATAAATATATATATATATTTATTTATATATGTATATACCACATTTTATTGATCCACTCATCTGTTGATGGGCATTTACTTTGTTTCCATCTTTTGGCAATTGTGAATAATGCTGCTGTGAACATTGGTGTGCAAATGTCTGTGTTGTTGCTTTCAGCTCTTCTAGGTGTATACCAAGTAATGCTATTGCTGGGTCATTGGGCAACTCAATATTTAGTTCACTAAGGAACCACCAAACAGTCTTCCATAGTGGCTGTACCATTGTACATTCCCATCAGCCGTGCATAAGTTTCCCAGTTTCTCCACATCCCTTCCAACATTTATAGTTTCCTGTTTGTTTAATAGCAGCAATTCTTATAGGTGTGAGGTGGTATTTTACTGTAATCTTGATCTGCATTTTCCTTACAGCCAGTGAAAATGAGCATTTCTTCATGTGCTTTTGAGCCATTTGTATTTGCTCTTCAGAAAAATGCCTGTTCATATTTTTAGACCATTTTATAATTGGATTGTTTGTCCTTTTGTTGTTGGGTTGTATGACTTCTTTGTGTATACAGGAAATCAAGCCTTTGTCTGATATGTGATTTCCAAATATTTTCTCCCATGGAGTTGGCTGCCTCTTTACCTTTTTGACAAAGTCTTTTGAGGTCAGAAGCATTTGATTTTGAGGAGTTCTCATTTATCTATTTTTTCTATTGTTGCTTGTGCTTTGGGTGTAAAGTTTAGAATTCTATCTCCTATTACTAGGTCTTGAAGATGTTTCCCTACATTTTCTTCTAGAAGCTTTATGGTGCTAGTTCTTATATTTAGGTGTTTGACCCACTTTGAGTTAATTTTTGTGTAGGGTGTAAGATAGGGGTCCTCTTTCATTCTTTTGGCTATTGATATCCAGTTCTTCCATGCCCAATTATTGAAAAGACTGTATTATCCCAGTTCAGAGGATTTGAGTACCTTGTCAAAAATCAGTTGGCTACAGATTTGGTGGTCTATTTCTGCACTCTCAATTCAATTCCACTGGTCAGTGCTTCTGTCTTTGTGTCATTACCATGCTGTTTTGACCACTGTGGCTTTATAATAGGTTTTAGAGTCAGAGAGTGTTAATCCTCCCACTTTGTTCTTCTTTTTTAGGATGCTTTTCACTATTCAGTTTCTTTTTCCCTTCCAGATGAATTTAGTAGTTAGCTTTTCCAAATCTTCAAAGTAGGTTTTTGGAATTTTGATTGGTACTCTGTTGAATCTGTAGATCAATTTTGGGAGAATTGATATCTTAACTGTGTTTAGCCTTCCTATCCATGAGCATGGAATATCTTTCCACCTATTTAGATCTCTTTTGATTTCTTCTAGCAATGTTCTGTAGTTTTCTGTGTACATGTCCTTTACCTCCCTAGTTAAGTTCTTTCCTAAGTATTTGATTCTTTTAGTTGCTATTTTGAATGGGATGTTTTCCTTAACTGGCTCCTCATCTAAGTCTTTACTTGTGTATAGAAATGTTACTGAATTTTGCACATTACTTTTATATCCTGCCATCTTGCTGAATTTGTTTATTAGCTCAAGTAACTTTGCTGTAGATTTCTCAGAACCTTCCAAGTATAGTATCATGTCATCTGCAAATAATGAGTTTTACATCTCCCTTTCCAATGTGGAAGCCTTTTATTTCTATGTCCTGCCTGATTGCTCTAGCTAGAACTTCTAAAACAATGTTGAATAACAGTGGTAACAGTGGGCATCCCTGTCTTGTACCTGATCTTAAGAGGAAAGCTTTCAGTCTCTCTTCATTAAGTATGATGCTGGCTATCATTTTTTCATATATTCCCTTTATCATATTGAGGTAGTTACCTTTGATTCCTATCTATTGGAGTGTTTTTATCAGCAAAGGATGCTGGATTTTGTCTAATGCTTTTTCAGCATCAATGGAGATGATCATGTGATTTTTCCTTTTTGATTTTTTAATGTGCTGTATTACATTAATTGATTTTCTTGTGTTGAACCATCCCTGCATTCCTGTATAAATCCCACTTGGTCATGGTGTATAATTCTTTTAATGTGCTGTTGGATTCAACTTGCTAACATTTTGTTAAGAATATTTCCATCTATGTTCACTAGGGAGATTGGCTTGTAGTTTTCCTTTCTTATAGTATCTTTACCTGGTTTTGATATTAAAATGATATTAGCTTCATAAAATGAGTTAGGTAGAGTTCCTTTTTCCTCAGTTTTTTGGAAAAGTTTGAGCAAGATTGGCATTAGCTCTTTATGGAAAGTTTGATAAAATTCCCCTGTGAAGCTATCTGGGGAATAGCTGGCCCTAGCTTCTTGTAGGGAGATTTTTGATGACTGACTAAATCTCTTCATTTGTGATTGGTTTGTTGAGATCTATTTCTTCCTGAGTCAGTATAGCTTGTTTATGTGTCTCCAGGAATTTGTCCATTTCATCTAAGTCATCTAGTTTGTTGGTGTATAATTGTTCATGGTATTTGCTTATGATTTCTTTTATTTCTTCAGGGTCTATAGTAATGCACCCCTTGTCATTTCAGATTTTGTTTATTTGCATCCTCTCTCCTTTTTTCTTTGTCAGTCTTGCTAGTGGCCCATCAACTTTTTTGATTTTCTCAGCAAACAAATTTTGGTTTGATTGATTCTTTCTATTGTTCATTTGATTTCCCATTCATTTATCTCTGCTTTAATCTTTGTTATTTCTCTTCTTCTATTTGTTTTGGGGTTAGTTTGCTGTTCTTTCTCAAATTCCTCCAGGTTTGCTGTTAAGTCCTCAATTTTTGCTCTTTCTTGTTTTTTAATACAGGCATTAAAGGCAATAAATTTCCCTCTCAGCACAGCCTTTGCCACATCCCATAAGTTCTGATAAGTTGTATTCTCATTTTCATTCATCTCCAGATAGCTACTGATTTCTTTAGGAATTTATTCTCTGACCCACTGGTTGTTTAAGAGTGTGTTATTTAATCTCCATATATTTGTGAATGATCTCTTTCTACAGTGGTTATTAAGATCCAGTTTCATCCCATTGCAATCAGAGAAAGTGCTTTGAATAATTTCAAAATTTTTAAATTTATAAAGGCCTGTTTTGTGCCCCAGCATATGATCTGTCCTGGAGAATGTTCCATGAGCACTAGAGAAGTATGTATAACCTTTTGCTGTGGGGCACAATGATCTATATATGTCCATTAGTTCTAATTTATTATCTAGTTATTTAACATCTCCATTTCCTTGTTGATCTTCTGGGTGGTTATTCTATCTATAGAGGACAGTGGTGTATTGAAATCTCCTACTATTATTGTTAAAACATCTATCGCTCCTTCAGTATTGCCATTGTCTGTCTCATGTACTTTGGAGCTCTTTGATTGGGAGCATAAACATTTATGATTGTTACATCTTCTTGGTGAATTGACCCTTTAATTAGTATACAGTGTCCTTCTTTGCTTCTTATGATGCCTTTACATTTAAAGTCTATTTTATCCAATATTAGTATAGCTACTCCTGCTTTCTCTTGGTTACAACTTGCGTGGAAAATCTTTCTTCCTTTCACTTCCAATTTATTTGTATCTTTGTGCCTAAGATGAGTCTCTTGTAAGCAACATATAGCTGGATTATGCTTCTTGATCCGTTCTGCCAATCTGTATCTTTTAATTGGTAAGTTTAGTCCATTAACATTCAAAGTTATTACTGAAAAGGCATTTCTTGAATCCACCATCTTATCTTTTTTATTTGTCAGATCTATATATTCTTTTCCCTTTTCCTCTTTGGATTCTTTAAATTACCCTTAGTGGTACTCTTCAATTCTGTACCCTCCTCCAGGCCTCCCTTCCTCTGTCTTTTTTTTTTTTTTTTTCAGCCAGTGGAATTCCTTTTAGTGTTTCTTGTATGGCCAGTCACTTGTTGATAAATTCTTTCAGGACTTCTTTGTCTGTGAAAACTTTAATCTCTCCCTCAATTTCAAAGGACAGTTTCACTGGGTACAGAATTCTTGACTGGAGTCTTTCTCTTTCAGGATCTTGAACATATCATACCACTGCCTTCTTACCTACAGGGTACTAGTTGAGTAGTCTGAACTCAGTCTTATTTGATTTCCCTTGTATGAAGTTATTTGTTTTTCTCTTGCTGCTTTCAGGGTTTTCTGCTTCTCTTCAACATTTGAACAGACTGGTTAGTATGTGCCCTGTGGAAGGCCTTTTTGGATTTATTGTATTTGGAGTTCTTTGGGCTTCTTTGACTTGTGTTTTTATGTCCTTTATGAGGGTTGGGAAGTTTTCCCCCATTATATCCTCAACTACTCTTCCTAACTCTGTACTCCTCTCTTCTCCTTCTGGGACACCAGTGATTCTTATATTTGTCTGCTTTATTTTCTCTATCATTTCCCTGAGTTCCCATTCAATTTTTTCCATCTTTTTTGCCATTTGCTGTTTTGAATCTTTGAAGTCAATTATCCTGTCCTCTATATCACTTATTCTTTCTTATGTCTCTTCAAATCTGGTGTTGTGTGCCTCTAGTATGTTTTGTATTTGGTCAACAGTGTCTTTACTCTCTGTGATTTCTGCTATTGTTCTATTCATTCTTTCAAATTCCTCTTTATGCTCTTCTACTGTCTTCCTGATCTCCTTTATGTCATTGGCTATCCCACTTATTTTATTAAGTGGAGTTGTATGAACATCTTTGATTAGTTGCTCCAATGTCTGTGTCTCCTCTGGTGTTTTAATTTGATCATTAGGCAGAGCTATATCTGTCTGCATTGTGATATGCTTAGTGATCTTCTGCTATCTTCATCGCATGTAAATATCTTGATTGATTTGCTTTGGGAGTTGATTTCTTTCAGTAGTCTAAGGCCTTGTGCTTGCGGATGATTTTACAGCAGGGAGCAGATCATGGGGTGAGAACTCAGTACACTGATTGGTTTCAGGCCAGGCATGGGTGCAGGTTTGGAATGTTATGCTGATGCTTGTGAAAGGGGGTGCCCAGCAGCCAGGGAGGATGTAGCTATGAGTGTGCACTGGTCTGGGGGACATAACCCTGGTGTGCTCTGGTCTAAGGCATGGGGCCCTTTGTGGCATACATAGAGCTGTGGCAGCCCTGGTGTGCTCTGGTCTAAGGCATGGGGCCCTTTGTGGCATATATAGAGCTGTGGCAACAGGTCGGCATTACACTTTTGTGGACTGGGGGCAGATGTGACCCAGCTGTGCAGGTCAGCACTTTCTTTGAGGCGGGAAGTGAGACTAAGTGCTCTGTGCATGTGTGGTTCTAGGACTGCTGTAAAGTGTGGTTCCCAGAGCTAAATGACATGACTGGGAGCCCCTGCACATGTGTGGGTCTGAGAGTGCCATAAATGGATACCCTGAGCTCAGGGAAGATGGAGTAAGGCTGTGCGACACAATAGGTGGTGGTGGTGGGGTAACTAGATAGGGAGCTTAGTGCCCGCAACATTTGTGTGCTGGTAACAGCCTGCAGGGAACAAGGAGGGGGAGGTAGTTCTCAGGAGGGGTGCAGGGGAGGTGGGTTGGGCTGCAGGTGGGATGGATATGTGCATTGGGGGCTGGTGGGGTACGGGCACCTGGAGCACAGGAAATGGGAGTGGGTGGCAGGGTTCAGGTGTGTGGGGTGTGGGGTGAGTTGCTGGTCACGAGGCTGCACTGGTGAGTGTAGTGTGCACAAGGAACTCGGCTGGTTTACTTCCTAGTTCCATGTTCCATTCCGTGCACTCCCGCAGGCTCTGCGATTCTGCGCCAGGCTCCAGCCTTCTGCTTCTCAGTTCCTCGGCCTCTGCAACCAGGGCTGCCACAGTGGTGCAGAAGGCTCTCCCAGGTTAGCCGCACTCCTGAATCGCCACCTCATTCCCCTTCCTGTCCCTTCTCTAACTATTCCGTGGAGCAGGGCTAATCTCAAGCTACTCTAGTCGGTCATCTTCCCCATATTAATTATATTTAAAATGAATAGTATTATTTCTATTTCTTATTTTCCAAACATTTTATGTTTCTTTCTTTCTTTTTTTTTTTACATGGGCAGGCACTGAGAATCGAACCTGGGTCTCTGGTATGGCAGGTGAGAACTCTGTCTGCTGAGCCACCGTGGCCCCCCTTATTTTCTTTTGCTTGCAATATTGCGTTGGCTAGGAATTTTCAAAGCTTCTATACTAACAATGCACAAATACTGGATAAACCATAAACATAATTTTCTTGAACTTATCACACAACTGAAATTGCAGATAAGTAGCCTGATATCCAACATAGACAAGATCCCCCACCCCACCTACACCACCAAACATATACCAGACACATGTTGCTAAATGTTGAGTGTGGACTGGATCCACACAAGTTTCACATTCACTGTAGGCTCTTTTCAAAGCCCTGTACCTGGTGTTCATGAGAAAGACTTACAGCAAAGCAGGAGAATGCAGTGAGTCTCCCTAAGTGGTACCAGTGTGAAGTAAAGAATTGGTTGCCACTGTGGGAAATGTATGATGGCCCATCTCCAGATGCTTCCTTCAAAACTTTCAGAATCTGCAACAAGGGCAGACACCCTTGTTTTCCTGAAGGTACAGATAAACACCTATCATTGATGAGAAAATGTTGGAGCTGGGAGTATCCTCTGCACCTATAGCAAGGGCAGAAAATAAACCTGGCCCCAGGATCCTATCCCAATAAAGTTTAAGCCTCCTATGGCTAAGGGCAGAAAAAAATGTCTCTCAGACACTTGACCTGACACAGTTATAATACAGAATACAGCTGCACACAGGGAGAAGGAGAAAGAATGCTGAGAGCGCCCCACCCTCAAGACCCAAGCAAATAGCAGCTGCCTAAGACTGGGACTGAACCATGAAAACAGAGATAATTTGCAACAGTCCCCACCACTAGGCTGGCAAAAGTCAAGCAATAAATGATAGCATTCTACTAAAGAGAAAGTGGCATGAGCATGGAATAACAGAAAAATGACATTAATTCTCTAACACTGAGAAAAAAAAAAACATTCAATCCAGCCTGCATTCTAAGTGAAAAACATCAGTAGAGGAGTTTGAAACCGATCAATATCTATGCATAAATAATTTATTTATTTGCCTCAGTTTCTCCTTTTCTATGCAAGATGCTGGGCATAAGAGACACATGAAAAGGAAGGAAAACCAAGTCAGTAACAAGAGACAAGGCTATCAACAGAACCTGAAAGAGATGACCCAAATGCTAGATTTAGAAAATAAGAACTTTAGAATATCTCTGATTAATATGTTATTGGATCTTGTTGAAAAGGGAACAATGTGCATGAACAGATGAGAAATTTAGCCAAGAGATGGAAAATATTATAAAGAGGCAAAAGGAAATGTTAGAATGAGAAAACATGGCAGTAGAGATGAGGAAATCCTTTGATGGTTTCATCAGTACACTTGGCCAAGCTGAGGAAAGAATTAGGAAACTAGAATACACTTCAATACAATACAAGTTACAAAAGCTAAAAAAAAAAGAGTGGAAAAAAAAATTAACAGAGCATCCAAGAGAACTTGGACTGGCTTCTCAATGCTTAAATTTTTCTCCATTCTGTGAGCTTTGGGAAATTTTCAGCATATAACCGTTTCTTCTTTATCTGAATGTTTGTAGTTTCACTATGTATATATGCAAAATAGTACCAGGCAAGGCACCCCTATGCGGATTTCAAAAGCTCTTTTTCTTTGCATATCTCCTACCTTTTCAGAAAAATTGTGCCCTACTTCCAGCTACCTCAGCCTTCCTGATCTTTGATTGCCATCTTCTTAACTCAATGATCCAATAGACCTCGTTTTGGCTCCCCTCCTTCTGAGGGGAATGGGACTTGTGTTGTTTGTTTCTCTTCTCTTGGGGTTTACAATCATGCACTGCCTATCTTCCAATCTCTAAAAGCAATCATTTCAAATATTTTGTCTGGTCTTTTATGTGCTTATGGTGAGAGGTCAAGTCGAGTCCTTGATACCCCAATCTGTCTAGAAATAGATGACCATTTTGTACTTCTTTGTTTGGGGTTATGTTGTTACTTTCTTCACTTTCTAGTAGGGCCAGATAGTACACTTGGAATAAAGAACCGTGAAAGAGAAATCGGGGTCCTGGAGTATGGGTAGGACTCTCACGTATGCCGAGCATCTTCACTTTGTGCAAGTGTGGTGTCCTCTCTATCACTCACTTTCTTCATCTCGAAAATGAGAGAGTTGGACTTGATTCATTTCAAATTTCTTCCAGCACAGACATTCTGAGACTAAGGTGGAGAACAATCTGCCAAATCTTCAGATGGATAGATTGACCTTTTTATAGTTTACCTGAGAGCTGATTTTCAACATCACTTTTTAGAGCAAGACAAAGACTAGGCTTCCAATTTGCTCTGCTGCTGCAACCCTTGCTCACACTAATAGGAATTACACACACGCATCTCAGAGATAATGGAGCTGTCGATCTCTTTTATGAACCATGACAAGTATCCAGGCAATGGTGGATTTCATAGTAAACATCCAGCATTGCGGCAGAGTCAGCCAGGATCAGTTCCAAACCTTTTCCACTACTTCTCTCAGCCCCTCTCCAGAATCAAAATGCCCATGAAATTCATCCATCTCTCAGGCACCTGTTGGCCGACTTTGAGATGGAGGTAATGGCAAATAATCAAGTGGTTAGGCAGGAAATAAAATCCAAATGGTTGATAACCCTCATCTCTGGTTTCAGGTCTCTGCTAATCAGATAATTGCAGATTAAAGGACTGCGCTCTCCTTTTTGAAGTCACAGCAAAGGCAGTAAAGTGTTTCTGTTGATTCTCAGAGGGAAACCTGAGAAGGAATCACCTGTGATGTAGGCTGTTCTCCTGAGCTGGCTTTTCCTGATGCCCTGGCCCATCAGGCGTTCTTAGATTCTTCTGCCCTCCTGTGCCTTAGCTGTCCTGGGTCTGAGCCTTCACCTACACAGTCATTCTGGTTGTAGCAAATTTTCAAGACAATATATTGAATAAGTAATCAGCAGAAGCATTATGTTTAATATGCGTGGTATTGTAGAGTATGTGGGGTGGTTC
Source organism: Tamandua tetradactyla (assembly GCF_023851605.1). Lineage (NCBI taxonomy): Eukaryota > Metazoa > Chordata > Mammalia > Pilosa > Myrmecophagidae > Tamandua > Tamandua tetradactyla. The sequence goes on from NC_135344.1 coordinate 39,030,369, forward strand.
CTCTCACCATTGGTACATTATCTACTGCTATCAGAGTAACAGAACATGAAAAATGAATGGAAACTTATGGACAACCTTGTCTCAGTCTAACATTAAAAAAACACACAAAGTAAGTTTTGGGGCAATATTGTAATTTCTAAGGGAAGAAAGCATGCTTATATATTTTGAATCATAAGAGTGAAAACTAGATGAATGTTTTCTAGTTAATCCCCAGCTAAACAAAAATAAAAATAAAAACAATTAAATTAACCAGATTTGCTTTCCTTTCCAAGTGATTCCAGCTAAATTTACTTTAATTGAATGTGAAAGCATTGAAAGAAATGTAATGGGAACTTTTTTTTTCTTTCTTTTTAACAAAAGACGGAATAGTGTAGAAACGCCTTGCAGCATGAGATGAATGAATGTTGACCCAGTGATAAGGGTGTGAACAGGCCCAAGAACTTCCTGAAATTGCACATAGAATGTGTCCTTAGGGAGTTACAGGCCTGCTTACCACCACAGCCTACCCTCGCAGCCCCTGAGGTCAGGTCTGACATTTTTACACAGAAAACCCTCCAACTTTTGCCCTTCTTTGAAAAAACAGATGAAAAAACACTTGATTTGATTTTAAAGAAACTGGGTTTCTCTGGAAAATTTAACATTCCACAAGTAAAGTGCTCCACAGAAGAATCTTTCAGGAGTGTAAGGGAAAAGGTTTTACCTCTTCAATATAAGCAAAGCAAGGTTTAGGATGATTTTATATTTATAAACTGAGGTCCTGAGGCATTATCTTTTATTTATATGCATCCTAAATGCCAAAATGGGTTTGCATATACTTGTTTGGAAGTACATTTACTATTCTTCCTGCTCTGGGAAAATATATTTCATTTTGGTATATTTTACTGAGTAGCATAAAATGCTTTAAAGATATCTGTTAGGTAACAAAGTAGAGAAATGGATAAAGCCTTGGAAGTGGGAGGTTCTAATTTTAGATAACTCCAAGGTCACTTCCAGATGAAAACACAACAATAACTATAAATAACAAAACAAGATAATGATATCATTAAGCACTAAGATGCCAGACACTTTACCAAGTGCTTTATATGCATTAGCTAATTAAATCTTCATAAGAACCCTAGGAGGCAGAAGAAGCTGATATGATACCATTTTACCAAGAAGTTTGGTGATACGACTTGGGTCAGAAACTCGTAAGTGGCTGAACTAGAATTTGAACCCAGATCTGGCAGATCACACAACCCCCATGTATGTGATGCTGATGGTTTGACAATTTGGGGGAAAGGGCAAGGAGGTGATTTTGTTAAACATCATAGGAAAATAGCACTGTCTGCAGCACTTTGATTTCACATGGAATGCACTGATTTTAGTGAAAATTCTACTCACCTATTTATAAACCCACAGTTGACATTAGTGTCCATGGATTGTGAAGTTCAGAAAATGTGAACATACCAGATAGCAAATCTCCATGGTTCAGATTTGGCATTTGCAATTTCTGACTGAACTCCAGGATGTTTCAAACCTCCGTGACAGTTAATCCCCTTTTGACCACAGAGGCTCCAGAGCATAAATTATTTCAGCAAGTGTCTGCATTAAATTACCTCGCATACTTTGTTCCTCCCATTTGCCTTGATTTTAATGGCTGTAGAAAAAAAATTCTATGCATTTGGTGACATAGCCTTGATTCCAGCCTAACAAGGCCTTTACCTGTCCATGCTAACTTTATGGGTAGGTAATTTAAGCACAGCATCCAGCTCCAGTGTATCTCAGACAACTCTAGCAGTTTGTAAAAATGCCCACCTGTAAAGAATTTCCCTTGCCCTCCTGGCACCACAGGTGGCCTTGAGTATCCCTGAGCTTGCTCCTTTTCTTGAATACTTGAAGTATTCCTTGAATACTTATGCTTCTCTTGCCCATAGATTTTGAGAGAGGGTTAGAGAAATTGATTGGCAGCATTGGGAAATAGCTGATGGGAGAATCTGGCCTCAGAAAGAGATGAGTCACTAATGGCAGAACTGGGTACAGTGTAACTAATGCACATGGATTAAGGAAGTTCCAGACTCCGCCTCTGCATGCAGGTGCCTGCACTGCTGATGTCAGCAGGCAGGAAGCAGTGCTTTCTTCCAGTGTGAGGACTCAAGGATGCTCACCATTCTGAGTATCCAGTTGAATGTGAAAGTCAAGCCTTTGATTGTGAGATGGAGTAACTCTCTAGAACTCTCAGAAGTGCCCGCACCTAGAAGCATTGCCAGTATTGGGGCTGTTTGCAGTCTGGTTTGGTAGATTTAGGATGGCAGTAATATGAAATGCTGTAATTGCAGGGCTCTCTTTTCCCTGGGGAGCAAAGCGGTCATTTCCTCCAGTGAAAAGCTAGCTGCTTTGCACCTACTTCCCCTTCACTGTCTACCCTCTTCCACAGGTTTGAGAAACATGAGGAACAATACTTCTTGCTCAGGCAAGTGTGAAGATGGTACCCACAATGTGAGACAAGTAAAAAAAATCAGTTCATTCATCAGCAGTTTGTTTCAGAAATAAAATACTGAATACTCTGGTGTTAGATTTTTTCCCCAAAGACTCATACTAAATGGAAGACTCAAAATATTCCTAGAATAATTTTTCTATTTTCCAATCATTTTCACATGATAAGCACTCCATAAATTTGCTGAGTGGATGAATATAAAAACATATTCATTATATATAAATTTGGATTCTCCGGGACTCCTGGGAAGCAAATTAAGGCAGGTAAAGTAAGCACTACTTTTTTTGTTAATGGGAAAGGAAATGAAGCACAGGTGAAGAAGCCTAGGGACACAGAGGGAAATAACAGAGCTGGTTATAAATGGCAAGCTTGTTCCACAACAGCATATGGTGAATGTGGAAGCAACTGATATGATCGATCAAAGGGTTGAGATATTTCTCAGCAGCATGGAGATGCTCGGTCTAGGTGCCCTTAGGGAGCAGTTCTTGATGCTTAGAATGTGTATTTTAAGGAAAGGAATGTGTATTATAAGGTTGGAAAGGAATGAGAGTCAGAGAGGGAGAGAGAGAGACACCTCTCCCCAGAAAGGGGTGGTGAAGGTGGCAGGAAGGACAAGTCACACCAGAGAGGATAGGAAGGGATGGGAATCTTGAAAGGGGCGGGGTTGGAGGAGGGACCGTTTCTTCTTTGCCCCAATTCCAACCCCAACAGTTAGGGATGGGCAGCCAGGCATTCACTGTCTGCCTCAAAGTTCTCCTGGAACCAATATGTAGGTTACAAACAGCCTTCATCCCGTTAATCATTGCTCTTGTGATAGAATTACCACTCTCTTCTGTTGTCTTTGTTTGCTTGTTTTGCCAAAGGGGAGAGAGTCCCAGAACGTCTTTGACAAAAAATCTGACAACACCATTATTTTTACTAAATAGACACCCCGATGAGCACTCATTTCTCCAAGCCCTCTAAATATACGAGACCATTTCCTACAAACTAATTCTTGGCTATCTCCTCCTGAAGAAATATTCTCTGATTTGGATAGCAATACTGTTTGATTTTTAAGTTCTCTTTTCTCTTCCTTATAGTCAGGTGTTCAGGGACCAGTGCTTATAGGTAAAGATTATTTGCTTCTCACAGGCAAACTTCACTAATGTCCCACACATCTCCAATATGCATTTTTATCATCTTGTCCCCTGGGTCTTGGCCAACACCTGCATGCTCATTTTGAATTTTAGAGAAAGGAAGGGTTGTATGAAGGAGAGTAGTGCAAGCAGAGGAGAGAGGGAGAAAGAGGAGTAATGGAAGGGCGAGTGACCCAAAACAGAAACAAACCTCAGGAAAAACGTTAACAAACCTCTAGTGATCATTTTCCATGCCACTCTCTCCCTTGTGAGTGTCTCCTTTTTTTTTTTTCTTTGCCTTATAGTCAGGTGTTCAGGGACCAGTGCTTATAGGTAAAGATTATTTGCTTCTCACAGCTTTAGAACATTGCCCAGCCCTTTTGAATGTCTCTGTTACTAGACTCTTGGTTGATTAATAGTCTGTGAAATTGTGAGTTAAGTGCATGCATTTCATTTCATGGGCTTCAGACATTTATTGAGCTGCTTATAACTGTTTTTAATTTTATTTTAAAAATCATGATCCAAGTAGCTTGGAGTCAGGCTTCTAATTAAATGAGATTCTACAATCTTTCCACATACTGGTTTATTTCTTCCACTTGTGGAAAGCACCTTCCCTAAAAGTAGTCTAGGCAAAGATTCTCCCTCTAGTCTCTTTCTCTGAGGAGCTGATTGAAGGGGTCTTCCTTTGGTGGGAATACAGTCTACTTACATGGATGTCTTTTTCAGTCTAGTCCTTCTCATATCTTGAGAGTATTTTCTTACACTCTTGTTTTACCCTGGTCTTGACTCTCTAACCTAATCTAAAGAACATGGTATGAGTCCATAAGTGGTCAGGAGGAGTGAAGTTCCAAATCCAGGGAAGAGTCCACCCTGAGGCTAAATGCCACTGCCGATATCATGAGCATGCACTGAGCAATTAGTGTGCATCAGTCACAGTGTTGGGGGCTTCACATGCAGTATCCTCATGACTACCCAAAGTTAGGGTTTCCCATGACCTTAAGATAAGAAATCTGAAGCTCAGAAAGGATAAAAAGCAGCAAAACTTGGATCTAAACCATGACTTCAACTTCTATGCCCTTAGCAAACTCTACAATAAAGTCAGCAATTACTGGGGAATTTTTAAAGGCAAACTTCACTAATGTCCCACACATCTCCAATATGCATTTTTATCATCTTGTCCCCTGGGTCTTGGCCAACACCTGCATGCTCATTTTGAATTTTAGAGAAAGGAAGGGTTGTATGAAGGAGAGTAGTGCAAGCAGAGGAGAGAGGGAGAAAGAGGAGTAATGGAAGGGCGAGTGACCCAAAACAGAAACAAACCTCAGGAAAAACGTAACAAACCTCTAGTGATCATTTTCCACGCCACTCTCTCCCTTGTGAGTGTCTCCTTTTTTTTTTTTTTTCTTTGCCAGAAACATGTTCTATGTTCTTCAATTCTTTAACATTTTCTATCTCAATTTTCATAAATTAACTACCCACTTCAAGTTTAACTGATAATAGCTTAAAAGATTCTCTCTCCCCCAAGGGACCTTTGCATTTTAATAGAAGACATTTTGCAGGCTATAAATACTTTGGAATCAAAAGCAATGACGATTTTATTGTAGGTTTCTGACACCAAGATAATTTGTGAAAGTATCTCTGAGCTGATGACCAGAATACACAGCCCTCTCTCTTATTATGTGCTTGGTCATATGGTTTGGAGCGCAGATCTTGAGACAAACAAGATTTGAGGAAGAAAGGATGGAAAAGAAAGATAAGATCTGCAAAGGGTTTGATTGAGTGGTCTGGCTTCATTTTTGGATATTCCCCAATATCTATAGCTTAGCCATTTTATCCCCATTAGCAAGCTGGGCCCTACCCAAATATTTTGAACCAATCATACTTTTAGCCAATGTGTTGCTGGTCTTTATATAGTTACTTGCATGTGTGCTTCACATCTTTGGGAATTTAGATTCCCAGCTAGACCACTTACTAGTTGAGTGGGCTTGAGTAAGCTATTCTTTATTAGCCTCCAATTTCTTTGATCACTATAATGTGGAAAATAATCCATGTTTATAGAGTTGTTGAAAGAACCAAGACAATGATGATAGTGATTAACATTACTGACCTTATGTATTTATCAGGCATGACAATAAACACTTTATAAACATTGGCTTCCTTAGAGAAGAGAAAATTTGGACTCAGATAGATCGAAAGATTACAGTGAGGAGGAGACTTTGTTGTAATGTGTCCAGATCTCTGCTGTTCTAGAACCTATGCTCTTAGCCAGGCCTGATAAATAGTGCACACTTGATAAAGGCAACTACTTTTCTCAACACAAGCCCCAGCCTAGATTTCTGCTTTATTTCATTGCTATTCCCTAGGACTGGAGCTTTGCCCTCCACCAATGTATCTGGATTTAGCAGTACTCATGGGCTGTCCACCCTGGTGCTCTCTGCAGCATATCTCTGCTTACTACTGATCAGATGCTAGGCCAGGTCTTCTGCCTGTATGGGATGTTGTCCCTCCCAATGGGGTGGGTGGGTCTCCCCTTAAGGTAAGAGGATCATGCTATCAAATGTACTTCATACCAAGCCCAGAGTAACTTTTATTCACCCAACAGCTCCAACATTTATCAACAAACACTGTGGGAGTTGTACTGTGTATAAGACAAAGAACTGGGAACTGAGGATGTATGCGTCTTCAAAGCATGGTCTCCCTGCTACAAGGCATGACAATGTAGTCTGGTAGGCAAGAGAAATCTCTCTCCAAACTCTGAGGATCAGGGAAGAGGTCACAGAGGAGTAGGAAACTTATTTAGGCCCTAAGGAGTAAAGTAAGTCATTGGCTCTATAAAATTCACTTCTCCCTCTGGTCTTGCTGAGAAAGTTCAGCAAGCACCTGAGGAAAACATTATTGCCCAGCAAGGAATGCTTTTCCCTCAAAGAGTTCTATTTCCTGAGAAAGAAAACGAGTTGGTCAGACTCCACAAGTGATATTTGGAGACAAATACATAAACTTGGAAGCAGGACAGATTTTTAAAGGATCCAAGAATTTTTCACAGAAAGAAACTAGTCTCTTTGAAACATAACACAATCAAATATTTTTGAACGTATACAATTAAATTCCAGGCCCTGTAAATACACTTGGATAATTAAATAACGTCAACTAAACTGGTATTTAGACAAACAATATATTTTAATGAAAGCCTTCAAAGTCAAATTAAGCCAATGCACAGTTTCTTTGAACGAGCATGTATTAAGTGAAGCCAACACGTATTTGCCAACGCAGACACTGATACTGGAGCAGATACAGTTATAATCAAAGCCAGAGCTCTCGCTTTATTTTTTCATCCCAACCCATGCATTCTAATTAAAACCATATGAATGAACTTCAGCTATTAATTTTACATAACCTGATATATGTGCACCACTGAATAAATCTAGGGTCCTTTAACCAAATTAGAAAAGTTTAACTGTAACGGATATATTTGTTGGCTGGGGCCTAACATGTAATTTACTTAAACCAATATGAGAATTGAAACCAATGTATCTGTATTTCAACCACGTACATTTTCCCAGCATATGTGATTGTTACATAAATAGACACATATTCCTTTAGACCACTTCATATTCAGGAAGCCAATGAATTAACTGCATTCAGCAGATGTGACAGAATAATCACCCCACCCTCCATTTCCTTCTTTCCTCTTTTAAACACACAAACTTGTAAAAATACATTTGTCAAACAGGTCAAATGGGGAAACAGAGGAGCATATTACAGGGCTAAATTAATTGAGGGTACCATTATCTATTGGGAAGAATGTAGGGCTGGGAGTTAATGGTTACAGATTTTATTCCAATTTTGAAACTAACTTGTGTGTTCTTGGATAAATCACTTAACTCATTTGTAAAAATGGAGATAATATTCCCCCAATCATGCAGGGCTGTTATAAGAATGAAAAGGAGATAAATATGCAAACTTACTTTGAAGTGGCCTTTCAATCACGACACAATTAATAGACATTATTGTTGCTAATAATTTCCATGTCATAGGTTTTCATAGGTTTGACAGATGGTTATTAGTGGCCATATCAAGTTATAGCTTAGAAACAGTCATACTAAATTCTGTTGCATGTTTCCCTTTTTTTTCTGTGACAGTGTGAGGCTAGAACGATATTCTGAATGGCTAGCCCTGTGCACTGATATTTATTCCATATATTAAGCCTCATTACACTTCTCCTTGGCCTCTTCAATAGGCAAGATAGAAGAAAAGCTGATACTTGCTATCTATTATCAGTCACTCTTTATGTGCTCCAAATGGAGGAAGAAAATGTAGCAGGACTTTTTTTTCCTGAGCAAGTAAGAAAATAAAGAACATATATCTCAGCAAGTCCTGAATAAATGATGAGTATGTTCTTCAAGGGAGAGATAATGAGAAACGCCTCATCCATTTTGGACAGTGCATGATAAAAAGGAAATCGATGTTGATCCTGCATGTATAGAATAAAACTGGAAAACTCTAATAGGAGTTTAATGTAAGACCCGGTTCCTCACAGGTAATTAGTGTCTGTAGACCTTCACCTGCCTTTGCTACAAGAACTTTTCACCTCTGTACTTCAATTATTTTATTAGCTGAAAAGTAAGGAGAACAACACAATCTATAAAACTCTAAAACATGAAAATTTCCTGTAGTGTTGATCCTCTTCTCCTTTCAGGGCCCTTTTGGACCTATCTCTGTCTGAACTAATTTCCCTGCCTTGGGCAACGTTCCCATTTTCTAGGCCAGATTTCAAACTTTTGTTTTTCACAACAAATCACATTAAAAAGATATACGCTATGGTACAACTCAGTGTACTGCATATATATATATATATATATATATATATATATATATATATATATATATATAATTTTTTTAAAGATTTGTGGGAAAAATATATATCCTTGCTATCCTTACTCTATAACACCCCATAACAGTTGTATTGGTTCTTATTCCACTGTTTATTTCATTAAATATTGTTGAATGATGCTCAATAATTTCATGATTCACTAATGAGTAACCATCCACAATTTTAAAGACTTTGACTTAGACAAGAGTTTTCTCTTCAAAATGCCTCTCTAGAGGGCTCAGAGTTATGTGTTTTCACCAGAGTGTGTTGACTGATAAGAATTCCCTTTCTGCACTCTCAGAGATATTTGTTTTTAAACCTGTGTTCCAAGGAAGTAGAATTATTGCTTTTGAAGTCAGAATTGACCAGGTTTGAATCCCATCTATTTGAGGAATGATTTGCAATCATTTGCAAGTAGAGGAAACCATGCCTGCTTCATTGGGTTTTTGCGAGGGTTAATGGGATGTTTGTAAATGTGCATGATATAGGTACTCAGTAAATATCAGTTTTCTTTCTTCTCTCAAACCCCCATCTTCGTTTTCATTTTTTTCTTCCTTCTTCCCTTCTGTGGAAAGTAGTGTTCTATGTAACCTAAAGGAATGAACCCAGAATTGTTAATGTAGAAGGTATAATTCTCATGGCATAGGTGTTATTTCATGTGCCAAGATATGAGGCCAAATCTTCATGAAGGAGGCTCTCATTTAGAGACTGAAAGAAACAGAGAAAGTACTCAGTCACTGACCCAAGAAAAATCTTACTAGCAAATCTGGCAGAGAAAAGAGCTAATGATATTTGTGGCTTTGGACAGCTAAATGCTGAGAAGTTATAGGATCTCCTGTTGGCTTTATATTTTATACTTGCTAGCCTTTCTAGCCTTGTGGTACCTCAACTTGGTGGTGAGTCCTGAGAGCAATTATCTTTTAAACCATACTAATCCAAGCAGCATGATTCCCAGAGACTTTTAGTGTGGGTTAGCCCTAGGAAAACATGAAATATTTGTTTCCTTACAGTCCTCTTCTTTGTTTCTTCATCTGCACCTTTGGTCCTTCTAAGACTCCAGGATTCTCTTACTGTCTGGAATCTCAATCAGACTATTTTTCAGGAGTCAGTCATCTCTCCTTAATGTCACCAATCAAAATGGCTAATTGCCCAAGATTCTCTTTAAAATCAAAAAGCAATTAAATAACTTAGTTTACTCAAAGGAGCAGATATAAACATGATTAGAGACTGGATAGTGGTTTGTCCCTTCTTGATTCTGAGGAGACTGAAACAAACCTAATAGCTCTCAAATTGTTGCTTGCTCCTGAATCACCTGCAGTGCTTGTTTAATTGTAGACTTTACTTCCAGAGATTCTGATTTAGTAGAAGTGGAAGAGGGCTTTTTATATAATTTTACATACTCTTCCAGATTATTTTCGTTTTACCTCTGGTCAATACTTTGAGAATTTCTACCTTCAGTAAAAGGGTCGAGTTACAAATGAGAAATATTTAGGTGTAAGAGTTTTCCATTCCTAAAGTTGCTCTTGAGAAGTGATCATTCACAAAATGTATTCCTAAACTCCACTTATCTTTGGGTTTCCAATGTGGATTAGAAAATCAGATTTGCACATTGTATAAGTCTTAAGAGGGTTCCCTATATCTGTGCTAGAATGTGTTATAACAAATAGTTACAATGTGAGCTCTTCACAGAATTTTGAGGGACAGGGAATACATCTTGGATTAGATTCTACAGTAAAAATAGCAACAGAATAATCAGCAATAATCTAACCATAGGTGCTAACTCAGGGCTCTTTTGGCCACACCATGCTTTATATAGCAGGGTAAAATATAAAGAACTTCTTTTCTTTAAAAAAATGTTCAGGAGAACATTAGAAATTGATGTATCGGATAACTGTTGGTTAGTGGTTTTCAACAAAATTGATTTAGCTTATGATTTTGTGGGTCAGCCATTTGGGTTGGGCTCAGGTGGGCTATTTTACAGTCAAGGCTAGGGTCATTTGTGTTTTGGGATCTGCTGTTGGATATCTAGAGGCTCTGCTTCTGGAGACTGGCTGAATGTCAGCCCAAGACAATGGGAACAAATAATTCAGATATTTCTCATCATCAAAGAGACTAGGCTAGGATTGTTAACATGGCAGCATGACATGGTTCCCAACAAGATAGCAGAAGCTGCAATCCCTCCTAAGGCACTTGCTCAGAACTGGCTCAAAATTCTACTGGTCATGCAGATTCACAAGGCAAGACTAGATTTAAGGCTTGGAGAAATAGACCTCTTGATGGAAAGAGGTATAGATCACCTTGTAAAAGAGTGCAGAAGGGGAAAAATTGGGGCCATTAATGCAATTTATCAGTTGATTTAGAAAGGTAAGATAAATGAGCAAAGGTTGTATATCCTCTATACTACATAATTATGTTTACTATGACATGTATTATATACATATACATTATCATATGTACTATTCAAATGTATAAATGGCTGAAAAATGTTTGAAAGGATTTTTGTTAATACTTTTCTCTACCTTCCATTTTGGAAAAAAGCAAAAATGTATTTTACAAAATTCGGATAGTTGAGGAACATTTAAATAATGGGAATTAATAAAGCCCAAGAAAAATCTAGAGTATGGCTAGAAAACTTCCCAGTTGTGAGTATGTTCCTTATCCTTTCCATATTCACAGTAGTGGAATGATTAGATTTTTGTACATCAAAGAGGACTAAAGTTAGCATGGATTTTCTGAGTGTGAACATTATGAAATCTTGATTGGAGAATGCATGGCACAGATGTGTGGGGAGTGGTGGATCCACACCATCTCTCATCATTTTCCTCATCTCTCTTTTTTCATCTCTCTCTTTTTTTTTTTTTTTTGTAGGCTTTATGGTGGTGTCACATTTCATTAGTTTTACATGTTAGTATGCTGTTACTACAGCACCATTTGTTGAATTCTTTTGTTTGTTCCTTGTTTGTACATTTTGCTTGTTTTTTGGGGAGGGGGGTGGGCGGGGGGGGGGGTAGTGCATGGGGACAAGGAATTGAATGCAAGACTCCCAAATGGCAGACAAGAATTCTACCACTCAACAACACTTGCATCCCCTCTTCATCTCCTTTAATATTTTATTTTGTACAGTTTATTTGATAACAAGATTAGTTTGTTCATTCCTAAAGATAGATATTAATGCTTTTTAGACTCATTTTTTGAGTCTAATATCCCAACCTAAAGGCTCTTTGCTTATAGCTCTTCAATCAAGACTCTCTGTAAACTAAGCCAGGCTCATTAAGGCAGGGCTCCAAAAAGAATATCTCCTTATGAACAGTTTGCTCCAATTGCAGTCTAAAGGGAAACAGAGAGACCTTGAGATGGTGATGAGTGCCAGCAGGGTCTTTTCATCAGAATTGCTAAGTTTCTCCTCTTTACAAAAATCAAAGCTAGTAATCATTCATTACCATCCACAATTAAGTAGACAAGATACCCAGCATCTCTTTAGAGCAGGGTTCAAGGAACAGAGCTTTAACATTCTGACTTCTGACCCACATAGAAGGGTCTCTTGAGAAATAGGAACCCAGTTTAGGTGGATCTTTTGCATAGGTTTATAAATGGCTCCAAAAGTGAATTTGGTGATTGGTAGATAAGAGGTAGGCTTGAGAGCAAATTGGTGAAGAATAAAGTTAGCCAATCTCCAGATTCTCCCATCTGATGTTTCCACCACCCCAACTTCCCCATCATTTTTTTTTCTAATTTTAAGTCTCAGTTAAATACAATGGAATAGTCCATACCACTTGGTTTGGCTATGCTTTCATTAATTAATAACACTCTATTCCCCCTTTTACCTTCCTTCCCTTGTTTATCAATTCCTTCTCTCCTTTTTCTTTCTTCATTCATAGATATCTATTAGGCATCTTTACTATGCCAGGTGCCAGAGTAGGTGAAGTAACTACATTTAGTGAAAATGAGACATAGTAACTGTATTATGCCACATAATTTTTGATGCATATCAAGTCATTATTCAAATAAACATATAATTAACAGATGTATTAAGGATAGTGAAGGAAAGGCTATGAAAGAATATACTAGAGGGTCTAATATAGATGGGAAGTGAAGTCATGGAGGACTCATAAGTCAAATCTAGACAATGTGTAGGAGTTAGTCTTATAAAGTGTTGGGGATGAGTGGTCAATAAGAGGGAAGAGGATGTGAGAAGGAACAGAATAACTGTGTTGGTGTAGCTTGGGATACCAATGTACTGGGATGCAAAAAGTGAGGAGTAAGTCAAGACACAGGACTTTGGACTTTAGTCTAAAAGCAGTATGAAACAACTAAAGGATTTTAAGGTGATACAAGCTGGTCTTATTTGTGAAATAATTGTTCTTGGCTGATATAAGGAATTGGCTTGGAGGAGGGCAAGAATGGATTCAAGGACTAGTAAAGATACAATCTGGGCAGGTGCTGATGGTGGCTTGGACCAGAGTAGTGGTTTTGAACTTAAAGGGAACTGGATGAACTGAAATTTCCTTTAAATGTGAAGCTTATGTAACTTTTATTTCCCCACACTTGGAAAAAAGGTTTATTTTTCATACAAAAAAGAGAAAAATAACATATATACAAAAAAGCAATAAATGTCAAAGCACATCACAATAATTAGCTATAGAACAAATTTCTGAGTTTGGTAAGGGTTACAATTGCACAATTTTAAGTTTTCACTTATAGTTGCTCTAAGATACTGGAGATTAAAAGAAATATCAATATAATGATTCAGCAATCACACTCATTTATTAAACCCTACCTTCTCTATAAACTCCATCATCACCTTTGATCTTTCTACTACTTTTTAGGGGTATTTGAACTACACCCATTCTAACTTTTTCGTGTTGAAAGGGGTTGTCAATAATATGGGATAAGGGGATGGAACTAGTTGATGTTCTGGAGAGGCTGACTCTTCTGCATTTCAGGACTTCACTGCTTCGGGGACACATTTGGAGGTTGCAGTTTTCTAGAAAGTTCCCTAATGCATGTAACCTTTGTAGAATCTTATATAATGCCCTAAATGTTCTTCAAGATTGGCAGGAATCATTTTGGCTTAGGTTCAGCAAGTTATGATAGGTATCGATGTATAACTGAACTTTGTGTAAGAGTGAACTCCAGAGTAGACTTTTAACTCTATTTGAACTCTCTCAGCCACTGATGCCTTATTTGTTACCTTTCTCCCCCATTTTTGTTCGGGATGGCATTGCTGATCCCACAGTACCAGGGCCAGGCTCATCCCTGGGAATCATCTCCTATGACACCAGGGAGAAATTCACACCTGGATGTCATGTCTCACGTAGGGCAGAGGGCAATGATTTCACTTTCAGGGTTGGTTTAAAGAGAGAGGCCACATCTGAACAACAAAAGAGGTTCTCCAGCAATAACTCTTCAGGTACCTATAGGCAGACTAAGCTTCTCTGCTATATACATAAGCTTCATAAGAGTAAACCTCAAGATCAAGGGTTTGGCCTTTTGATTTGGGTGTCCCTAATGTTTGTCATAGTATCGGGGGTTTTCCTGGTGATAAAATTTAGTAATTCCACATTTTCCCCCCAGCCTTCAAGGAACTTTGCCAATACTTTTTGATTATCTCTTTAATATACTCTGGGATGTACCCAGGCATTACATTAAGCTATACAGGATTAAAGGCCTTCATTCTTATCCTGGGCTCCCTGTGTTTGAATGTTTAAATGATCTATTCAGACAGGTTGAGTTAGATTATGTGCTACAGAAAATGTACTTTCTGGACAAAATAAACCTTTTTTCCTTTAGTCTCAAAGAATAGATGAGGTTCTAAAATAAGACAATGTCTTCCTTACCCCTGTAATCTGAACTGCCTTAATTCTGACCTAATTAGCTTTGTTCTTATCTCTAAATACCAGGTTCTACATATATAAAACAGCTTCTCAAAATCCAGAAATAACAATTACCACTCCAGACTAAATGTGACTGCCGTAAGGGTTTACAATCTAACCCCTTGTTTTCTTATAAGTATATCTAAATGAGACTATACAATATTTACTTTTTTGTTTCTGGCTTATTTTACCTCACCAAATGTCCCACAGGTTCATTCACAATGTTGCATGACTCAGCTTTGTTACAATGATTTTTTGACATATTGGGGTCCTAAAGAAATTTTTCCTTCAAGTACTTTCTCTACCTATGATCTAATTCCAAATATTTTTCTAACATCCACCTATACCCTGCGTTATTAATCATATAAGATCACTATCATCTGCATTGGTTGAATTGCTTGTTCATCCCCAGGTGTCCTGAATAACAAGTTCCAAGACTCTCCATTGAAATAATTTCTAACCATTATAAAACCTTCATGGAATTTTCAAATTAGCAGTGATAGTATCAAGACAATCCAATATTCAAAAGGGCAAATATCTTCTTAAAATAATTACCCCTGAGAAAGTTTTAATATACAAGTTCAAACTCTAAAACTTCTCTTGTCACCAGTAAAAGGAAATTACATGGAAAAAGTCTGACCTTCCAACCATTCTCCCTGGGTTAAAAAATTAATTCCCCCTTATGTATGGATTTAGTTTCCTTTGGGTCTGGTGAACAAACAACGGAAGGCTTTCTATACTTCTTATGTTACCAGTAATGGTTAGCTACTTAAATACAAGGTTTATCTATCTAAGGATTCTTTCTTACTATTCCAATCTACCTCCCCAGTAAGACTTACCTAATGTACCTGGAACACATAACCTCACAGGAACATACACACATACACCTTCCTAAACAGCCATATGTTGAAACTATTAGAAATAATACATGTCCAGTTTGGTCCTAAATATGCCACAGATTGTCTGGAGGAAATCTGATGAATGGGACAATTTATCCCAAAATATAAATCACTAAGAGAGACTTTAATCGCCATAAGAAGTGGGTTGATGTATAGATGCTTTTTTCTCAGACAAGATATCCTCCATTTTCCTTTGTGCCCCCTGAGTAAATCCTATCTTTCAATTATCTCAATTCTACCACATGTTTTTTTCTCTGATTTCTGCATTGTGTAGGCTCTCAATCATTTCTGAACTCTTATGGCCTGCATTCTTTACAATCCACATTGTGATTCTTTATTGTCAGAAATCTCTGATAATTACTTTATATGCTGAAGTCATCTCTTCAGAACTGAACCTTTAATATTCTTTAAAGCTAAAAAATTCTACATCTTTTCCCTTGTCTATACCCAGCACTATATCCAGCTATAGTTCTGGACTCAGAATAAAGAGTCAACTAAGTCATTGCCATTGATTGATATCTCATGTCAGATAATGTGGTCTGTTGAATAAAGCGTGGCAATTACTTAATATTCAAAATATCCATTTCTAAAATTGTATCAGACACTTTCAGATCCTTACTCAAAATACAAATTCCTAGATGAAACACAGTTTTCTATTGCTGACTTAACAAATTATCATAAATTTAGAGGCTTAAAACTACACAAATTTATGCACTCACAGTTATATAGTTTAGAAGTCAGGGTTAGCACAGTTAGTTTCTCTCATCTGGATTTCATAAGGCCAACATTAAGGTTTTGGCTAGCAAGGCTTTTATCAGGTGTCACTGGGAAGAATCTCCTTTCAAGTACATTTAAGTTATTGACAGAATTTAGTTCCATATTGTTGTAGGACTGAAGTCCCTGTTTCCCTAATGATTGTTGGCTGGAGGTCATTCTCAGCTACTGGAGGCTGCCCACCTACCCTGGTTCACAGCCCCCTTTATCTTAAAAGCCAACAACAGCACATAGAATTCTTCTATCGCTTCAAATATTTCTGACTTCCTTTTCTACGGAAGCTCTCTTCTGCCTCTCCTCGTCTGCCACACCTTTCTTGCTCTTCTCATCCACATTTTAGGGATCATAAGAGTGCACTGGGTCCACCTGAAGAATCTAGGTTATTCTCACTGTTTTAAGTTCAGCTATCCACATCTGTGGAATTCCTTCAGCAGCACCTAGATTAGTATTTGATTGAATAACCAGGGGAAAGGAATACTGGAGCGATATCTTCAGAATTCTGCCTCTCTGACATCCAGGAACTCAAAAAGCTGCTTGGGTGATTTTGATGATTAGCCAGGCTTGGGAACCAATTCATCAAATAATCGGTGAAAGTAGCAGTTAATTTGGGATGTGCAAAATTAGCTGACATCCTAGACTGGAGTCATAGATGAGGGGCATACAGAGTGGAAAGCTCTAAATTGATTTCACCTTTTTAGGTTAGTCATGAATACATTTATATCCCTCTTCACAGAAAAATAAGAAAAAAGTAAAATTTAAGAAAATTAAATAAAATTGAATTTCCTGTCTTTCTTTTTTCCCCAACATTATTGGCATGATGGTCCAGCCAGCTATGTATAAAAGAAGTTTCTACATATCTGACCATTAATTCTATCCAACTAATCGTAATGCTATAATTCTAATCATTATGCTTATTGAAAAACTATTGTACAGCCCTTATCATGAAGCCTTCACAGCAATTTCTTTTATAGGCTTGATTGGAGTTTGCATTTCAGTTGCTGATATATATCTTTTTATACTCTTGTTCCATCTGTTCTTTATGTTTTTATGCTATTTACAATTTCAATCATAGTTTACCTAGATCTTCAAACCAGTTCTACATTAAGGAAGAGATAGCAAGAACTTAGATAATAGGTTAAAAAGATAACTTGTGGCAGACTGAGTCAGGGACCCTTCAGATATCCAGGTCCTAAACCTGGAATCTGTGATACCTTATATATCTATCAATAGAAAATTTGCAGGTGTGATTAAGTTAAAGATCTTGGGATGTAAAGATTATCCTGAATTATCTAGGTGGGCCCTAAATGAAATCACAAGTGTTCTTATGAGAGGGAAGCAGAGGGAGATTTTTATTGGAGAAGAAGCACACTGGAGCAAGATGATTTGCTATTGCCTTTGAAGATAGTGTAATTGACCATGAACCAAGGGATGCAAAGAATACAACCCTAACAGCTGGGAAAGGTGAGGAAGTAGATTCTACCCTAGGGTTTCCAGTGGGAGGATGGCCCTACCAATATTTTGGGTTTGGCCCAGTGAAACTGATTTCAGACATGTGGCCTTGAAAACGTAAAGAGAATGCATGTTGGTGTTTTACGCCACTGAAGTTTATGGTAATTTTTAACACAGCTGTAGGAAAATAATACAAAACCTTATACAGAACCATGCAGAAAATGCTCCTATAAATGCTCTTTATTTCATGGTGATTTCTTGAGTCAGATTTACTGTTCCTCCCTAACCCCCACAGGATGCCAGGGAAAGGAAGGAAAGGGGCCCCTTCTCTTGTGTCCTGCGTAATTCCACGACTCAGTCTCTACCAGGGAAGTACTATGGAACTCTATATTGTCCATTCTATTCAGATAATTTGTACCATAGTACTTTTAATTTTTCCTTTCAAAAAGTTATCAATATTATCTAATCATATATAGTCAGGGTCCTAGCAGGAAACAATCCAACTCTGGTTGTTCATTCGACTGTAAGAAAGGAACCAGAACAGAGATGCGAGAAGAATTAATAGATATTGTGGCACTGAAATTAGAAATAATGGGAAGGTGTTACCATGTGTGGTTCTGAAGAGGCAAGGGGGAAATGTAAGGATATCAGCACCCTGTGAGAGGTAGAGCTGTGAAAGATATGGGGAGGCAGAGAACAGGGAAGAAATAACCCAGCCTATCTCTGTGCCCTTTCTTTGAGCTCCTGCTGAGGCCTCCCATTGACAAACCCAATCTAAATCTGAAGTGTGAGGTAGTCAAAGCCATGGACACACAGCCGAGCAAAGAAGGATTGAAAATGCATCTGGTGGCAGTGGGTAGGAAGGAAATGGGAATAACCAGCACACTACAGAAATACAGAAAGGCAGACTTAGATGAAAAAACAAGGACTATTGGCCCAGATTCCTTTATTTTACAGATCATGTGAGAACTGAGAGGCCAGCAAGTCGTTGCAGAAGATCCCTTGTAGAACCTCTGCTGTCCAGAACCACTGCTCTTCTTTTTCTGGTCTACCAGGAGACACTGGATTATGGCTACACATGGAGTTCTTTTGTTAGCATTGATCTGATTTTTTACCACAGGTAGTTATGCCTGTATTTGTCTCTTGGTCTATTATTCTTCTGAGAATCTTTGAGGTTTCTGAGGTATTTGGAATCAATGGGATTGTGTTTTATTGAATTATATGAGGGGCTCTCACATTCTAAGGCCTGAACTCTTCACTAAGCCTGTGGAGAAAAAGAGCATTCTATGCAAGGTTTTATACACATGCTCACTGAAGACAAAACCACTTTGTCCAACAAGGATTACACAAACACATAAGGCTACAAGGTGGGGAGCTCCAGAAACTCGGATTAACCTGTCTCAAAGTGATTTGGAAAGATTTGGAAACTTGTGCTCTATACTTATGTATAAGGCATTAAGGTTTCTGAAGGTTTAGCGGATCATATGCTTAGTTTGTCTGGAATATATTCAAATTTACTGCCAGGGAAAAATAGAAATTTAGATTCATTGAATGTGAGGATTCAGGCTGAATTAAACCCTTCCAATCAGATGTGAATGTTTCTTGATCCATATTAGAGATTTCTTTTTGTAGGCTATATAGTGGACTCACATTTCATTATTTTTCCATGTGAGCATCCTTTATTGCAATGCCATTTACTGAACTTTTGTTTGTTTGTTTGTGTTTGCTTGTTTTGATTGTTTATTTGTTTTGGGGGGAAGTGCATTGGACCGAGAATTGAACACAGGTCTCCCGCATGGTAGGTGAGAATTCTACCACTGAACTACCCTTGCACCCCCATATTAGGGTTTAAATCTGACACATATCACTTTAATAAACCAGTGCTTTGCCCCCCTTGAGGGATGCAAATATTTCAGAAACCCCTGAGAGGGCCTCTGCTGCCTTTTCCTTGCTCTGATACTGCCTGAACAGGTATGCAAAGGCACATAAATCAAGGCCTTTCCTTGGGACAGCTATCAATCTCCTTGTAATTAAATAATTTAACATTATACAATGATATTATAGTACCTATGCTTCAACATGGAAGAATGTAGAGTCACCAAAAGCTTCAGAAAGGAGAGTAAACCTCTGCACAATTTTAGATGTTGCATAGAACTTGGAGGAGAGAAGACCATCACAGGGAATGGAAGGATGTGGGAATGAGAATGAGGAGGTGTGTCTGTGAACTTGAAGGTGAGAAGCAATGGGTGGATGAAAAGGACAGGCCCAAGTTTTTAAAAGCCTAGTACAGATTTAAAACAAGCCTAGTAAGGATTTTTTAAATTGAGGGGGTAGGAAACGAGGTCAAATGAAAGTTTATGATTTTGGCAGTGACATGACGAAGTCCCTGTTAATAATGATAAATCCACCAACTGTTTGCTGAAAAGACAAAAGGACAGAGTGCCAGCAGGGTGGCAGCAGCTGAGATTGCTACAATAAACCAACCCCCTCAAGTTTTACATGCATACAAAAATGAATTGTAAAACTTTAAGAGCATGTTATGCTTCTATCATCTGTTTTACATCACACACGATCTCACTGTGTTTAAAAGGCATACACACTCACTGTTTTCTCAGGTTGACCAAGTAGCAATCTAGGTGGTCAGGAGGGTCCAGATCAGCAGGCCTAGGCTTCCTATTTTGGTCCCACCTTCTCTTTAGAGCTCCCTCACTTATATTTCTGCTGCCACCTCTTAGACTCTGCTCAGGAAGATACTGCTCCTTCTCTCGCTCCTTATTTAAAACTCCAGGCCAAGCAGAGACACACACCTCTTTCTATGCTCTTATGATTACGGTTAAGATGAGCTCTGATATTAGAAAGGGGGAAATATAAATAAAAACTTGAATGAATGCCAAAGGATAACAAAAAAGAAGATGATTACCCACAAGAAGCCAAGTTGAAAAGTTTGGTTTCTAATAACAGAAGCCTTGGCCTACAGACTCATTCAAAATCTGATCATCTCTGGCCTGTAGTTTGTCAGCCTCCCCTCTGATTCCCTGCCTTCATATTATGGGTGCTATGCTTGTTTGAAAATGTTATGTACCCCAGAAAAGCCATGTTCTCTTAATCCTCATTCAATATCATAGGACAGAAACCCTTTTGATTGGATTATTGCCACAAAGATGCACCACTCCTGGTTGATATTTTGATGAGATGATATACAGGAGGGCATGGCATGCCCTGTTGTGGGTGTGGAGTTTTGATTAGATGGAGATTTGACTTTGCCCATTCAAGATAGGTCTTGATTAGTTTACTATAATATTTTAAAGAGACACACTTTGGAGAAACCTCAGAAATAGCAGAGCCCACACAGCCAAAGACCTTTGGAGATGCAGAAGGAAAACACCCCTGGGAAAGCCTTATGAAATGAGAAGCCAGGAGATAAAGCTAGCAGATGTCACCATGTGCCTTCCCAGCTGACAGAGGTGCCCAGAAGCCAAATACTCCAGCAGATACCAGCCACATGCCTACTTGCTGACAGAGGAGTTCCAGATGGCATAAGCCTTTCTTGAGTAAACTTGAAACTTATTAAATTCCCTTTTTAAAAGCAATTCCATTTCTGGTAAATTGCATCCTGGCAGCTTAGTAAACTAGTACAGATTTTGGTACCAGAGAAGTGGGGTGCTGCAGTTTGCAAATACCAAACATGTTGGAACATTTTTTTAAATGGATAAAGGGAAGATTCTGGAAGGGTTATAAGGAGCTTGATAGAGAAGGCCTAGAATTCTTTGAAGAGATTGTTGATAGAAATATGGACTCTAAAGATACCTCTGACAAGGCTTTTAACAGAAATGATGAACAAGTCATTGCAAACTGGAAGGAAGGCATTCTTTGTGGATGGAAGGTTGAATATGGGAGTGATAAAGTTGGACATTTAGCAGAAGAAATTTATAAGCGAAATGTGAAAAATGCAATCTGACTGTTCCTTGCAGCTTACAGTAAAATGCAACAGGAAAGCAAAAAGTTGAGAACTGAAATCTTGGGTACAAAGAAACCAGAAACTGATGGCCTGGAAAATTCTGGGCTCCCATTAGTGAGACCATAGTGAGTAGTGCCCTACATGTGGATTTAACCAAACATGGAACAATCATCCATTACAGGACAAGTGAGGATTGGAGACAGAGTTATCCAGCAAGGATTTGTGGAAAGTCCTATTGTCTGATGAGTATGATCCCAGTATAGTGCATAGAAAACTAACAAGAGTCTTGTGGCATCTGTATAAACATAACCACTGCCAGTTTGGACTACAAGAGACAGAAAGGGAACAAATTGAAGGAAAAATGACTTCAGAGAAAGAACCATGGAAGCTAAGGCCTGGAGCCAGGAACTCTCAGGCCAGGAGAGCAGACCCACCCATGCACTTGGAGAAGCTGAATTTGCTCAGGAAGCAGAAGACAGTCCTTCTGCTTCATTGCTCAGGAAAAATTTTGCTGTCCCAGGCCTCAGAGAGGGTGGAGTGCAAAGTGCATCAACCAGGGACTGGGGGGAGCCTGACTACCACCCATTGTTCTGGAGGGGTTGAGCATGTGCCCCAGAGAGGGCAGAGATTCTGTGTGCTTCCCTGAAACTTAAAGAGGGTGGAGATGAGAGAAAAGTGGCCTCCTTAATGTGCCCCAGTGTTGTAACACCAACAGCATTTGGAGAGAAAGCAAGGCTGCTGCATAGGCCCTTGGAAAGGATGGGACTACTGCTTTCTAAAGCCCCAAGGATAAATAACTCTCACTCTTTGAAATCCAATGGAGTTTGCTTTGCAGGTTTTCAGAGCTGTTTGGATCCAGTGACCCCTGCTTACCTTTCAATTTCCCCCTATGCCAATGGAATCCTGTATCCTATGATGGTCCCTCCTTTGCATATTGGCATCAGATAACTTATTCTGAATTTCACAGGTACAGAGCCACCAGAGAATGTTTGCCTTAGGACAGACAAAGCCTGTAACTGACTTTGATGAGATTTTGTACTGGTTTTTACTTTGTATGGTATTTGTATTTTTACTGAAATGGTTTAAGGCTTTTGCGATATTGTGATGTAGTGAATCTATTTTGTATATAGAAAGAACATGTCTTTTGGGGGGCCCAGAGGGTTGACTATGCTGGTTTGAAGCTATTATGTGTGAACTTTTGATTAGTTGGTGATATGACTCCACCCATTCAGGGTGCCTCTTGATTAGTTTAATGGAATACTTTAAAAGAGAAACATTTTGGGGAAACCTCAGAAGTGGAGGCGCTGATACAGACAGAGAACTTTAGAGATGCAAAAGGAAAATGCCCCTGGGGAAACCTTATGAAATGAGAAGCCAGGAGAGAAAGCTTGAATATATTGCCTTGTGCCTTCCCAGCTAACAGAGGTGTCCAGAAGCCAAAGACCCCAGCAAATGCCAACCGCATGCCTTCCCAGCTGACAGAGATGTTCCAGACAGCATCAGCCTTTCTTGAGTGAAGGTAACTTCTTGTTGTGCCTTAATTTGGATATTTTTCATGACCCTAGAACTGTAAACTTGCAAAATATTAAATTCCCTTTTTAAAAACTGTTTCATTTCTGTTATATTGCATTTCAGCAGCTTAGAAAACTAATGCAGGTGCCATCTTATATTTCTCTAAAAAACGAGTAACTTCTCTAGATTCAATACTTCACTTGGTTCTGGTATCTTGTCCAAAGGTTGATGTTGTACTTTACCAGAACTGTGTTTATGGCATCAAGAATCATCCTATACTTTTTGGTTCTCACAATTCGTAGGAAACTCCCTCACCCCATAGAAGGAAGAAATAATGCACTCATTACACACCCATATGAAGCAATTCCTTAAAATACTTATCATGATATACATGGACATAAAATGAATATCTTTCAGTAATGGGAGGGCTTTTATATCATTGCCTTCTAGTAGTTATATTAAGAAACCAAGGATGTAACAGGAGCTGAGGGCACCATTGATCAACTGACCCTGGTTCCAGCCATCCTTAATGGATGGATGAAGATTGGATAACGTAGGGACCAAGCATGTTAAAGTAAGCTTCATGATTGTAATGTGGATGTCTCCTGTGGAAGCATATCAAGGTAAGTGAGTTGGCCATATTGAGCCCAATATCATGATAGATGGGGAAGGGAAGATAGAAAACAAACAGATCTGGTCTTTAAAGACAGTACTAGCTAGAGAACACCATAAAACAAATACTTATGGAATAATCCAAACAAATACAAAGGAGACTGTAGCTTATTGTCAATTGATATGTACTGTCACTGAGGTGGTAGAAACTGAGGGAAGAGTGGTTAGTAGTGATATATATACATACATGTGTGTATGTGAATGTCAAATGTTCTTGAAGAAGACTTTTGAATAAAGAAGAATCTCTACCATATCATATACCCTTGGGAATTGCAATTTCATGTTGATTTGAAAGAGACCTGAGATCTATCATGTGGTTGAAGTACTCAGCACAGTGTTTTGTACATACTAGATACTTAATATATATTTATTATGTAATAAATAAATGTAAAAAATGTCTGTTGATCCATTCTTCCAGACCACCCCATTCAGCTGGTAGCAACAGAATAATGAGTCCATATTGGGATCTCTAGATGCTGTACGTGCTGGAACATAAAAAGAAAGAAGAGCTGCAGCTTCTATTTTTTATGTCTAACTGGGGATTCTATTCACCTGATATAATTAGAAAATTGCACAAATCAGTGTATGATTAAACAAGATATAGCGTATGAAAGACCTTTACAAAAGTAAAATACTATATGAAAGTTAGAATTATAAATGTCAAATGGGATGGAGGAGACTAAAAGCGCAATGGCAAATCTGAAAGAGGAATTCACTAGTTGCAGCTCAATAAGAGGGGAAGACCTAGGTTTCACCATCTTATTATTAGGAAGACTGGGCCCTATTTCATCCTTGTATACCTACCATATCCTAGGAGCTTGATGCCAGTGGATGTTTGGTAATGTTCTCTGCATTGAACTACAGACATCAGTGAAGAAGAAGTCAAGGAAGACCTATCACTTGATTTTAGCAAGCCTGAGAGTATGAGTAGCATTCAGATAATTGGGACATGAGGGGACAAAGCATCATCCTGTTTCATAAACCTGGGAAGCGAGTCTATTCTGGGGAACAGTGGGGACACTCATTAAACATTCATAGAAATAGTTTTGCTATTAACTTACTATGGGTCTAGAAAAACAAGATATCAAGCAGAGATTACAGACTACATGTCTATAGCTCGTGACCCAATTTTCTAAACATTTGACTTTTTGATTGTCTATACCATATCTTGTTTCCATTCTTGCTTCCAGTAAGCTGCTGAGGGAAAGGGTGATCTCTGCCAGTAGTCTGGTCCTAAACTGAGATTCCTTCAGCCTCATTTCAAATGGCGCTGTCATTCCCTGTGGTCAATTTTACTTTTGATGTTGAAGTCCCTGGTTTCCATCCCAGGACCTCCTGCATCTTAGCTAAAGGGCTCTGGCAACTTTATTTGTATTCAGCCTTGCATTCTTCCCCTCTTTTCTCAGAGTGAGTTTTCTGCCAGGGATGTGTTGGGAGTGAGCCAAGTTCTCTTGGGCTCTAGCATTGCCGTGCTGCCAAAGAACCCTGTGCAAAGTTGCCTCTTACTGCAGGCACCTGGCCCTCCCCTGGTGGGGTGTTATGTTCCACTCATGCTTTCTGCTTTATCCAGCTGTCATACATCCATTCAGATGTACATTTGAATGTTACTTCCATTCAGACAGGTACATTTTTCTATGGAATTTTCCAGTAGAAGAAAGCTGGAAGAAGAGAGTCATTATTTGAAGTGTCTCTCCCAGTGACATAGTCATTCATTTGGAATAGTTTGGACAAGAAGGTGTTCACCACCTTATGGGTGAGTGGGCAAGATATGTTCACTTACAGATTTGAACTGCCTCTTTTCCTAAATACAAGCTCTCAAAAAATGTCGTGGATCTGGACTTTTCTGTCATCAAGGTTTATTTCCTTTAGTAGTTCTGGCCTCTGAACCTCACCACTTCCTAGTAATCCAAAATTGAGCAAACCATTTCACCTCAGAATGACATAGTTTCTCAGTACAGATAATAAATTTGTACCATCTCCAACACAAGGTTGTTAGGAATGTGAAATGTGTTAATGAAGGCTAAAGTGCTGGGCAAACTATGTAAAGTTATATGTTGATAATTTTTCTAAATGCAAATGCTCCCTAGATAGAAGAGGTAAGGTTGTTCCCCATCAAATTAGTAATGTGATATACAAGTTGCATAATTTACTGAACTTCAGAACCTCAACTGCAGCATGCATATTACAGGTTCTCTGATTCTTCCTCCAGCACTAATATTGGTTTTGAGTGTTAAGTCATTTTCTTCTGAATGGAGAGTATATATTCATACTTACTTGTGTGACCCAGATTTTATCCTCATTATTACCCTGCTTCTCCACCTCAACACTGACTTTACTGAGAATCCCAGCAAGATGCATAACATCTACTGAGAACCTACTCTAGATGAACTATCATGCTCATGGGGTTGCCAGGCTGAAAAAGACACATCCAGCTTCTTCTATCAAACAAATGACTGGGGGAAATCCCATTGTAATCTCTAATGTACTGTCCTTTACCTATTTTGCCTGCAGCACCTAACAAGGACCCAAGGACAGAGCAGGTATGGTTGATCTATGAATCAGTTGAAATAACTGACATCTCTTTGCAAATATCAGACTCCACAGCAGGCCAGACTTTTCAGAAATATCAGCCCAAGGTGGGAAGAGGTTAGTACATATTGTATGTGGATCGAGTAGTGGCCTAATTGTGTTATAGTAAGTTTGAATGAGGAGCTAATTAGTTTGTATGACTGTCCTGTAATGTAAAAACTATATTATAGCGGTACATTTGTCTCTATGAAATCAGTTAGCAGCCAAAGAAGCCCATTGAAATGAATAGAAACTAATTGAAAATAATAGAGAATTACCTGAACATATACTGCCAGTAAATTAAATTAATTGAAGGTAATTGATAGTGACTGGAATTAATAAAAGTAATGGAAACAAATTGTACCTAGTTGAAATTTATTGAAATTGAATTAAACTCAATAACTCAAAGTCTATTAAATTTAATAGATTCGAGTTGATATTAATTAAAGACAATGCTTAATAACAGACCATTCTTAAAGTGTTCCAACTGGATTTTCACAATACTATTGTCTTTAACATGTAAAAATAAATTCTAAGAAGGCAAAAAAAAAAAAGCATTCACAGGAATAAAATACTGCTTTGGAATTTTAGATTTCTCTGTGGAGTAGCTGAATTAGAAGAATTTGATTCTGATAACAGAGCTTACCCTGAAGACCTAGGAAGATAAAAATGGTTTTACTTCTTTCAGGAGACTTTTATTAGAGTTTAATGAGAACATTTTACCTGTTAAAACATTAACTTTGATTTGATGAATACCCTTGCAGTAGATATTGTATTCAGCATCGACCATCTTTATAGCTGTGTTGCCAGATCCCTCTTCTTTTTTTTTTCTTCTTTTCCCCCCTCCCTCAATTACAAAGCATCCAACACCCCTCCAAAGTTTTTCATAGACATATGGAGGAGTATATAGAAGCATATATTTTCAGCTTCGTACTCCTCAGCCTTGGCTACTTGGGGGAGAAAATCCCATGCTTGAATTTCTGTTGTGGCATCCTATCAGCTGGGTCCTTCCTGGTCAGTGACAGCTCACATATACATTTTGCACTGCTGTTCATGTCCATCAGGCTTCCCCTATCTTTGCTGTATATTGAGTAATAGAATAGCATTGTTTTGTGAAAAAAGCGATTTTCTCTCAAAAGAACTGAATCAGTTATATTTTACATGAACTATTTATTAAATGGTTAGAGAAATGTAGAGGCAGCTTACTATGTGAAGTGGGAATAAATGCCAAATCATTCAGCTAACATCAGGAGATGCCCAGTATTCAATATGCAAATCAGTGATTCCCATATTAACTACGTTCCAGAAATATGGATGGGGCATATTTTCTTTCTCTCTGGTCCAGGGAAAGGGCTCAAGCTTCAATGTTTTGTTTTAAATCTCCTCCGATGATTATGAAGCCTTGCCAAGGAAGGTATTTACCAGGCTAAATGCTTAGGGTTTGTCTTTGGCTTTTGCCTTCTTTTTCTCCAAACCAATGTACTTTTCCTTAACTCTGGGGCCTTTGTGCCAGCTCTTCATCACCCTCTTTTTAAAATATTGCTTGTGACACTTGATTCATTTTAGGGTATATGAAATCCACAAAAATTAGTATAAGATTACTCCCAGAGGAAATTGAACACCAATCCAAGACTTATCAGAAAACTTAGGCATTAAAAGTGGGACAGACTAAAAGCTCCAAGGACTTGGAAATCTTTGATAGAACTCTGGTCAGACCCTTTCTAGTTTGCAAGCTGCTGAAATGCAATATACCAGAAACTGAACAGCTCTTAAAAAGGGGAATTTTTAAGTTTACATGTTCTATGGCCATTAAAATGTCCAAATTAAAGCAAGGGTATAGAAATGTCCAATCTAAGGCATCTAGGGAAAGATACCTTGGTTCAAGAAAGTCAATGATGTTATCTCTCAATTAGAAAGGCAATGGTGAACATGGTGATGTCTGCTAGCCTTCTCTCCAGGCTTCTTGTTTGGTGAAGATAACCCAGGGGCATTTTCCTTCTTCATTTCCAAAGGTCTCTGGCTGCATGGGCTCTAAAGCTTTTTTCCAAAATGATTCTCTTAAAGGGGTCCAGTAAGCAACTCCACCTTGAATGGGTAGAGACACATCTCCATGAAACCCATCTAATCTAAAGTTACCACCTACAATTGGGTGGGTCATATCTCCATGGGAACAATCAAAAAGCTCCTACCCAGCAACATTGAATGAAAATTAAGGGACATGGATTTTCTAGGGTCCATAAGAGATTCAAACTGGCACATTCCACCCTTTGAACCCCCAAAAGACATGTTCTTTCCAAATGCAAAATACATTCATTCCATCATAATATCAGAAACCCTTAAGCAATTTCAGTAACAATACAAATGCAAAACAAACTCAGAAATAATACAAAATCTCATCAAAGTCAGCTATAGGCCTGGTCCATCCTAAGGCAAAATTCTCCTCTGGCTCTGGACCTGTAAAACTCATAGCAAGTTATTTGCTGTCAAATACAAAGGAAGGACAGTCATAGTATACATTCCCCCATTTCCATAGGGAGACAGTGGAAGGAACACAGGGGTCACCAGACCCAAGCAGTTTCGAAAAACTGCAGGGCAAACTCCATTAAATTTCAAAACCAAGAGTAATTTAACTTCAGGGCTTTAGAAAGTTGTAGTCCCATCCTTCCCAAAAGTCAAAAAAGTGGCCCACCTCTCTCTGAATGCAACCTTGGGAGACATTGCAGAGACCACCTTTTTCTCAGCTCCACCCTTTCCAAGCATCAGGTTCACACCCGGGCTCTAACTTCCCCAATTATAGCTCAACCTCTCCATGTGGTGGCAGCCAGGCTCCCCCCAATCCCCAGAGAAAGTGCTTCAAGGCTTGAGGGGGAACAACTCCTTCACTGCAAGGAGGTGGAAGGCCCACTTCTGCCTTTGGGGCAAACTAACACTCTCCAAGTACTTGGGTGGGTCTGTTGTCCTGGACTAAGGTTTCCTGACTCCAGACCTCAGCCCGCAAGGTTCTGCCTCTGAAGATACTTTACATTCACTTTGTCCCTTTTCTGAGGTTTTTAGTCCAGACTGGCAGCAGTTCCATTTATACAGATCCCACAACACTCTTGTTGGCTTTCTATGCAATATGCTCAGATCCTGCCCATCAGAAAAAAGACATTTCCACAAGTTCTTTCTGGATAACTCCATCTCCAATCCTGGCTTCTTCTGAAATTGTTGATTGTTTCCACATTTGGCTAAATCCTCACATGAGGCACTATTCTCTGGGGTCCCCCTTCCTAGAAGTCCATAATTTTCCAGAGAAAAAATTTCTGGTTTCTTTGTACCCAGGAGTTCAGTTCTCAACTTATCTTTTTCCTCTTGCTTTTTACTACAAGCGTCAAAGAACAGCCAGACTGCATTTTTCACATTTAGTTTGGGAATTTCTTCTGCTAAATACCCAAGTTCATCACTCTCAAATTCTGCTTTCCATCTACAAAGAGTGCCTTCTTTCCAGTTTGGAACAACAAGTTCATCATTTTTGTCTAAGGTCTTATCATAGGTATCTTTAGAGTCCACGTTTCAACCAACAGTCTCTTCAAAGCATTCTAAGCATTCTCTATTAAGCTCCTCACAACTCTTCCAGAATCTTTTCCTTACCCATTTCAAAAGCCATTCTAACATATTTTGTATTTTCAAACCACTGCAGCACCCACTTCTCCAGTACCAAAATCTGTTGCAGTTTGCAGGCTGCTGGAATGTGATATACTAGAAACAGAAAAACTTTTAAAAAGGAGAATTTATTAAGTTGAAAGTTTACATGTTGTAAGGCCATGAAGATGTCCAAAGCAAGTCTATAGACACATCCAATCTAGGATATCCAGGGAAAGATACCTTGGTTCAAGAAGGGTTTCTCTCTCAACTGGAAAGACAAGTGGTGAACATGGTGACTCTGCTAGCTTTCTCTCTAGGCTTCTTTTTTCATGAAGTGCCCCCCAGGACATTAACTTTCTTCATGTCCAAAGGTCTCTGGCTGCATGGGCTCTAAAACTTTTACCAAAATGATTCTCTCTTAAAGGGCTCCAGTAAGCAACCCCAACTTGAATGGGTGGAGACACATCTCCATGGAACCCATCTAATCTAAAGTGACCACCTACTATTGGGCGGGTCATATCTCCATGGGAACAATCAAAAAACTCCCAACCAGCAATATTGATTAAGTAAAGGACATGGCTTTTCTAGGGTCTACAAGAAATTCAAACCAGAACAGACCCCTAGTGACATTTCTGGCCGTGGGATTTCTTCTCACTTGCACTTCATTGTAACCCCATGCCGAGGAAGTCATGTTGGCTCCTTAATAAGGCATTCATATTTGTATAAGTCTTTTCTCTTGTGGTAGGAGAACATCAACAAATGCTTTAGCAGTGGAGTGGGTGAGTATGGCCAATATATCTTTAGCTTTCCTCAAAATCATAAATATTTAGAATTTCTAATCCTCCAGTGTACATATTTTAGTAAAAGCAATTCATTGGGACATTTAGTATAAACCATTGCAGCATTTGTATCTGGGAACCTCTTTAAAACTAAAGCATCCAGCCCACAAAATGTTACCTAATCTTTGGTTAACACAATTACATGAAAAATTTAACACTCCATCACCAACAGTTTGAAAAATATATAACAAAGCAAAAAGTATAGACACCTAAACTAAAAGGGATTTTAAAAAATAAACTAAGACAAATGCTACTTAATGTAATAAGATATTCAAATATTCAAAAATTATATGAGTGGATGCTAGTAACCTTCTTTGATCTTTGTATCACAAAGATAGAAGGTATTTACATGATTTCTATACTTTTCTCCTCTCTCCTCTCCTTTATCAGGGGAGATAAAGGAGGATGGATGGATTCATTTCATGCTCTCTCCCCAGAAATTTGCAACACTTTTTCCTGGTTCTTGATACTTAGCAACAAGTAACCTAGAACGACTAGTTTGAGGATTGATCTTTCAGAGAACTCTGGCTTTTAGTTTCATAGAATTCTTAAGTTCTAGTGGCTTCTTCTTGGAGGGGTGGGGGTGGGAAGATTGAGCTGCTGAAGATCCGGAGAGAGAAAGAAATCCAAAAACAGGGCCTGAGACAGACATTGATATCTGGTTTATTTCTGTATTTAACTCGCATTATTTGTCAAATTATAATTTAGAGATAGAGAATTTTAGCTTAACATATATTATGCTTTTGGCCATTTTCTATCCAACAATTTATGCTATTTTTGTGTTTCATGATTTGTGTCCTTATATTATGTGTGATCTTGGGGATTTAATTCTATTAATTCTTTAGAGACTGAAATATATTCCAAAATATCACATGTTCTTTTAAAAAATTCCATTTATATAGAGACTATTTTTTTCTGGAATTTGGTTGATTTTGTTTTCACTTTCATTTGGAATTATGTCATATTTCCTTTTGCCCTCCCCATCTATTTTCCTGGTTAATAAAACAGTTGGATGGATGACTAGATGCATAGATGGATGGATTACATAAATAGATAGGTAGCTAGATAGAGAGATAGAGTAAATAAGCATATCTGTTTATCCCTGAGAGCCCCAAATAACCAACATTTCATTGAAATGTAAGCATATTAGTATGGATTTATGTTTAATATATCATAATTAACTAGGTAATTTGGACAACCCTTACTCTCAAAACAATTAAGACATTGGATGAGCAATTTATTAATGAGCTGTCAAAAAAATAATGACTTTTAAGAAAAATAAATACAAGTTGCAAGTATAGAAGGAGTGAGGCACATGCCTAACCAGAACAGTGGTAAAATTGAACATTTGTGTTTGCTCCATGGAGCAACATGACCAACCCAAGGCAGGGATCTAATAGGATACTCTTTGTATTAACCAGGTACTTCCAATGGCATATCAGAATGTCTGGGTGAACAGGAGAGAGACCTGAGAAAGAAGCAAATTTGTATTCCTTGTAAAATTTAGCACTTTGCCTTAAACATCCTGCGTGTTTAATATGTATATATTTTTAATGATCACATATCTTATTAAGTCCAGAAGATAGGTTTTTTTTTTTACAGGAATATGGCCAGTTCAATATCCAAGTGTACCTAGTGATGTGTCAGCGAGGAACAACAGTAAAAGATCTGAGAGGAAGATCGCAACACCAAATTATACCTCAGAATCCTCCTCTTAGAAATCAAGCTTGCAAAAGTATTATTATGTAGATCTGTGCTATACATTTATTCATCCAATAACCCAAGGGAGTTAAAACCAGGAGCATGTTGTTTCCTGGCATTTTCCACGAAACTATTGTCCTAGAAAAGCCTGATCTTTCCTGAGAGTTAGCCACAGGTAACTGCCCCTGTTAACCATTATGAACTCGATTCTGTACCACCAAAATCCTGGGATTTTTTTCCTAGAGTGTCAGTCACTACTCAATCACCAGAACATATTTCATTTCACTTTCAACATCTCAGTATCAATGTTATATTCACTCCTGTCTGAAACCCATTTATCATTGCTTCAGGGATATCCTGGTTCTACTTCTCCCTTTTGATTTGTCTTCCACTACAACTCTTTATTTCTTCTTTATCCTCTAATATGCAGGGATCAATAATATTTAAGTCTCTGTGGACCTTTATCACAGTTTCATTTACAGTCTTTTTAACATATCTCATGCAGAGTGGCATATAATGTATAAATGAAGTATCTTCTATTCCCTCATTATGAGGGTGGCACAGTTAATTTTGCATCATTACTTACTGACTTTTGAATCTGACTCTCTTGTGAAGAAATGTTCTTTGTGCCCAAGTCTATTAATAAAAATATAGCATAAGGAATGCAACTTGTAACATACTTGTGAAAGTTGCCTTGTTTGCAAATTCTCAGAACTTGTGACTGGTTTGATTTCCATTTCAAAATAATCCTCGATAGAGAGGATTCAGGTCATAAACCATCAGCTTCCTCCTTTTATGTCATTCATTCATGAGAAAGGAGAGGCTTCAAATGAGGACATACAGCTATATTTATCTACATTTCTTTGAGTAGACAGATTTCAAGTCTGCTTAGATTATTCTTTACCTAAGAAGGTCCCTATCATGTCTATATTTTGAAGATTATTTCTTAATCAGGTAATAAACATGCCACTATGGCTAGAAGAAAGAGCTTTCTATGTGTCCTATGATGGTTTCTAATTATAATCAGAACTGTCTGCCAAGCACTGATCAATACAGCCCTTGGTTATTCAAAATGCTGAAGGGAAAGCAGAGAATCTTCAAGAAAGTGAGAGAAATAATCATTAGCTGTTATTAAATTGATGACCACAGGAAGCTCATTCTTGTATAATAGCCAATGTTTCAAACATATATTGATTCACCTTTATAACAATTATGTTAGATGCAGGGGCAAGAACAAGTACAGGAATAAAAAAACCAACAAATCTCAGGCATCTCTTTATGCCTCAAAAAACAGATAAGTGTCAAATGTTCACACTTGGGCATTCTGCCCTCCAAGTGGCTGGAGAGGTTGCTTTGCTCTGATATTCCCTGCTTTATGTGTTTTGTTTAATCAATCCTGATTAAATATCTGATGTTAATGTTTCTGTTGCTTTCCTTCAGTTCTGCAGATTAATATCAGCTGCATCACATACACTTTCCCTTTGGATGCTTGGTCTCTTTAGACAAGCTCATTGCAGAAGCCATCCTTGCTACATTATTTATTAAAGTGTGATAAGGTGAGGTAATTATGTTATCTGATATCTCTGTTTTATTTGAGCAAGAAAGCACCATAATAATAGTATACGACATTTTGGAAAGAGAGTATAATTACCACAAGGCAATCATACTCCTGGGGATTAGAGGAGCTTGGATACATGTCTTCACTTATAACGCCCTAGGGATGTGATTATCTGAAAATGAGAAGGAGAGAGAGAGAGAGAGAGACCCAATGAGTAATGTTGTATTCTGCTATACAAATTTTGTAGGGAAGGATAAAAGTGTATTTCATTCAAGGATGTGATGTGACCATTTAGCATATTTGAACAGCAGTTTCAAAAGAGCTGAGCTATTTACAGAAGTTAAACTGTCCCTTCAGAAAATTAGTACCATTCAGAGTCATTTTGAAATACTAGACTGGGCTCAGAAATGCCTGAGAATTCTAGCATGGTTTCAGTATTGAGAAAATGATCTAAACGAACCCTTCGCTTCTAATAGAATTGTCACATCAAGCTTTCCCTTCTTTGGCTAACTCTTACAGAGGCTAGTAAAATTGTGAGACATCAGATAGGCAGGTATGAACATTTGTTACCTGGTGGCACCAAATTGGAAAACAAAGAAATGGTTTCCAATTCTCTCAAAAAATCTGAGGAAACTATGCTTTGTTTGTGACTAAGTGAATTTCTAGGCTGACAGAAAATTAAAGACTGTAAAAAGCAAATGCCTACCAGCCTGGGGTCATATCTCCATCTTGAAAGCTCCAGCAGACTTCAGCTGCATCTTTCATAGCTAAACACATTCAAGAGTTTTCTGGCCTTTAGAGAATTGAAAGTAGAAATTTCTATAAACTCACACCTAAGTGATTTCTTGAAGAATATACTTCAGAGTTTCAAGGTTGAATAGCAAAGCAAAATATGAAATTTTAGGGAATCAACTTTCAAATCCTACCACAAAAGGTATTTAAATCATCAAAAGCAAGATCTTTTTGAAAAAAAAAAAAACTAAAAAAGAAACATTTAGATAAAACTTTGGGAAATTCTGTAATTAAAAAGACATTCAATCAAAGAATCCAAAACATCTGTATAGACAGAAACATCTTGCTGTTTGACAGATGGCTTCACTCTGAGGACAAATGCTGGAGACACCAAAACATATAGCCAGGAAGCAAATGTTTTAGTACATAATTTTTGTTTGAAATCATTAACAAAATTTCAACATTGAAATCTTGTAAAACTTCAGTAGCTTCATTAATTTGATTTAGTTTAGTGTCATCCCAGATACAGATATCATGTGAATTTGCCATCATGTAATATCACCCAGAATCATATGTATCTATTCTGTATTAAGTATGAGTTCTGAGAGCAGTGAGGAAATTCAGAAAGGAATTGGAGCACAAGGATGCCAGAACAAGGGAAAGATATTAAATGTCTATGATTGAGGGGTTTCGCGTGTGATAAGATCTTGTTTCTGGTGTTTTTAGGTTCTGAACAAGGTGCAGGGAAAACCGTAGGAATCAGACATAGGTTTTGCCCTCAAAAGATTAACATCCTTTTTTTTTTGGCTTCTTATATATATATATATATATATATATGCGTACATGGTCCGGGAATCGAACCCAGGTCTCCTACATGGAAGGAGGGCATTCTAACCATTGAACTACTTGTGCACCCTGGCTTCTTATACTTTTGAATTCTTAATGCACATCAAGTTTTTTTCATGAGTAAATTCATTTTATTTTCATGACAGTCCTATGAGAAAGGCACTTTTATTTTTCTTTCAAAGATAATGAAATTGAAGTGGTGATTGTTAAAGTAATGAGTCCAAGGTCATACAACTTGTAAACCAGTGATTAGGGCTTTAAACCAGCTATGAATCTGGGAACAATGTTTTAACCGTTTATGTGCTGCACTGCTTCTAGTGAAGGAAAAAAGTGCCAATTACAAAAGGGAGCTAAAGTGTTATAGGTGCTGTTATAAACATATGTAGAAAACACAATGAGAACACACATCAATTTTATAGGGAGGGAAAGGAAACTCAGACTTTATGAAAGAGATAATTATATTCTATAATTTATGACAAAATAACAAAATTGGTAGATAAATAAGAGGAAAATATTAAGTACAGGTTGACTTCAGCATGACATTAACCTTAGTACCGTTAAATATTATGATCATGCTTATAATTAAGAGTCACCTATACACAGCTTCAATGGCCTAGATGCTGAAGATGAAAATATTGAGGGTCTCCCTTCTGTTATGTAGCCTAAGGTAGAAATCCATACATTTACTGATTACCTACCGTCTAACAGCAGAGTGTTGGACCTTGATATAGACAAGGAATAAATCACAGTGTCTGTTCTCAATGTGTTCTTAACCCTGTAATAATATATGATATGGGCATATCCTTCTTATTAAATAGAGAGAGGAGGATATATTCTAAATTGGCAGCGTATTAGTTTTGTATTGCTGCCGTAACAAATAAGCACAAACTTAGATGCTTAAAACAAGACAAAAAGTCTGTCTTCTAGGTATAGAGAGCAGAGGATGAATACGGGACTCACTGAATTCAGGGTCTCAGCAGCTGTGTTCCTTTCTAGGTTGTAGAGGTGATCTTCATGGCTTGGATCATGGCCCCCTTCCTCTGTCTTGAAACCCAGCAATGCTGAAAGGTCACATCACATGACTCTGACCCTCTCTTCTATCTCCATTTTACACTTTTAAAAACCTTTGACATTACCTTGGGCCTAATTGGATAATCCAGGATAATATCCCTATCTCAAGGTCAGCTGATTAGCAACCCTACTTCCACCTGC
Source organism: Tamandua tetradactyla (assembly GCF_023851605.1). NCBI lineage: Eukaryota > Metazoa > Chordata > Mammalia > Pilosa > Myrmecophagidae > Tamandua > Tamandua tetradactyla. The sequence continues at coordinate 39,067,044 of NC_135344.1, forward strand.
AACCTTAACTTCCATTTGTCATACAACATAGCATATTATCGATTCTGATGATTAGGACATGGACTGCTTTGGGGGGACATCGTTCTGCCTACTACAAGCAGATTATCAGTATCTATTTTAAATCTAGGGTAAAAAATGGACTTTGTTTTCATATAAAGTAATCTTGGTTAGACAGTAAGGAAATTAACATTCAGCTGTTTCAGTCTTTTTTAGTGAAAAAGACACTATCCTTTTTCAGTCATCCTTACATGATATACTGAAAGTAACCTGTTGGTATACTTTCAAAAATATGGTGGGTACATATATTCTCCTGGGATTTGTGATTTAACACATTTCCAACAGTCTAAAGAAACGTGGAGCCTCTCCAAAGGAAACATAACAAGAAATTGGGCAAATAGTCCAGCTGCAAATGAACAAATTAAAGGAATAAATGTGGCCCTGTGTTAGTTGTAGTAAATTCATACCTATGTCATAATCTGAAGGGTATTGTCAAAAGGTCAATTCCTTGACACAAAGTCAAGGAATTCCCAACTGCTAGGAAGGTATTTTTTTAGTTAAGACCTCATATCTCCAGGAAATCATCTAGAAAAGAATGCATAATCATTGTCTACAGTTAGTACAATACTAGGAAATATTTTAATGTAGGTTAAAAAATATATAGGGTATCAGTCAGGGTTCAACCACAGGAACAAAATTAGGAGATTTATATTACTAAATTTATTGCAAGGAATTGTCCTTGCAATAAATTTGTAAGGCAGACTATCAAGAAGGGGAGCATGGAACTCTTTGTTTATCAAAATAAAATTTGCAGGGCAGACTATCAAGAAGGGGAGCATGGAACTCTTAGGCACCGGCTGAAGCTGCTGTCCTCAGGCTTAATTTCTTCCTCCTGAGGGAGACAGTAAGCCTCCCAATTGATTGAAACAGACACACTCAGAGTATCTAGTTTTATCTCCCTTACTTAAAGTCGATTGATTATGGACCTTAGTCACGTCTATAACATACTTTCACAGTATCACCTAGATTAGTGCTTCATTGAATAACTGGAGATGGTAGCCTAGCCAAAAAGACACATAAAACTGACCATCACAAGTGCCAAAGCAAGGCTCTGAAGGAACTACATTCAAGGCCGAATTGTTTTAATGTAAAGAATAAAGGAATTGAGAGTACAACTTAGGTTCGAGGTGTGCTCCCTTTCATCCCTGAGGATGCTGGGAACAAGGGAGTCATGGGCAGAATTGGAGCCTCGGACATGGGCAGTAAAAGGAACCAGAGAATTTTTAACCCTTCACAAAATTACAAAAGTTTATACAAATAAGAGGTGAGTAAAGGTATTGGAAGAACCCAACTGAAAGAATATAGGTGTGACAATACTATTATCAATTACAGTGGATTCTGCAGTGTGCTGCCCAGGTCTCCTCTTCTGCACTTAACTACTCATTGCCTGAGCCAAATGGAGCATTGCTTGCTGAGAACTCACAAAGAAAGCCATCTTTCTCAGGGCTACTAATTTTGTTTTTGATTCATTTTTAGTTTGTTTACATCTGCTAAACTATGCTCCATTGGAAATGATCTCACAATTTAGTGATCTCTGTAAAGGATTAATGGTTTATAAAAATCTGTTCTCTGTTGGATGAGAGATGATAAAGAATCTGGTATGTTAAGTCTTTTCTGTTTGTCTCTTGAGTTCAAATCAATGAAGAATTTGTAACCACTGGAAAGAATACAGCCCCTTGATACAGACTAGCAAGTTTTGTAATTTGTGTTTAATATTAACCCATTTCTGAAATGTTAGGATTAAAGCTATACACTTTATTTATGTCTGTGTGGCTGTCTATATGTCTGTACTTCAAGAAAGGATTTTGTGTATATAATACTTTTCTACTTCTGGATTGTATTAATAAGTTAGATAAAATATTTCTTTAGGGAGTTTTATTTTAATTGACTTATAGAAATAAATAATTGCTTATTTAAATGGAATGTTCCTAAAATTTCCCCAAAAGAAGAAAATTGAACTTTTAATACTTTCAAAATGCTAGATTTTAAAAATGTTCTTGAAGAAACTAACTCAGAAGTGTGTTTTGAATTCAAATTAACATAATCTAGGTACATCATTGGCAAATAGGACTAGTTTACTGGTTTTTGTTTAATAGTAGCACCTATGATTTTACCAGAGTTAAGGATAATGCAAGCTTATACTTTTATTTACCTAACTGTGTTCTTCCCAAATTCCTTAAGATTGATTATCAAATAAATTAACATTTACTTATACTTAATATTTAAGGTTATGAAAAAATTTACTTTTTATTTAGCCAAATAAATTCATAACTCTAATAAAATTTTATTTCAACAGCAATTTTGTTTTGTCAGCTTTAAGACAATTTTCAGGACCGGAAGGTAACTTAAAACCTTAGAATGATATTAATTTGAGTTAATTAATGGATATTCATTAGATACCTAGACAATTTCTAAAATAGGGGACTAAAACATTGATTACTGAATGGTAATTTCAAGTTTATGTGCTTTTACTTCTTATTTTTATATGCCATAGACAGAATATATGTTTAGGTTTGCTAATGAATAGGTTCATTTTTGTTACTTTGAGAACATGTATAAAGCATGGCTGTCAAAAGTTTCTGTGTGTTTTCATGAGCTCTGTAAGCTGCAAGGATACTGATGTGGAACATTTGTGGTTGTCCATCCAAAGTTTTCTCTGTGAAATTGAAGTTATTTTGTTTTAACAGTTCTGCTAAGGAGCAATAGTTTCAGAAATATTCAACTGTGTACATACATCTACTTTTCAAGGAAAAGAGTAATTTTGTTCCAAAGGAGTTTTTTCTGTGTTTGACTTTTTTTGTCATTTTTTTTAGTCTCCTAATTCTTTTGTCCTTTTCAGTCTTATTAAGGACACAAAGAGCTTTTATTGTGGGGTTTAGTTATTGATATCTACCTTATTGGAAATTGAAACTGAGAAATTTTTAAATGTTTATTTCATTGGTCCATTTACAGGTAGCAACAATGAATGCACTGCATGTTGATAACATCTTAATAATAATACAAAATGAATTCTAACAATGGGGACACCCTGAGATCAGTTCTAAAGTAAAATGTCAGCTTGTTCCAGAGTATAAAAGAGAATAACAAAGCATCAAATTTGGAAGCAAATTTTATTTGCTTTGATTTATAACACTTGCACCTTGATTACGTGAAAGAACAGTTTTCTCCCTCAAAACAAAACAAAAATCAGCTAAGGTCCTTTATAGTCATATTGCCTTCTGGGTTTATTTTTTGAAAACATTTATTGTCCCTTTGAAATGAATAGTCAAGTATTTCTCAGGCATGTTCCAATTTCTATCTGTGGTGGTTTGAAGCTATATATATCCCAGAAAAACATGTTCTTAAATCGAATCCATCCCTCTGGGAGTGAACCCATTGTAAGTAGGACCTTTTGATGAGCTTACTTCAGTCAAGGTATGACCGAACTTGATCAAGTAATAGGTCTTAATCCTATTACTGGAGTTTTTTATAAGAGCGTGAAAGTTAGACAAAAAAGAAAACCACAGGAAATTGGAAGCTGAAATGGAGAGAAAACCTGGAGAGGAAGAAGAGACCAGGAGATGCCAACAAGTGCCTTGCCATGTGACAGAGGAACAAAGCAGCAGCAGCAGCCAGCGCCAGAATGCCAGTTTTGAGGGAGAAAGCATTGCTTTGATGACACCTTGATGTGGACTTCCTTTTAGCCTCAAAACCATAAGCTAATAAATTGCCAGTGTTTAAGTCAATTCATCTCATGGTACTTACTTGAGCAGCTTAGTAAACTAAAACACTAGTTTATGTATTAAAATCTTCTGACAACTTTTGATTTTTGTTTTCCCAAAATGGAATCTTAAATATAAAGTGAAATAAAATAAAACTTTTAAGATATCTTTTGCACCAATACCTACCTTTAAGATATTCCAGAAGACCCCAGAAAAATCACAAAGATGAATTCTTCCACCTTATAAAAACAGAGGTGCTAGAAATAATTAGGTTTTTTTGGTATGTTGTTATTGATGTATTGCATGGGAAGAGTTTCCCATTAGAAGACATGCTAAGCTTTCCTTAGGGTAAATGTGTATGCTAAAATGTTATTAATATAAATATTTCAGAAATGGTAGGCTCTATGGGATGTTCCTAGAGAATTGTCAATTCCCTGGTACTCCCTGACATGTTTCTATTTACCAGAATGCTGGTGTTGCTTTGTCTGATATTAGGCACTGATGGGATAAATTATCAGTCATAATTTCAGTTGGAGTTTTAAATGTTATCTTGGTGTCTCTTTAATTCTTCAAATTCGAATACAGCATATTCTAAGCTAATGACTTTCCATTGGGGATTCACATCACTTACTATGGGGTTTTATCAATATACAGATATTAAGGACCTACTCCAGACTTACTCTGTTTCTTTACTTGATGTATTTTAAAGTATATTCTTACTGTGCAATTGGCATATTATGGTATTATGTAAAAATGAATATTTTGTAAGGATTGTTAGGTATTAGATCTCAAGAATATTTTCTCTGTAAAGATTATGATTCATCCATTTTTTATAAATTAGATGTAATGACCACTGTCTTCTTTGAAATAGGATTAAATGTTATGTGTATAATTATTCTGTCTACAACTTTTTTGGGGATTGACTTTGTTATCTTTTTTTGCATTCTGCAGAAAAAAATAAATTCCATTATTAGTTGCTTTACTCTTGCAATAAACTCTCAACAGATCTTCCACATTTGATAACTAGCAGTAATAAATTAAACACAGCCATTTAAAGTCTTATGTCATATACAGAGCATTTGATTCTTTATGTGATGATGATGCTTTCCTAAAAGTTCCTGCAATCAGCTAAAGGCTAGAGTGCTTATTCACAAAAAAGAATAAGTGCCATGGAAATTCACTACATCAGATATTTTTGAGTACAGTCTTCTGATAGCATCACTTAAACAACTTTGGGACCACTTCAGTGTACTCAGATGGTACATCTAGAGTTGTAGTGAAGAAACAGGTAGGTTTATAAGACTGCTCATCCAAGACTAGTGGAGAAAGTATTAATTACATAGGATTGAATTAACTGATGAGGGATGATTGTAGTATCATTTGGAATATTGGTATTGTTTTAATGTTCTATTTTCTAGATATAAAGGAAACTTTTATCTTCTTAACCTAGCTATATCTTGTTAAAATGTAGTAGAGTATGCTTTGTAGCCTGAAGTGAAATATGTTTATAAATGATATTTTATTCTCCTTGCCTGACATCTCTGGAATTGGGAATATCTTACTGAATTTTCTTTTTTTCATCACAATATGGTTTTTTGAATAAGTTCAATAAGAATCTGTCTTCCCCTTTCCTGGAACATATTGGAAATATTGGTTATTCAGTTAAGACCTTGATTGGAATGTCATATTTAAGAATGGTGCTGATTGCTTCCAAGGAAATGGCAGCGTGAGGAGCTGTAGTACTCAATTTTGCTTCAAAAACAGCTTGTGAACAGGTAGAAACTGTCTGAAATAACCATTCTTGGGCGCTGGAGGATAGGGGAGTTTTGCACAGCATCCAAAGAAGAGTAGGGCATAGAGGCTGAGGCATTGCAGTAAAGAACTATGAGTAAAGTACTCAGCAGCAACTGCCAACCTTCAACCCCAACTCCTGGAGAAGGAACACAGGAAAGGAAGCTATCTCCTGGAGATGAAAATAATTGCACAAATAGTGCAATCTTCAAAATCGCAGAGCAAGAATCAGATAAAGAAGAATTTAAAAAACTTATCAGTGAAACATGGGCAGTTCTAAAAGTCTAGGATTGCTGAACCAGGTGTCAAAGAAGAGCCTGAATACAAAGTCAATCAATAATAAAACCCTAGGCAAGTGAGAGATACTGACCTTCAGAGTAAATTCATCAAGATAATCAGATGTCTAAACATTGGCAAAAAATTACAAGCCATCCTAAGAAACAGGATACAATCCAATCAAAGGAACAAATTAAAACTTCAGAGGAGATACATAATTTGGAAGAACTAATTAAATAAGTTGAAACAAATCTCTTAAATCAATTCAAAAAGATGAGGAAAACATGGCTAAAGAGATAAAGGATATTAAGAAGACACTGGGTGTGCATAAAGAAAAATTTAAAAGTATAAAAAGAAGCATAACAGAACTTATAGAAATGAAAGAATAAATAGAAGATTAAAAATTCACTAGAGTTGAACAGGGCAAGATGGTGGCATAGTGAGGTGTGGAATCTAATTAGTTCTCTAGGGCAGCTAATAAACAGCTAGAAACTATCTGAAACAAGAGTTTGGGGAACTTTAGTGACAATTCACACATCCTTACACCAGTCTGGAAGGGGTGGAATTGCTGAGATCCCATGCAGAACTGTAAGTTTCCCAAGCTCCTCCCCCCTTAAAATGGCACACTGTCTTGGAGTTTGTTCCCTGAGGGAAAATAAAGCCCTCTCCACTAAGAGCAAAGGAGGTAGCTCAATCAAGTGCCAATTGCAAAATTAATTAACAAATTCAGACTGCTGAATATAAGCTTTGAGCACAGAAAAACATGGAACAAGAAGAAAGGAACTGAGAGTTTTCACCCCCACCATGAGGAGCCAAGGCTGTTGAAAAACAACACAAAACAAAACAAAAACAGAGACTTTGTGAGTTGGATGAGCTCATAGATAAAGTCCTGAATCATGTAACAATGTGGATGAACCTTGAGAACATTACGTTGAGTGAAATCTGCTGGAAACAAAAGGACACATACTGTATGGACTCAGTAATATGAACTAACATTAATGATCAAACTTTGAGAGTTAAAGTTGAGAACACCTGTCTTCAGATGATAGAAAGAGGGTAGACACCAGACATTTGATGCTGAAGGAGTACAGAATGTTCAACAGGATTGGTTGTAGAGATCCAGAAATGGATAGGACATTAATATTGATGGTAGCACAATATTGTAAGTATACTGAAAAAGAAGAATGAGAGTGTGGATCAAGGAGGAAGGCTGGGAGCATGTATGACAGCAGAAAGAAAGAAAAAAGATAAAGACTGGGATTGTATAACTTAGCAAAACATAGAGTGGTCAATGATGGTTATTAAATGTACAAATATAAGAATGCTGTGACCTGAGGGAGAACAAATGAATGTGAACATTGCAGTGTGTTGAAAATGGGATGGTACATGGAAAAAATACAATCAATGCAAACTAGAGCCTATAGTTAACTGTAATTTTGTAATATGCTTTCAATAACTATAGCAAAGACAGTATATCAAAGCTAAATGTCATAAGAGGGGGATAAAAGGGAGTGGTATGGGATTCTTGGTGTTGATATTTCTCTTTTTTATTTTATTTTTATTTTTCTTTCTTTTCCTCTTTCTTTGTGGAAGAAATGGAAATGTTCTCATTTAGATTGTGATGGTGAATACATAACTATGTGATTATACTGGGAAGTATTGATTATTTCCTTAGGATGGATTGTATGTTGCATGAATAAAACTTAAAAATAAACAAAAAAGATAAAAATGCTAGGGAAAAAGAGGAGATAGAGATATACTGTTCCCTATTCACTGTTGGTAGAAAAGTAGAACAGAACAGCCCATCTGGAAGGCAGCGCTGTGGTCACATAGGAGACTGAATATAATATTGCTATATGATCCTGCAACTGTGTTATTAAATATACATTTGTAAAAACTGAAAGCAGGGACATGAATGCACATTTGCACACTGCTTTTTATGGAGGCAACACCCACAATTTGCAATGGCTGGAAGTGACCTAAGGATTTATCAACTGATGAATGAAAAGGCAACTGAGTTCTATACATACAATGGAATATTGAGTGGCTGCAAGAAGGAATGAATTTGTAAGGCATGCAACTAAAAGAATAGACCTTGAGGACAGTATATTGAGTGAAATATGCAGACATGAAAAAGACTAAAACACCTCACTAATATGGACTAACTATAAAGGGTAAACTCTGGGAATTGAATCTGAAAACCTAAGTTATCAGGGGAAGGCTTGTTGTTAAGGTTCCCAAGTTGTAAGCTCTTACAACAATCATATCTATCCCTGAATTTTAACAGCTATTCTAAATTCTGAGATGCTGAGCTCTTTATGTATAATCTGATCAGTCCTTGGAAATTTGGATATCTCTGTGACACCTGAGACTCAGAGCTAGAATTCTGCAACTATGAAAGTCAACATTACCCCACACAGCAGCTGTTAAAAATGCTGGAAAGGAGATGAGACATCAATGAGATATGAATGAAGTAGATCTGGTTGGGACTAAGGTAAATCAGACTGAAGGGTAAAGGATGATATCAAATGTGTTTTAAAACTTCAACTTCTGTATGAGAACAAAATTTATACTTTCAGTAGTACACTACCTAATTTACCTCGTATGGTCAGTTTATTTAAACACCATAATTATGTGGAACCCTGAATAGGGAGTGAGATTGCTTTGGCTTGTGCAAGTTAGTGTGATGCTCTGATACAACCCAGAGTAATTTGGAGAGATAATTAAAAAGAAAAGTATTTGCAAAGTCCTGTTGAGAGACTAGGGAAGAATGTGGAAATATTGAACTTCCCCACGTGGGGAATTCCTGATATTCTCTCAAGCATTAGGGATTACAAATTTAATAGGCTGAGCCCTCGATCTTAAGGCTTGCCCTTATGACACTCTTTCTGCTAAAGAGAAGCTAAGCATATTTATCATGTATGCCTAAGAGTCACCCCCAGAGAATGTCTCTTGTTGCTCAGATGTGGCCTCTTTCTCTAAGTCAACTTGACAAGTAAACTCACAGCCCTCCCCACCCCAAGGGACATGACTCCTAGGGGTGTAAATTTCACTGGTAATATGAGACATGATTCCTAGGGAAGAGCCTGGATGGCATTGTGGGGTTGAGAAATACTTCTTGATGAAAAGGGGGAAGACAAATGAAACAAAATAAAGTTTCAATGGCAGAGAGATTTCACATAGAGTTAGAGATTATTCTGGACATTATTATTATGCATTCTATAGACATCCTTTTTTAGTTTATAGTGGATTACACTAACTAGAATGGAACACTTGAAACTGTTGAGCCATAGTCCAGTAGCCTTGATTCTTGAAAATGATTGCATAACTATATAGCTTTTACAGTGTGCCCATATGATTGTGAAACCTTGGGGCGGACACTTCTTTTATCAAGTTTATGGACAGATGAGTAAAAAGTAAAGACAAAAAAATAATAGGGAGTATAAGATGCATGGGATATTTTGGGTGTTCTTTTAATTTACATTTTTAATTTTATTCTTACATGTATTCTTTTTTGGAGTAATGAAAACACTCAAAAATTGATTGTAGTAATAAATGGACAACTATATGATGATACCATGAACCATTGATTGTACACTTTGGATAGTTGTAACGTATGTGAATATATCTCAACAAAATACATTTAAAAACTGAAAAAGACACAAGAGGCAAACAACAGCAGAATGTAATCGGCAGAAGAAAGAATCTGCAAATTAAAAGATAGGACAATAAAAGCTCACAGACAGAAGACCAGATAGAGAAACAATGGGGAAAATGGAGTAGGATGTCAGGGAATTGAATGACAGCATGAAGTGTAGTAACATATACATCATAGGTATCCCAGGAGGAGAAGAAAAGGGAAAAGGGACAGAAAGAATATTGGAGGAAATAATGACCCCCAAATTTCTAAACTCTTATGAAAAACATAAATATAAATATTCAAGAGGCACAACTTATACCAAACAGAATGAATCCTAGTAGATCTACTCCAAGAAATGTACTAATTGGAATGGAAATGCCAACAACAAAGAGAGAACCCTGAAGCAGTAAGAGAAAAGCAATACAAGGGAACTGCAACAAGATTAAGTGCCACTTTCTCATCAGAAACCATGGAGCTGAGAGGGAAGTGGCATAATATGGTTAAGGTACTGAAAGAGAAAAACTGCCAGTCACAAATTCTTTATCATTCAGAAATGAGGGAGAGTTTAAAATATTCACAGATAAACAGAAACAGAGAGATCATCAACAAGAGACCAGTCCTCAAGAAATACTAAAGGGAGTTTTGCAGGCTGAAAAAAAAAAAAAGACAAGAACAGTGACTTGTAGAAGAGTGTAGAAAAGATTATCAGTAAAGGTAATAAAAGTGTAAAAAAAAAAGGACAAAAATAAGATATGATATATAAAACCAAGGGTTAAAAGATTGAATTAAATATTGCCTTTACAGTAATAACAATGAATAAATTCCCAAATCAAGCCTTAGATTGGCAGAAAAAAGTATGATCTGTCTAATCTGTCTACATTCTGTATGCAAGAGACTCACCTTACACCCAATGACACAAAAGGGTTGAGAGTGCAAGTTTGGGGAAAAGTTGTTCCATATAGACAGTAACCAAGAAGGAGCTGGGGCAGTTATACTAATAGAATTTAAATACAAAACTGTTATGAGACAAAGAAGAACACTATTGTGATGGTTAGGTTCATTTGTCAACATGACCAGGTGATGGTGCTCAGCTGTCTGGCCAAGCAAGCACTGGCCTATCTGTTGCTGTGAGGACATTTCATGGACTTAAGTCATGAACATGTTGGTTGCATCCATGGCTGATTACATCTGCAGTCAGCTAAAGTGAGTGTCTTCGGCAGTGAGTCATGCTTAATCTAATCAATCAAAGACTTTTAAGGAAAATTTGAAGACAGAATCTTTCTTTCTGCTTCATCCAACCAACCTCTCCTGGGAGTTCATTAAGGACCTTCATTGAAGCTGCCAGTTCATGCCCTGCTCTACAGATTTGGACTCATACATCCCCCGATGGTGTGAGATCCTTTTATAAATCTCATATTTACAGATCTCTCCTATTGGTTCTGTTCTGCTAGAGAACCTTGACTAATATAGCTTTGTACCTGGAGTTCTTGAGAAACAGAGTCTTAAAAATGGGCTTTTACAATTGGTTTCTACTCTGATTAAACTCAAAAGCAGTAATGACTCTGTATCCAATCATCAGGATGGCACTGATGGCACAGTCCACAGGGTGAGTTGGCAAGACAGATGTGCAAAATATTACCATTTGATTCTGCTAATTGTATGCTTATATGAGGCAAGACTCTGGGTGAGAGTGTTTTTGACACTTTAACAGAGTTTTGTGGAGTTAAAAGGTATAATGATGTTGGCTGGTTGTTTCTTGATACAATGGATTTAGTTATAAAAGAAAAGATGAGCTGAAGACTTCAAATTTGCAACTTAAGCACCATATTAAAGATGTAAACGTTTCTATGAGTGCCCTGAAGGAAGACTTTCTTTCCTATAGCCTCAGACTTGAGATGTCTGAAAATCAGACCCAAAGCCTCATTGTTGAGTAGCAGATTTACAACATAAACTGAAGTCTCAACATTGCTATTGAAGGTGTCTGCTGTTAAAGTGAGGGCATTGTTTGGAAAAGAGAAGGATCCTGAAAATTGTAATAAAGACACATGGATTGATAACGACAGCTGTGGAGACACTGAAACCCTAGATTCTGCTGACTTCTTTCTAGATAAACTTGTAATGGTCTACCCTGAGGACATAGCTGTTCACCTCCAGTCCACCTTGAGTAGACAATCCAATTTCCACTTGAAGAGATTAACCTTTCAGTGCCTGTGATGCATATAACTACCTCCCCTGAGGGAACAGCCCTTGTGCCTCTGTCTGGAGAAATTTATCCTGTTTCACCAGATGAAACTGCAAAGGAATGCCCTGAGGTAATTGGCTTAAAAGATACTTCTCATTCTTTTCCTGACCCTCCCCACTACCTTTCTTTTCTTCTAGACCTACAACTAGACTAAAGTCCCAACAAGACCCAAAAGGTGAAGTAAAAAGTGTCATTTACAAGGAGGTACACTATATTCCTAAAGAACTGCATAAATTTTCCAATAGAAATCATGGTAATATATTTGGGAATGGATAATGGTGGAAGGAATATAAAGCCGGATCAGACTGAATTTATTGATATGGGCCCACTAAGCAGAGGTTCTGTATTCAGTGTTGTAGCTCAAAGGGTTAGAAAGTGCATAAACAGTTTGTCCAGGTGGTTGACTGAAATATGGATCAAAAAGAGGCCGACATTATCTGAGATTGAAATGCCATAATTCCCTGGTATAATGTAGAAGAGGGGATTCAAAGGCTTAAAGAATGGAATGTTAGAGTGGATTTATCAGGGAAGGCCTGCTCACACAACCAGGAACATATAAAGGACACACCTTTTACCAGAACTGTAAGAAATAAATTTGTGAGAATAGCTCCATTTTCCATGAAGAGCTCTGCAGTCACCCTTCTCTGTAAGTCAGATATTACCGTGGGAACTTCTGTCACTGAGCAGGAATCCTTATATGCAATGAGAGTGATTGGATGTTGAGTAAGAAGAAGCCAGGTGTGATACTTGATTTCTAAAGACAAGGTAGGCATGGCTATTATAACAGACAGCAGACTCAAAACAGGAGTAAAAAACCTCTGACTTGCAGAGACCTATGGTGTAGATCACGGGGTACCTAGAAGTACCAAAGATGGGTGTTGCATTATATTCTTGTTTGAGCCATATAAGCAGAAGAGTTTCAGGTCAAGCAAACAGAAGTCAAACTTGAATTATAAAAAAGAGAGTCACAGCTCCTTAATAAGTTCCCAGAATTGAGACAATTTGCAGACCCAGAGCCCCTTGAATGAGTGGAAGGCCAGGTCCCTTTAGGAAAGGACTCTGTTACACCACCACAAATTTATACTGTTGATATTCATCCTAGTCTTCCCCAAGGAGACCTATGGCCTTTTATCAGGATAACTGCACTAGGGAAAAGGAAATGATCAATTATCTTGGGAATTGCTAAACACTGGTTCAGAATTGACATTAATTCCAGGGGACCCATAAACATCATTCTGTTCCAACAGTCAGAGTGGGGCTTATGGAGGTCAGGTGATTAATGGACTTTTAGCTCAGGTCCATCTCACAGTAGGTCCAGTGGGTTATGGATCCATTCTGTAGCTATTTCCCCAGTTCCAGAATCCATGATTGGAATAGACATACTGAACAACTAGCAGAATCCCCACATTGGCTTTGTAATAGAGGGCTATTATGGTAGGAAAGGCCAAGCAGAAGCTACTAGAACTTCCCCTATTTAGCAAAATAGTAAATCAGAAGCAATGCTGTATTCCTGGAGGGACTGCAGAGATTAGTGCTACCCTTAAGGACTTGAAGGATGTCGGGTGGTGAGTCATACCACATCCCTATTCAACTCTCTATTTGGCCTGTGCAGAAAACATATGGGTCTTGGAGGATGACAGTGGATTACTATAAACTCAACCTGGTGGTGACTCCAATCGCACCTGCTGTTCCAGACTTGGTATCATTGCTTGAGCAAAGCAACACATCCCCTGGTGCCTGGTATGCAGTTATTGACCTGACAAATAATTTTTTCTCAATAACCATTAGTAAGGACTACCAGGAAGAATTTGCTTTCAGCTGGTAAGGACAGCAATATACTTTCACTGTCCTACCTCAGGGGTATATCAACTATCCAGCCCTATGCCATAATCTTGTCCACAGGGAACTTGATATTTTCTCCCTCCTGCAAGACATCCATTGAGTCATTATATTGATGATATCATATTGACCTAGTAAGCAAGAAGTAACTACTCTGGACCTAATAGTAGGACATTTGTATGTCAGAGAATGGGAGATAAATCCATCAAAAATACAGGAGACTTACACCTTAGTGAAATTTCTAGATGTCCAGTGATATCGGACATGTTGAGATATTCCTTCTAAGGTGAAGGATAAACTGCGGCATTTGGCCCCTCCTATGACCAAAAAAGAGTCACAACACCTAGTTGGTCTCTTTGGATTTTTATAACAAAATATTCCTCATTTGAGAGTCTAATCCAGCCCATTTACAGAGTGACCAGAAAAGCAGCTAATTTTGAGTGTGGACCTAAACACAAGAAGTCCCTGCAGCAGGTCGAAGCTGCTGTACAAGCTGCTGTCCCTTGGACCATATGCTCCAGCAGATCCAATGGTGCCAGAAGTGTCAGTGGCAAATAGAGATGCTGCCTGGAGCCTCTTGCAGGCCCCATAGGAGAATCACAATTCAGACCTTTAGGATTTTGGAGCAAAGCTTTCCCATCTGCTGAGATAACTACTCTTCTTTTGAGAAACAGCTTTTGGCCTGCTACAGGGCCTTAGTAGAGAGAGACTGAGCACCTAACCATGGGCCATCAAGTTACCATGAGACATGAGTATTACAAAACTACAGTGGCTCAAACAACATGGTACTGTTATAAAGACAGATATATTAACAATGAAATTGAATTGAGAGTTCAGAAATAGACCCCCACCTATGGACAACTGGCACTCGACAAGGAAGCCAAATCCATTCAATTGGGACAGAATAGTCTGTTCAACAAATGGAATTGAGAGTATTGGATATCCATATGCAAAAAAGAATGAAAGAGTACCCCTATTTCACAACTTATACAAAAATTCACTCAAAATGGATAAAAGACCTAAATATAAGAACCAAGACCATAAAAATCCTAGAAGAAAATGTAGGGAAACATCATCAAGATCTTATGATAGGTAATTGGTTTCTTAGACTTCACACCCAAAGCAAAAACAATGAAAGAAGAAAAAACCAAGTGGGCTCTCCTTAAAATAAAAAACTTTGATATTTCAAAGGACTTTGTTAAGATAGTGAAAGGCAACCTACTCAATAGGAGAAAATATTTGGAAATCACTTATCCATTAAGGGTTTAATATCTATACTATAAAAAGAAATCCTACAACTCAACAAAAAAGACAAACAACTCAATTAAAAATGGGCAAAAGAATATAATAGATATTTTTCCAAAGCAGAAGTACAAATGGTTCTAGTGCACATGAAAAATGCTCAATATTACTAGCTATTAGGTAAATGCAAATCAGAACCACAAAGAGATATCATTTCACACAAATACACTCCAGGCTGCTCTTGCTTGAAAGCCTTGCTGTGAAATTTTTCTGCCTTTTTCACTGGCATCCTGCAGTCAGCCCAGTGCCTTCCAAGACTGATGACTTTAGATTCTCCACTGACAGCATGTTTGAGTCTCCCAAGTTCCTTTGTTCAAAGGCTTTCCATCTGTAGTCCAGTGGCTGTATAGCCAATGGATTTTCTGAAGATTTTGATATCCTCTACCTTTAAATGTATTGTGTGTGCTGGCCTGTTTATTGTGCTTCAGACATATTAGAAGCTGCATTTAAGCAAGCAAAAAAACTGCATTGATTATTCAAACTTTTGTCCTGTATTAACTGCTTTCAAATATTAATTTACTTTTGATTTCAATCTGTTTTCAGTTTGTTACAACATCTGCATGACGAAAATTTATTCATATACTAGTAAATAATTATTCTAAATTGAAAAAAAAAATCTGAGTGTGCAGTTTGAAATATCACTTAATTTCAAAACAGAAGTAAAGAAAAAGACACATTTAGGCAAATTCTATCAGTATTCTAAATCAAATGATGAGATTTTGCAAAAACATTTTTTTAAAGAACAAGTTACTACAAAGATAATACATTTAAACAGTCATTGGAATAATATGACTTAAAATAATCTTCCAAACAATAGTTTATGGGCCAAATCCTATGCACTGTGATTTTTGTTAATAAAGTTTTTTTGGAACACAGCACACCTATTTGTTTACATATTGTCTATGACTGCTTTTGTGCTACAACTACAGAGTTGAGTAGTAGCAAAAAAGACCTTAATGGCCTTTATAGCCAAAATTCTTTTTTCATCTGGCTCTATACAGCAATATTTCTCGAAGTTAACAAAAGTTTGAGTTAGAAGGTAGTGGGAAAATCATCTTTGGTCTATTGAGTTGAAAGGACTCCGAACTTGCAATCCAATTCCCAGTCAAGTTATTATTCACCTATTAGATGAAAAAAGGTTAGTTGTGAATATGCAAAGAATCAGAGAATGTATTGTGCAAGTATCCATCAAAGGAAATGACCCAAAGAAGAACATTAAATACTAAATGAATCAAAACTGAAATCTCAATGTTGAGGATGAATTAGGAGAGAGGGAATATCATGGATAAAGAACTTTGCACTGTACTTAAATCTAAAGTGATTATGAGATAATTTTCATAAATATTCAATACAATTACTGAATATGTTTTTTAATAGAAAAGACATATTGCATGAAAAAAAGCAGAGTAATAATATAAATATATAAAAGTACAAAACATTTTAGCAAAACTCAGGAGTTGTACACTGACACAGGGTTGGGGGGCTGGAATTAAGAACATTTAAACTTAAGTCTTCTTGAGATGGGACCAAGGAAGAAGAAGGCCTTGATATGGGAAAAGGAAAAACATATGTTACGTAATGTGCTGGTTTGAATCTGTTGTATACCCCAGAAAAGCCATGTTCTTAATCCTCATTCAATATTGCTGGGTGGGAACTCTTTGTTTCCGTAGAGATGTGTCTCCACTCATTTAAGGTGGGGTTGCTTACTACAATCCTTTAAGAGGGAACCATTTTGAAAA
This sequence comes from Tamandua tetradactyla, assembly GCF_023851605.1. NCBI lineage: Eukaryota > Metazoa > Chordata > Mammalia > Pilosa > Myrmecophagidae > Tamandua > Tamandua tetradactyla. The sequence continues at coordinate 39,083,631 of NC_135344.1, forward strand.
AGGTTCAACAGAGTCCAAACAGCCAGAGACCTCTGGAGATGTTTCCCCAGGGGAAACCTTATAAAAGGAAAAGAGAAAGCTACCAGACATCACCATTTGGCTTCCCAGCTGACAAAATTGTTCTGTACCAATCGGCCTTTCTTGAATCAAGGTATCTTTCCCTAGATGACTTAGTTTGAACATTTTCACAGCTTTAGAGTTGTAAACTTTCAACCTAATAAATTCCCCTTTTCAAATGACATTCCATTTCTGGTATATTGCATTCTGGCAACTTAACAAACTAAAATACATATAATAATAGATAAAGAAGCATGCTTAGGAAAACTGAGGAAAACAACTACAGAAATGCAAAGTCAATAAAACTTCTGATTTAGCAAGAGAAACAAAGGAAATAAGTCATTTAGTCAAAGATGCTAAATTAAGAAAAATATAATATTTAAATGAGGACATAGAAAAGTAAATTAAATAATAAGCATTATATAATATGGTATCAGTTTCTCCTGCAAAGAGGAGGACACAGACTGGATAAAAAAAAATAAAAAATGACTCAGTTATGTATTATTTGCAAGAATTCTTAGAGTAATAAAAAGTTTTTAAACAAAGAGATGACAAAAATACAGACAAATGCAAACAAAACAAAGCAGGAATGGCATACTTAACATCAGAAAAAAACTGGAATTTAAGGTTGCAAGAAGAGGATACTGAAGGACATTACACAATGATATAAGGAAAAATTTATGAAGAAGATATGAAAGTCATAAAATTGCATGCACCAGGAAGATAGCAGATAAATTTATAAAGCAAAATATTAGAAATGCACATTGACCTTGATAAAAATGCAATTATGAGAGAAGATTTTATTATGCTTCATTCAAGAATTGTGAAGATATAACAGACAAGAAATAAGTGAGGGCCGAGAGGCATACAATAATACAGTCAATAAACTAGGTTTTATGTGCATATGTATACACAGATGCACTGTATGTACACTGTTGTATCCACAAGAATAGAAAAAGACATTTTTTCCTTATATTCAGGAAATATTTACAGCAAGAATTCACATCCTATCCATAAATAAAACATACATTTCAAAAGGAAGAATTTTATAGTCCACAATCTCTGATAATAATCCAATGCAATTTTTTAAATAAATAAATAAATAAATATATATATATATATATATATATATATCTTTCTTCCAGCACAGCACAATCTTGAGACCAAAGAACATGTCAGACAGAAGATTATCCATGAGCTTTATTAGGGGCTTATGGAGTAGAGGAAGATCTTCTCCAATGGCAGGCAGTTGGGAGATGAAAGTCTGCACTCTACCCAAAGCCAAGAGAGGGAAAAGCCTGCCCAGAGAAAGACTTAGAATGTTTAACATCTCAAGATTTGGATACAATGGAGTTTTAGCAGACTCCTGTGAGATTTGGTTATTAGGGAAGCCGGGGCTTTACTTTCTTTGCCTGGGCCCTGGGTCCTCACATCCTCCAAATAGTAACCTACAAATGAAGGATCATTTTTCTGAATAATTCTTAAGGCAAAAAAAAAAAAAAAAAAGTAAAGTAAAAAACTGAAATTACACTTTAGAAAATGAAGAAAAGACAAATAAGTACATTTGTATCTGTTAAGATAATTTGAATAAAAGTGTCACAGCATCCAGATTTAAATTGTTTTAATAATAATCTCTATAGCAAGGAATCTTAAAATAAGATACTTTAGGGACTAAATTCATTGCTCAATTACTTCATCAGGGCCCTGAATTTCTTCTCTCTATCTGCCATGCCATCCTCCATTGGGTGGATTTGTTCTCAAGAGGGTTGCTTCATATCCAGGTATCACATTCAAATATGTCAGCATCCACTGGATGAACAGATTATCCCTTCCAGCATGTCTCTTTATAAAGACAAGGAACTTTCCCCCAAATCTCCCAGTAGACATCCATTCACATCTCACTGGCCAGAATTTGGTCACATGCCCAAGTACAAAGCAATCGCAGGCAAACTAATTTTGCTTGATAATTTAGTCACATTAATTATAATTACTTGATGAGATTAACATGACATAAGGAAAGAGTTGGTGGTTTATTCACACCCAAAAATGTTGGTTAAAATTTCTTACCACAACCAATGGGAAATGTGTAAACCTGATTTTAAAGGTCTTCAATAAAATTATCCTAAAGTTTTTAAAAGAATACAATAAAATAATCTAAAGTTAGTATAAAGATAATGAAAGTTAATGAAACATAAAATTAATAAAAAAAAGAATAATGCAACCCAAAAGTATTTTAGACAAAATAGTTTCATAGCTGAATTCTGTCAAGGAATAGAGAATTCGACTGTTGTATAAACGATCCCACACAATAAGAAATGAGAGAAAGCACTCCAATTAGTTTTCTGAAGTCACCAAGTACTTCATGCCAACCTTTCATAAAGATGATATATAAAAATGAAACAAAAGGCATTGTGACGGTGGCTCAGTGGCAGAATTCTCACCTGCCATGCAGGAGACCCAGGTTTGGTTCTTGGTGTCTGCCTGTGAAAAAAAAAAAAAGAAACATAGAGATCAATCTTACTTAAGAATATACATATGATATTCTAAGTAAAAAGGTCAAATAGAGTCCAGATAAGTATAAAGAAAAATACACTTTAAAATGCTAGGATTTATTCCCAAAAATGCAACAGTGATTCTTTGTCTAAAAAACTATCAACACAATCAATGCATAAAAAGTCTATGATAATATTAATAGTCACTAAGAAAAGTCATCCAATAATATTGGAGACATTCATTTGTGAAGTAATAATACTTCTAGAAATACTAATGGGGAATCATGAAAGAACAACAGTGTATAACATTATAAATGATAAAATGCTAAAACTACTTCCATTAAAATCAGAAATAGGACAAACATGTCTGTTATCATCATTACTATGGACGTTTATTTTAGAGGATGTTGAAAATGAAGACAACACTAAATAATTAGCTCCAGGCAGGGTGGAAACTCTCAGGCAAGAGCTGATTCTGAATTTTCAAAAAATTGAGGCAGATTTTCTTCTACTCAGGGAAGCCTCAGTTTTGCTCTTACAGCCTTTGCTGGGGAAATCACAGACACACTTAAGGGTCATCTCCCAGTCCTTGCCTACCCCCTTCCTTTTCTTTGCACACAGATGTTTCCATTTCACAACCTGGGAGAGACAATAGGTCTAATAGAAGGGCCTGAGGATACCTTGATATTGAACCCAAAACTAGGAACAAGCTGCCTCAGCCGCTTATCAGGGTAGAACTCTGCAGGCTGTTTGGTACACCCTTTTTACTTAGTGACAGGGTCCCCAACCCCCATGCTTCCATCTCCCCACCTCCAGGGTATAAAGGACAGGCCTCTCCCCCTCTCCTGGAAAGTGGGGTGTGTGGAGCCACCATCCACCCACCCTGACACCAGCAGTTGGCCTCCTTACTGACAGGCCAGGATGGGATCTCTCCTTCTCTTTTGCACCATTTGGGACATGTAAATAATGAAGTCTTTGAAAGTGCCTGAGCCTATCTTTCCACTAATTAGCATATAGTAATATCTTTCAATTGATTGCATGAGGCCCACCTAGATTTTCAAAGATAATCTCCTTTATTTAAAGACAATTGATTCTTCTGGATGTTACCACATCTATAAAATCCTTTCACAATAACACCCATATTAGCGGTCAATTTAATAAATGAATAATATAGCCTAACCAAGTTGACACAAAACAGTATACAACAGTAATTTAAGTATACAACTCTTGAGTCAAAATGGAAGTAGAAATTGGCTTTGTGACATTCCTAGAAAATTATGGTAATGACAGAATTAAATGCCAGTGCCTATGGAGTGCAGCTTTGAAGGTGCCCAGAAAAAAATAGCATAACCTTTTAGTTATACAACAGAAAAACAGTTGAAATAATAATGCTGAGGGAAACTCATCAAATAAATAAGGCATAAGTAAACTATTCAAAGAATAAAGGGGAAAAAGTTCAAATATAGTTATAAAGAAAAATACAAATAGAAACAAGATTATTTTAAAATGCCATAAAAAAGAAATTGTTCAACTACATGGAAATACATTTGGAAATCAGGACAAATTGGATAATATTCTATTAAAACATATATTGTCCTATTTACTGCTGACTCCCACAACACACCACCAGAATAACCTGTTAATGAAGCAAAGCAAAGTTCATTAAACTACCACAGTAAGGAGAATGTATCCTTGAAAGTCTTAGGAATGTCTCAAAAGGAGATGTCATTGGTAGATATGAATAGAGATTTAGAGTCTGGGATGAAATGGTTGAAGATGAGCCTATCAAGGTGTAAAGATGATTGGGGCTGGGTAAAGTTAATGCCATAATATATTAGGAAAAGAGGGCACAGTGAGATGAGGAAATTTAAGCAAGTCTTCATACATAAACAGCTGTTTGTTAAACATGCTAATCTTCCAGGCAAGCAACCCATTGTTTATCAGAAAAGCTTTTAGCCAAGGTAACCAAACTGAATAAAATGGTTTTCAGGAATTTCCTGATGCAAATGATGAAGGCATTTATTACTTTTTTAGCCTGATCTTCCTTGACAGGAATTCCCTTCATGTATAGTAAAGTCATGTTGAGTAGGTGGTCTTGGTTTTTTGTCCTGGTAGTTAATCTATGCAGATGCAGGTGATTTCAGTTCTCAACAAAAACTGATCCCAGAAGAGAGGGAAATTCTTACCAAACCACTTTCTAAATATGATCAAGAAAATATGGGAAAAAAGCAGTATTCTCTGTTTTTTTATTTCACGAAAGGAATTCTACCAATCTTTTAAAGAACAGGTAAACCCAGTATTATACAAAATGTTTCAGAATCTAAAAAGAAAAAAGTAAATCTATCAATTTATTTTTATAAAAAAATATCATAATGAAGCCATGCAATTGCAAAATCCATATGTCAACTTTACCTATGTATTTATGCATAAAGCTTAATATAATGTTGGAAAACAGAATCAACAAAAACAAAATATTTCAAAGTCATCATTAAGGAAGTTTTATTCTAAGAATGTAAGGATGGTTCAATACTGGCCAACATTAATATAATCCATTTTATTAATCTAAGGAGAAAAATCAGATGAGCTTCTCCACAGATGCTGAAAAGGCATTTGAACCAAAATCTCATTAAAATCCTCAATAAAATAGCAAGATATGAATACAATCTTAATGCATCCATTTCATCCTTGAAGCCAGGACTATGCTAATGGGAACTATCAGTGTATTAAAATCTTAACCGCATGCTTACTATATAATCCAGCTATTCTATACCTAGATATTTACCAAAGAGAAATTAAAGGCTATGGACACACAAAGACTTGAACAGGACTGTCCATTGGAGCTTTTACTGTAATAGTCAAAAATGTAAACAAACTGCTATTTCACTAACATAAACAAATTGTGGTACATCCATACCATGTAATACCATCAAGCAACAAAAGAAGTCTCAATATACGCAAAAAAGTAGACGAATTTCAAAATAATTATGCTTACCCAAAGAAGTCAGACAAAAAAGAGAGAGCATATTATATGGTCCCATGTATGCAGAATTCGATTTCTATAAAACACTAGAAAGTGCAAACTAATCTATAAACGACTGAAAGCAAGGTAGTGGTTGCTTGCAGCAAGGAGGAGTAGGAAGGATGGATTACAAAAGGGTACAGGGAAATGTTTGTGGCAAGTAGATATGTTCATTTTCTTATCTCATAGATGTATATGTATGCCAAAGTTATCAAATTGTAACTTTTAAATATGTGCAGGTTACTATATATGAATTAGAATTCAATAAATCTATTTAAAAACTTGTTTAAATAACCACAAATAAACTATTATATCTGGACTACCGAATTAGCAAAATAAGAGTAACTGGGAAATCAAGTAAACTCTATTTTTATTTTGTAAGATCTCTTCTAAAGGCCCACTCTCCCTCCAGGACAACCCTGTTTGTAAGTCTCCAAAAGTTTGATATAAGGAGTAGAGTAAGCTCTTTTTCTGGCATCTGCCTATGAGAAATGTACAATTGAATCATTGAGATATGAACTGTAAAAGAAAAAACTCAAAAGAATAGACAGTCAAATGAACAGCAAGGGACACTATTTTCCTTTCACAGATAAATGCTAATAGATTTCAGAAGGCTTCTGAATGGGAGCTAAAATGATCTGAAAAAAATTCATGGATGTGACAGGGCATAATCTAAGGTGAGCAGGATGGCATGAAGAATATTTAGAGACAAGAAAAACTAGACATTAGCTTTTATCGCATAACTGCTCCTAGCCCTATGTTTCTCTCTCCTCTCCCGGAAAGGAGATAGAACAAATAATGCTGGCATCTTTACATATTGTTATGAAAAGAACACATATGAAAAGCTAAAATACTTTTGTTCTAGGCTCTTTTACAACATTTATTTAGCTGTGTCTTTGGGAGACTTGCAATCTCCTAACACCTCAGTTTCTGAGGTGAAAAATATATGTGCATAGTAACACCTGCCCTACTTATTTTATAGGTCTGCTGTGAATATGAACTGAGATCACGAAGCTAAAAGTGCTTTGAAAATTGTCAAGTGCTTTACGAGAGGATTATTCTTTGCCTTTATAGCAGTAGAGGTTTTATTTCTAAAAGCACTTAGAACAATTCGAATATTTGTGTAATAGCTAAGGAAGTACACTTGTGGCAGTGAGAAACAGGGAAAGCCTAGATTTCCACTTCAAATTCCTTTAAATCATCCAGAGTAGCTACCTCATTGCCCTGCACAAAGTGAGGACTAAGTAATTTTTTTAATATAATTTTGATTTCACATGTAATTACTAAATGCTCTATTTAGGAGATACCATATCTAAACTATATTACAGTGTTTAAGAATTGTTTCATGTAAATATGTTAACTTCTAAATTTGGTGGAAAGTCTTGAAACAGAAACCAGGCTACATATAGATTAATAACACCAAAGTCCAGCATAATTTCTATCAAATAGTGGGCCTCTAATGAATGAGTCTTATGAGATTTCTAACTCATAGAAGAGACGAACGGATGATCAGGTCTTTGCTCAGCTTTCTAGAAGCCTTTATGTTTTAATCAAACAAATATTCAAAATAGACAGCCTGCATTTGTAGGCTATTAAATTAAAAAGAACAGTACCAAGCAGGCCATGGTGACTCAGCAGACAGAGTTCTCACTTGCCATGCCAGAGACCTGGGTTCGATTCCTGGTGCCTGCCCATGTGAAAAACAAAAAACAGTACCACCAATGACCCTTTGAGGACTTAATTCCTGCATTCCCCCCCCCACCCTTAATTCTTCTTTATACGCAAAATACACCATTACCCAAAAGTAACTTCCTATTTCTTTAACAAACAAGATTTAAAACTTTATAATTTATCCTTTGAAGATAGGCACAAGTTTAGAAAACTCTTTTGTATCTACTCGTAGATACAATTTAAAAAACATAGAAACAGGGCCTGGTGAATTGATAGATTCAGCATCTGCTCTTTCTCTTCGTAACCGAGAGGCTAAATTATGTTTTCCTAGTAACATATAGAATTTGACAATCAAAGTCTTAACCCAGGGTTTATGTTGCAGGATTCAAGTCAAGGTGTGAGGGAGCAAGGGTTTGAATTGATGCCTTCCCCATCTCTGTGAGTGGAAATGGTGTTTGGAATGGAATCTAGGGCATCTGACTTTCAGTTCTCAGTACTAACCATTTCATGACCCTTATTCATCACACTACTCAAAATGAGGCATTTAATTAAGTGTGCTCAGATTTTAATACTCCACTTGATTGGCTATAAACCCAGGAATGCATGCAGATCGTATTGTACTCTTCTTCGTTATCTTTTGCACCATACATTACATTTCATGTGAAGCCATAACTATATGCTCCATTATGAGCTCTTCTGCTGGAAATGTAGGCATTCTCATTCTACCTCCACAGCAGGATGCTTTCTGCAATCAGACAAGCAGATGAGACTTCCAACGTTCCTGTTAAGATTGCTCATGAAACTTCGTAATGCTGGAACTCCTTGACAATGCTGAAAATAAATTCCAGAGCTTTGACACCCTACCTGAGACTATTATTTTCCCTAAAACTTTTGTCTTAAATTCGCTTTTGAAACGCTCCATTTATTTGGAGTTGGAGTAACTTTCATTCTCTGAGGAGCATTGTATTGCCCTGCTTTACCTAACCATGCCCAGTGCTGATCACTCAACTCTACCCCAACTTGCAAGGGGCCACGAGTCTGCATATACAAGACAGAGGTTGCTATTGCAGTGTCGGGTGTCCTCCCTTTTTGATGTATGTGTCACCTTGATTCATTACCAGAGTGACTGTGTTTATGTTCACAAATGTCACCTCTACCTATTCACATATACAAACTTTAAAATTAATTTCCTTCATAATTGGGACTGTGGTATACTGAAAAGAGCAATGGCTTTGGAGTCAGAGAGCTGTGTGTTTGAATCCCTGCTAAGCACTTGCTACGTATGTGATTTAACAAATTATGTTATGCTTTCTGAAACTTAGTTTCACCATCTGTAAACAGAAGATAATAATATCTATGACAAAGTACAGTCATAAGAATTATTCATAGTATGTTTATGCACACATATTATGTAGAGTATATATGAACATATTATTCTTACATTGTTACTGCCTTTCTTTACAGCTCACAGTAGTTCCCCTTTTTCCAACTTCCTGTTGACCTTCTGACATTCCATTGCTCTCAGTCTATGGATATTCGGTTATTTATATGCTGTTTAACCGTAAGTGATGCTGTCCCTTGGATACGAAAGCATATTGGAAGCATCTTGGAGATGGATAACACACATGGCTGTCAACTTAGTGTGTGCTCATGACTAATCTGTGGTTTGACAAAAGGTGTAAAGTAGAACATCATCTAGAGAACAGAAAATGTGCTGTTGGAAATAACTGTCAACAGTTCCTGCTTTGGGGGAGCATAGCAGCTGAAAATGCATGAGAACCAGTTATTACAGTGGGAGCAGGCCGAGGAAGGCTTTTTGCTGTGCCATTTTCCTTCTCCTGCATTGTCCTGGAGTTCTGGTTCATGCCCTTGAATCCCTATGAAGCAGGGAGCCCCAGGAACTCCAATGGCAGCCAGGTCTAGATGGCATACCACTGGGAGAGGGGCAGCTTCTAGACTGGGACAAGAAGCAGATCTGTATAAGACGACCCGAAAAACCCTGAGCATAACTACCCCTGCACATATATTCCTCCAAGCAATGGACAGTTATAAAGAGGAAATGACTAGGAGTATCTCAGTGCCTGGGGCAGATGGCAGAAGGGTTGTCTGAGGAAAAGAATCACCAGTGAGAAGACTTATCCAAAGGAGAGTTGGTTGGGCTCAGACAGTAAAACCAGACCTTTACCCCAAGGCCCAGTTCCAGGTACCCCATCTTCCCTAAACTCACTAAGGGAGTCAAGCAGAGCTTGGGGCTCACACATTCCCTACAGGGCCCTTTGGCAAAGCCCCGGGCATCCCAGGGAATGTGAGCAAACGGAAACAAGCCAACTAAACGAGAAGCGGCAACACCACTATTCTTTTTTTTAAAAAAAAAGAAGGAGAAAAGGTTACAAACGAGGCAACTTATGCCAGAGAAACAGGATTTAACCACCATTTTGAATTATCATGCTAAATATTCTTAATGATAAAGGAATTACTTGGCAAGAAAAATTTGAGTGAAAATAAAGATTCAGTAATTGAATTGAAAAGCAGTATGTATAAAACTAAAGGATAAATTCATCAATTTAAATATTAGAAGAGGTAAATCAATATTTATAAAATAATTTTCATGGAAGGAAAGTTAAAAATTTAATTGACCCTACGGTTTCAGTGACCAAGATATTTCATATAGAATTGAGAGGCTATTCTGGTGGTTACTGCTCTACAAGCTTCAGGTACATATTTCCAATTACCATGGTATGCCAAGCCCCAACCAACAGTGTTCCTGCAAACCCTAAAGAATATACAGGGCTCTATCTGAGACTCTAAAAATTTTCACTCACTGAGTTTATTTTTCATATACCTAAAAACCTCCAGGTGGTTCCTAGGCCAGATAAAGCCTGAAACCCAGAGCTACCAGTCTCTCCAAGAGTATCAGCCAGTTATATTTCCTTATTCCATAGTGCTGACATCCCTTTACAACATGAAAAAGTTAGAATGATCATTGCCCAAATATCCCTAAAGATTGGGAAGAGGATCAAAGGAGAAGGAGGCATTATAAAGAGAAGATAGGATTTAGCAAATGAGTATGACTACTGAATCTTTATATTGATATTTCGTTTTAGTTCCCAAGGTCTTAGGGCAACTGGAAGGAAATATCTGAAATTGTAGAACTGTAACCCATGCCATACTATGATGTTTGTTCTATAACTACTTTTAAAATGCACTTTGAAATGTATTGCTTTTTGTATTTATGTTATATTTCACAATAAAAAAAGATTTAAAACAAAACAAAACAAAAAATTTAATTGACTCAGGGGAAGAAATATTTTAAGAAATAATGTGTGATAATTTTTAAGAACTACTATACAAAGAATTAAAAATTTCAGATAAAAAGTGTTCAACATTATTAAACAGAGATAAGAGAAAAAAAGAAACATAACCTGGAAATATTTCATTAAAATATAAGAATATCAAAGATATTGGCAGTGTTTTAAAAGATTCCAGAATGAAAGAGGAGACAGTCTACAAAGGAGCAAGTATCAGAATAATAGCAAACTTCTACGAATTAGCAACACAAGAAGCAAGAATAAAGGAATATGTGTTCAAAATTTTGAAAGAGACAGTAATTTCAAGCCAGACATTTATATCTGACTAAACTATTAATCAAATATGAAGCAAAGATATTTAATGCTCCTCAAAGCTTGATACAAGACCTGATGTATGCAAAATGATAGGCTTTCAAGGCCTCATATAAATTGAGAATGCTCCAAACTATATGTAAAAAGTGGGCCAATAATCAGAACAACAAGAAATCTGACTTTAATACTAGTAAATATTTATCTTCATTAGTAACCTCATTCAGAAAATAAGGTATTTCAAGTGAAAAAAAAAATCAGTTCTATTATGAGACCCTCTTGATAAACAGGGATAAAGTTGATTTTCAAAAAAGCCTCAACTGGTTTAATTTTTGACTGACATTTGAATTCCTATAAAACTCAAGTTGATTTTAAACAAGTAAATGGAATTTCATAGCCCAGATAAATGCATCCTTCATAGTGACTACTGGGGAGTACACTGTGGTACTTGCCTTCAGAACGAGTACAGAAGCAATAAACAATAACTATAACAATAATAAAATAACATCATTACTCCTCTCCACCCTTATTTTGGATTCAGAATTACATCACCTACATGACCCCTCATCTTACCCAATGGCCTGGATGCTAAATAATTTTTGCCATTTCCCAAAATCATATTCGCCTTCAGTATACAGAACACTTCATCGCTGAGGATATAAACAATGTTTGCACAGCAACCATTCCTTGGGAAAATCATGAAGGTGCTAGTGTACCCCAAAGCCCTCCCAGACATTTCTGTTGCTGATTTTTTTTTCATTGCTCTGTCTTCTCTGAGCCTGCAGAAGATTTTTTCTTCCTATCTGCCATCTGTTGTTCCAAGTTTCCTCTGTGATATTTTGATATCTCCTCTCTTGATCTTGCCACCTGGCAAATCTCTAATAATCGGATTCATTTCTAGTTGTAGATCACAGCCATTGACAATACTATGTCCCTTTAATAGGACAGAAAGCCTTATCTGAAGGAATTCAAATCCAATTGTGACAGGCACAGTACTGAGCCTCAGTGTGGGGTATTTAAATAGGGAGCCAAAGAGCTTCTAGTAGACATGATCTCTTCAAACACATTTGAATGAAAGGCTGGCTCAGAATTCATTTGTTTCTCCTTTCACAAACAGCATCATTATGGCTTGTGTGAAGCTTGTATTTTTTTCCATCTGTGATCAATCTCAATAGCTTGAGGGGGTGAAAATCCAACACATGGTTACACAATCATTAGACATGACACATAAGCAAGAGAGTCAGACATTCTTTTACCAAAATGGATTGAGCAGAAAAACCCAAAACATGTATTGCAAATGAAATGGTGTTTACAAGAATCTAGGGCACCCTAAGAAATGGACAGTTGTGGGTTCCCAAACTCTTCAGCAATTCAGGGCCCCCAAATAGGAACCCAAGTAATCTGTCAAATACAAGCCTCCCAAATATCATCAGATCAACTTGTTGCTACAACAGAGCTGGGTTTATTGCTTCAAGATAAGGGAGACCTTCACTTAGCAGAATCTTGAGAAGGCTATGGGCAAAGTCAAGGTATTGGGTCTGAGACTTTAAAGTCTGGTTCACGGTACGTCTTTCAGCAGAGACTGGATTAGGACTGAGCAAGGATCATTGTATAGTAGTTTAGGGTTGCAGGACAAAGCAAGGCAAAACATTTGAGACATGTCATCCAAAGACTCTTGAGATGAAAAACTACCAGCTGATGCTTTCTATTGAAAAGTTGATGGGTCTTTCAGAAAATTCAGGAATAAACACTAAAGTTATTTACAACTTTTATCTTGCTGGCAAGAGTTTCCTGGAATAGTAAAGTTATGCTAATGAAAAGAAGTGGCTATCCAAGCTATGTCTATGTGTCTATGTGGGCAGTTAACTTTGTGCCATGTTTTTTTTTTTTTTTTTTTTTTGCTTTTGAGTAGCATGGTCTGGAAATCAAACCTGGGTCTCCCGCATGAAAGGCAGGCATTCTAACCACTGAACTACCTGTGCACTCTGGCATATGGTTTTGATTTTTGAATTTCCCTTTTCTCAGTAGTTCACAAATGCATCCTATACTAGATGATTGACTCTCATATCCCCTGATCTTTGTAAAGTTCATAGTTATATTACAACATTCAATAACTGCTGAATAAATGCTGCATATTAACTAAATTCACACTAGAGTGTAGATGACTGATAAAAGAACCTTTAAAATAAGTTTTGACAGAAGAATCAGCAGAAACATTCATGGATCATGAAGGATCTTAGAGAAAAACAGCAAAGATTAAGAAGAAAAGCACAGAACCGAGGGGAGAAGGAAACACAGTATTTATATTTCTTAACTTCCTTAATTTCCAAGAAGTTTTGGCCTTAACTGCCATTGCACCCTAGATGTCACTAGTACTGGGTAATGGTAAATTGACTTTTTGATCCGTCCTAAGAAGTAGTGATGCTGTTTCTCTGAATTGAAGATTATGTTGTAAGAGGATGAGAAGAAATCAGGCCCCTCTATGTTCTCTGTGGACCTGTCAGGAGGAGCTTGAATTTCCCGTTTCGCCTCTTGAGTCTCATCTGAGAAGGCATGGATCCTTTTGAAAATACCTTCAAGTATTATATATCTGACTTAGAAAGAATTTTTAAAACAATTGATGAGTTGGATTATTCAACTTAATAATCATCAACAATAATTCTCTAACCTAAGTGCTGGGTCTGGTGCTAGAGGAAATCAGAAATACTATCTACTTTCATTCAGATAGATCGAGTCCTCTGCATGGTATGTGTGAAACAAATACTTCCTGAATAAACAAGTTTGGGAGTGAACAGTTGTTTTACCTTAGGCTTCCTATTTTAAAGTCTTTATGGGAATAAGGGGGAGGGTTACAGTGGGGATTAACAGTGGAATAGAATTTGTGGCTGCTTAAAATAGTTGCTTATATTCACTAGGTTTTGTATTTTAAGCAAATGCATTAGAACCTGTGGTAGAAAACCCTTGGAAAGCTGAACCAGACTCAAGTACAAACCAGAGTGTCTTAGTTTCAGTTTATCTTCAGTGATGCCAACTGGTCTGGAACATATGTGTATAAATCAAGTAGCTGAAGATTACCAGAAGGTACCTACTCCTAATACCTTGTTTATGTGATAGATTGTTCTGATGAAATTCAGTGGACAGGCACATTGTGATTTCTTTGCATGTTGGAGGTAAGGCAGCCTGTAACATCATCAGAGCTGCAGGAAAATCCACTCCAGCTTTGTACTCTATGGGATTGAGGCCTTTCCCCATGAGAAAAAAAGTCACTTTATGTAGACAGAGGCTTAAGGAGAAGTGTCAGTTTATCTGTGTAGCCTGGCCCTTGCTCAGAACTCCATGCTATAGAGAGCCTGCCCGGGCCCTCCTAGCTATGCCATGAAGTGAGGTGTCGGCAGAGCCAGGAGGAATGTTCTGGAACCCACATACCCACTTTTATACAAGTCTCCAGATCCTGGGACCCTGAAATTTCCTGCCCACAGGGCCTTGCCCTGCTTCAAGGCCTGACCCACGTCTTTTCCAGTCTTGGTACAAGGGTGGGCACTTTTAAGCCTGAAGGGTGATTGAGAGACAACTGTTCGCAAGGGGAGTGAAAGAACTTGGACACACAGGCTGGGGTATCCACAACCGTAGACATAAACTTCTGAACAGTGTAGGGCTAGGACAGGTACTGAGTGAGGGTATGGAGGGGGATTTTCCAAGGAGGAAAAGGGGACAGCTGTGTGTCAGGAACCACTCGGGTCCATCTCCACTTGTTCTGCCATGAATCTCCTAGGAATTCAAGAAGTCTCGATTCAAACTTGGTTTTCCTGGTCAGTATGAAAGTATATTTGTCAATGTAGGAGGATAGAACATGCACTATTTAATGTTTTATTATTTTGACTTACAGTTTTAAAATATTTAGGCATAATATATGTGGACTTCTATTTCTACACTTGTTTTAGGCTCTGCAAAGGTTAGAGCCAGTTATTGATTGGCACAAACGTGTGTGTGTGAGCACATGAGGATGATATAAGTTTGAACAGTTTAGTTGGGAAAGCTCTACGTGTGACATGAATGCAATCCATATTGGGAAAAAATTTCCAGTGAAAATCTTACCTTAAGATTAAAGGTTTTTTCCTCACTGTTAAAAAACAAATAGGGGAAACTGAGTTAACACAAGTATGAAAGGGTTTTAGTCTAAAAGATAATGGATGTTGACAGGGAAGGTGGTTAAGTGCTGGGATTCATTTCCCAAGTGGTACCAGTGAGTTTGTCAAAAGAATTTGATTTTTATCAGATATACTATAGGGAGAAGGTATTTTCCTAAAAAAGTATTCAAAATTTTATAATCCAATGCATTTTTAATTGAATTAACTGTACATAGTCATTATAAAAGCAAGATTTATGTATTTTTTATTTTATACAGAATGGATGTATATATCAATTTTTACATTTGGGGCAATTTTCAGTTTTACTAAAAACATTATATTACCTTAAACTGTGGTATGTTTTTGTCATGTATGAGAAAGTAGTGGCGAGCCTCTGTTATAGTTGACTAGTGATCCAGTAGTCTAAGGGGGGCCGAGGAAGGAGATGGGTTAGTAGTTTGCAGGGTGGATATCTTCCTTAGACTATAAGAAACAGGAGACCATAACTACTGGGGAAAAGAGTCTGAAAGGTCAATAGTAAATATACTAACTGCCCCAGCCATGCTTTCCATCCAACTCTCTGACTTAATCTAAGGCATGTTAATTCTCACTTGACATGTTTCGTGTCCACTTCAGATTCTATATTCCCTAGGTATCTGATAAAACCAATTCAGATGAGCTAGCAGTCTTGTGTATACCATATGCAAAGCAACCTTATCCCAAAAGGAATAAACAGACGAGAAAAACTAACCAAAATAAAAAACAGTTTAGAAAAAGAATTATTTTCTTCTCCAAAGTGTACGCAGATAACAAGCAAAAAAGTTAAGAAATCACAGACATTTAAAAAATAGTGTTTTATAAAAATGTAAGAAACTACAGGTGATTCTGAGAAACAATGGGGCAATTTGAAAACACTTGTTAATATAATTGCCTACCCAGAGGCAGGGGTTGAAATATAAATCTGCAAATGCCTCGGATTGCTTAGCTGGCAGGGGAAACCTCATGGCGAAATTAATTTTTCCCTTCAGATGTAAGTCTTTGATTTCATTGTAGTTTAGAAGTTACTATAATAAGAAAAAAACCCCACCAATTCTGGGGACATGGTATGCAATATGGCTAAAAACTCTTCTCATTGTAAACTGCCCTCCTTTAACTGCTTTGTTCAATGCTTTACGTTTAGATCCATCCAAAAATTACCCCTGCCCACCCTTAAAGAAACCACACTCAGGGAAAGTTTGAATATTCATCACTGAACATTCCCAACAGCTTGTTTTTCCAAGTGCTTTCAAATAGCCTCAGAGGAATTCCTGTTTAGTTGAATATACTATCAGAAGGCAGAAGACATTAACCACTGCTTTTCATCAGTTACATTGAGGACCACTGCCTTGGTTTTCCAGGCTACTATGACAACACCACACAATAGATTGGCTTAAATGATGAGAATTTATTTGGTCACAGTTTTGAGGCTAGGAGAAGTTCAAATAGAAGCATTAGAAAGGCAATGCTCTCTTCCCAAGGTCTGTTATAGTCTGGTGCTACCTGCCAGAGATCCTTGGGGTTCCTTGGCTTGTGTACTTGCCTTGCTTCACATGGTGATATCCTCCCCTTTCTATTCTGTGTCCTCATCTCTTCCAACTTCTGGCTTGTGGCTTCTCCCCGTGCCTTTCTCTTATTATGTCTGGATTTCTCTTGCTTATAAGGAACTTCAATAATTTGGATTAAGACCCAATAGCATTCATTTGGGCCACAATATAGCTTAAAATAACATCTGCAAAGAACCTACTTACAATGAGTTCATACCCAGAGGAATGTGTATTAACATTCAGAACATGTCTAAATTGGGGTGTATAATTCATTGTATCCCAATCACCTATGAGATGGGCTCCACAGGGATATAAGCAGGAAACATGAGGGAGCTTCTGTATTTCTGTAAGGCTTTGTGTCTGGCTGGGCCACAAGATGAGATCCCTAGAAACGGAGAATTCTACCACTATGAAATAAGAAACAATCATCGTCCTACATATGTCTAGTTCCTACCTCTTTTCTTCCTACTTCTTTCTATTTAAACTGCTTTCAGACATTTTTTTTAACACTAGGAAAATGTAAATAATACATTTTTAAAAAGCTACCTGGAAAAAAATACAGGTTTTGAATTGTCCAATAGACACATTCTCTAACCTAATGGCTGGGTCCACTCTTTTTTTTTTTTCTCTCCCCAGCATCCTTCCTGCCTTCACTTGGAGGGATATATCTTATTTCCAACTGATCTATATAGCTGTTTATTCACCATTGAGTGTCTATAACAATTAGGTGTCCATTCCATGCCAGTCCCCCTGGTAGTGAAGATTTTTAAAAGGGCTCCCAGTACACAAAGTAAGGTGAGACTCTAAGGTCAATGGAAACTGACCTGGTATCATAGCTGAAAATGGAATGTTAAGGTTTGGGTTGATAAGAAAATTTCAAGCCTGTATGTTGAATAGAGCAGAGGGTCAGGGAGTTAAAAGAACAAGTATTCTGACTCTAGAGACCAAATGTAAAATGTTAGCTGGCATTTTTCCACTCCTACTCCAGGGTGCCATACTGTTCAAGTGGAATTGAAACTCATCACTCCCAGTCTGGGGGCAATTTTGATCTGACAAAGCAGAGCTACCCACTGTGCTAAATGTGCTGCCATTATTTCTCTGCCCTCATTCTTGGTTACAACTGCTTTCCAATTAATATCTTGGGTGCATTATAAGTTTGCTCTTGATGCCATTCATTCAATAAAAAAAAAAAAAACAGTCTTAAGCTGAACTCAGCAGTGAACAATTATTTTTTTTATAACTCTATAGATTCCTCTCTTTTTAAAAATTAGCTAAGGTTCAATCTAGTACTTTAGATTTCCTTGCCTCCAAAGACCTCAAATCACAATTTTATCTTTTACTTATTTTATGTGGTAAGTGTGGTAGAAAGCTTCTATTTCCTCTTCCAGATGCTCCACTCTTTCTTCTTGCTTTGTGTGGAGGCTGACTTATATGAACTCTATGAATAAGACCCCTTGCCCTGTAGTTTCCTCTTAGATTTACCAATGGAAAGCACTGGCAGGAGATCAGAATGTATGCCCCAAGCTCCCACCTAGATGGGTTAGCTTGGGCTGGCTTCATCCCTCAACTGACAGTTAAAGCTCCAGACAACAGTCCTCTCCACACAACCCTCTCTGTTCCAGGTCCCGATAGTGATTTCTTCTCTTTGATATTTCATTTTTGCAAGAGAAGTAACTAAACTGTCTGTTTTCAACAGTCTCCTATAAACCCAATTTAAGAATACCTCTGATCTTGTTGAATTGCTGATACAATGGGAGAACAGAGCTAGAGATTGTGGGTCAGAAAATTTCTTTGAGGTGATGTGGAAGAAACAATTCCATCATTATTGAAATAGATCAGGACTGAAATCCTGGTTCTGACACTTGATTACTGTGTGACCTTGGTCTAGTTATTTAATCATTCTGTGCCTGAGTTTCCCTATCTGTAAGATGAGTAAGTGAACTTTTCAGATTTCCTCTGAATATATAATTCATGAAAAGTGCTAGGCACAGTACCAAAGGCAAAGAAAGTTTCTCACATTGATTGCTACTGATCAACCCAGTTATCCAGGTGTTAATGAAGTTAATAATCCAATTTCTGTCACTGTAGAGGGCTTTACTCAATCCATTGGCTACTGAATGCCTTCTTACATCCTTAACCTTGAAGAGACATGAATCTATTGATTCAAATAATACTTATTGATTGCTTATTATTTAAATGAAACCATGTTAAGAGCTGCGGAAAATTCAGACAAGGTACAAGTCTTATTTCTCAAGAAGGTTATATTCTGTTAAGAAGAGGACAACAAAGAAAATTATCCTCAACTGTCATCTTTTTAGGTTTTAACCACAGACTCAGTGCTTCTAATATTTCTACCTAGGAAACCGTTTTGGTTTTTTAAAAGTGCTGGAAAGCAAAGTATCAGAAATGGAATGGCTTTTAAAAAGTGAATTTGTTAAGTTACAAGTTTATAGCTCTAAACCATAAAAATGTCCAAACTAAGATTCTGGGGCATCTGCATTTCCAAACATCTGTATCTGCATCTGAGCTTTCTCCAAAATATTTCTTCTTTTAAAGGACTCCAGTAAACTAACCAAGACCCGTGTTGAATGGGCAGAGTCACGTCTCCATGGAAACAGTCCAATCAAAGTTTCCACTCTAAACAATATTGAATCATGATTAAAGGACATGGCTTTTCTGGGGTATACAACAGTTTCAAACTAGCACAGAAACAAAATGTCAGGAAAAAAATAATGACAGGGATGTCAAAAGGGGAGATGGGCCAACAAACTAAAATACAAACCATGTAGAGGAAAGTCCCTTTGAGTCTGGAGGTGATTTTCTTGCAAACACAAGCCATTGGTGATCTTGAAACTTACTTCAGGAAGATCCCCTTCAACAAAAGCTGATGTGATATCTTGCACACAACAGACTGTCCACCTATTCACAGACTCCATTTTCTCCATTTCTAAATTCAGTATTCTTTACACATCAATTTTTATTTGGCCATTCAAATCATGATTTCAAGAAATCAATCCCATTTTAATGATTTTATTATTTAGGTGGCATAAGAAACCACACACGAGGTTTAATTCTATTCAGATATTAAGGGTTACCTGAGCCCTTCAAATACAGATTTAAAACACCCACTCTATTGTCATTGTGTTGGCCTGCCATATGCAAGTGGCTTTCTAAAATTAAGAGGAAACAGTTATTAGGTGCATGCTAGATTCCTGGCAATGGAGCATTTGTTTGATTTATTTGGGATCTCAATTTGCAGCAAAATAGATAAAAGTTGATTTTTTCATACAGGTCCCATGAAATAATTCTGATTTTCATCCAATTTCAATATGAAGACATAAAAGATATATTAACTTCCTGAAAGCCTATTCATTCAGGTCAGAATATGGGAATTTCACGTTTTTCAGGGAGATAATTGCTTTTAATATCCTGTCAAATAAGTGACCAATTTCTTTGCCTATACCCGAGCAGTTTGGTCAGAATACTCATCATTGCTACTTTTAGGATTTTCAAGCCCTCTGAATTTTCTAAATTTTCTGGTCATCCATTTATACAAGGAGATAATAGTAAAGAGACTTCAGACTCGTCAGTTAATGTTGAAGGATGCTGGCCATGTGAATTGTAGTGGGAGCAGTCTTTTTTATATGACTGCTCATTTTCCCTGCTTTTGAAGTGAGTGTTTTGAGCCCAGCTTACTGTCACTTGAAACTGGTGTGAGGGGGTTTGGGAATGTGAGTTTGAACATTGAAGGTACATTAAACTACTAATAAATAATTTATTTAGTCAGCGAACTGTACTAGAGGCACCACTGTTTTCCTAGGCACACAGACAATTTCCGTTTACTTCCTATCCACTATTATTAGAGACAAACTATATGATTCCTAAATCTAATAAAAAAATGGTCTATCTGGGAATACATACACATACACTTATACATGCAGAGACACACACACGTACACACTGTCACACACACAGACACACAGAGACATACATATAGATGCACACAGAAACATGCACACAATGCACACACTATCTTTCCATTTCTCAGAATGCCTATAAAATGGGATGTGTTGGCTGGGTGATATCATCAGAGATGAAAGATGAGATGGTTATGAGATTTTACCATATATTCCAATTCAACAGGGGGTTGGGCCTAAAACACTGAAAGAGAGCCAGGATTTTTTCAGTTGGATTTTTTGCCAAATGAAGTTGAAAGAATTTACTATTACTTTCAGTTCTTTCCTTGTTCCACTTTCTCTATGGGAAAACCACATGGGCACATCTCTGTCACTATTTCTAACTGCCAACTGCACAGGCCCCAAACACTAACACAGCCTATGTTTGGGAGCCAGAAATTTCTCCTTAAGCACTTTGTATGATTATGTCTCCATTTGTGGTTATAAGGGCTGGGTCACCTGTCCTTGCTTGTCCTCATTTGTTTGTGTGTCACTATAGATAGCACTATTAATGTGCAGAAATGCAATCTAGGAACTTGATACGGGGAAAGGATCTTAGATGTCACAAGACAAACATTTTTCTTCTCAAGGCTATGAAACTGAAGCTTGGACAGGTGAAGTGATTTCTCCAGGGTTGCACAGAATCCTAGCTGTAGCTTCATTCCTCTGGGATTTGAGGGTTTCCTCCAAACCTTGAGACATTCAAAGATTTATCGAGCACCATGCTGGTTGCTTCCACAATATATTACACAGCTGAAAGTCTCACAACAGTTGCATGAGGTGGATGTGATTCTCTTTTACAGTTTAGAAATATCCTAGCTGGTACATGAGGGGTGTGAATTGGAACCTAGGACTCCACAGTACCTTTCCACGCCAAAGCTGCCTCCCTGGAGTCATTGATTAAAATGCAAATACACCTGGGAATTATGGTCTTAGAAGCTAATACTTCAGTTACTAATCCTGCTTTAGGGGAGATTAGTTGACAACTCGGTGAGAGTAAGAATTGGACTCCAAAGTCCTGCTTGAGGGTAGGTTTTGATGGCAAAATGGCAGAGTATAAACTACCCATTTCATAGCTTTGCCTTGAGCCATCATTATTCCATTTATCCACCAGTTATGTGGCAATCTGGTAGAAGAGCAGATGGAAAATCCATTGCCAGATAAGAGATAGGTCTGTCACTGCTAGGGAAAATTAGCCTACCTCTAATCTATCCCCTCCCATGAGAGTCCAATGCAGAAATGAGTTTGCCCTGAATCCCTCACAGAAGACTTATTTTCTAGGGAACAGGACAGGGCTCCTTCAGGCAGTCTCATCATTTTGTGGCCTCCATGATGATAATATATTTGTGAATAATCCATAATTAACTGGGAAGAGCATAATATTAATTATTTTGCTCAATTGTTAATCAGTGGGGTGTTTCCCTCCCGCCTCCCTCTCCTTGCACACTAACCTGTCAGGCTGTAGTAATTGTTGCATGAACAGGTTTGGGTAAAAGTCTCCAAGGAGGACCAATTCTTTTGTTCCATTAGTGAGAACACATATAGATCATTTTCAGCACTAATCTAGGGCTAAAATCAATTATGTCTCTTGTATTTAAAAATTAAATTGACTCGCCATGGGAGTAGGATGAAGGAAAAATACATTCCTCCTATTATGTGTAATTACAATTGTAAAACATTTTCCTTTGGAATGTAATTGCTGCCTGCAGAGGCTGAAGCAGGCGAGCTTGAAGTGTTTAGTGGAAATGCTGGGCTTTCTTTCAGGTTTTTCTTTGGGCTTTTGTTTCCCACCCCTCCCCAGACCTCTTTCTTCTTCATTTCAATGCTATTATAACACTGTGAAGTCCTCTATGGCTTCTCAACTTTCAAAGAATCTCAAATGTAGTTTAGAGTATAAGGAGCAAAAAGCAGAGTAGGAAAAAAAGAGAGTTGATCATGCCTGCAATCTATATGATGAAAATTTCAATCTTACCAGCATTTATTTAGTGTTCATTGGGTGGCCAAGCCTGAGTTAGGTGCTGTGGGAAACACACACATACAATGATATGGTCTTATCATTAAGGTCTTTGATTTTGATGAATGACAGCAGCATGCTATATGTACAGTAAGCAGACATATCATTTTTACTGAGTTAAGATATTTGACCAATGATAGATACTCCACAGCTCTGGAAGGTCAATTAACTAGATCATCATAGGGATGAATCTCTCCTAAGGCTCTGTTCTCATACATGTCCTATTTCCTTCCTCAGACATCCCATAGTTTCTCATAACTGCAATGATCACATCTTATGAGAATTTTGGTTGCAAAAATACATAACCAACTCTAGACGGCACACCTACAGGCTTGCCAGAAAAATACAGGCTACCCAGTTAAGTGAGAAGTTCAGATAAACAACTAATAATTTGTTTTTAGTATAAATATGACTCAACTACTTAAAAAAGTTCATTGTTTATCTGACATTCAAATTTAACTGGGAATTCTGTATTTTGGTTGGTTGAATGTGGCAGCCCTGCTTACATAGAGAGAAACATTTATTATTAGGATATGGGTGCCTCCAGGAATCCAAAAGGCAGAGTTACATTTAGAAGTTAGATATCTACTGAAATGGTATCCTTTGGCATCAAAAAATCTTCCCATTTAAAATCTGCATCTTCAACTTTCAATAAAATTAACATTCCTAATCGATAACTTTTTGTCTGTGTTGCCAGTATCGTTCTCCCCTATTACTTTCAAGTCATTTGATTTCAAATAAAATGATATTCTTTTATCCCTACTCCTTCACATCTAATCAGTTTTCAAAATCAATCAATCCTTCCACTGTGATATCTTTTTAAATTATTTCTTTTACACATTATATAATTCTACTTGTACCTCCACACTTGTTTCTAAATTTGTGTCTTCTTATCAAGCCTCTTCTCATTTCAAAGCACTCTATATACCAATTTGTTTTAGATTAATTTTTGAAAACAAATTACACACATCCTCTCCTCCAATTCAAGAAAGGGTCACCACCATCTATACACTCTGGAATGGTGAATGAAATAAGTCCCAGATTTGAAGACTTAGCTCTATGATGTTTGGTTGACCTGAGTATATTTCCCAATTTAGAGCACCTGTCAAGAAATTCAAATGGTCATTGCCTAGATAGCCTTGAAGATTGAGAGAAAGATCAAATGAGAGGAAGAAAGTATAACTGAGAAATGAGGATGTAACAAATGATGATGACTACTGACTCATTATATAGATCATTCTTTTTAGTGTCTAGGGTTTTAGAATATCCAGAAGGAACTACCTGAAATTGTTTAACTGTAACCCAGTAATACTGGCCTTTGATAATGACTGTGAAACTACATAGTAAAAAAAAAATGTCAGTTGCCTTAGTTTGTGTGGATTTACATCTGGATGTTTGTTCTGTTCCACTGATAAAGAAATAAATATATTTCTGACAATACTATGCTGTC
The DNA here is from genome assembly GCF_023851605.1 of Tamandua tetradactyla. Lineage (NCBI taxonomy): Eukaryota > Metazoa > Chordata > Mammalia > Pilosa > Myrmecophagidae > Tamandua > Tamandua tetradactyla. The sequence continues at coordinate 39,107,617 of NC_135344.1, forward strand.
TTAGTTAACCTACCTCTATTGTAAGTCTTAAAATTGGGTAGAGTACAATACTAGTGGTCAATAAGAGGGTGGGAAAAGAGGATGTTTGCGGTCTTCTTTTTTTTCTAGAGTAATACAAATGTTCTAAAAATGATCATGGTGATGAGTGCGTGACTATGTGATGATACTGTGAACCACTGATTATAAATATTGGTTGGATTGCATGGTGTGTGAATATACCTCAATAATTACATTAAAAAAAGGGTAGCAGAACCCATCAACCAATGAAAATAATCAACTTGCAATCCCTATTTTAAATGTAGGCACAGCCAATGATAATAGCCAACTTGCAATCCTAAATTTGAATGTTTACTAGCCAATGCCAATGTGCAAATAGCCCTAACATCACTAATCTCACCTCCTTTTTTTTACCCCAAAAAAACCATCCTTCATCTTACCAGTTCAGGGATTAATATCTAATCAAGATTTTAGGTTTATGCCCAAGACAGTTCACCAAAGTTTATATCTTTTTTTAGATATAACTTATATATATGAACTCTGTTGGAGCAACTAACCCATTCAAAGTCTCCTAAACTAACTGGGACATTGCTAACTGTATGCTTTTGCATACAGTCTCCTCTTGACTCTTCTTCCATTGTAATATTTCCTGTTTGGTGAGGCCTAAATGATGTGCTGTGACTTTCACGAGAACATTTTGACTGTTCTAGCCCTCAGTAACATCTCTTTTCTTCAAGAAGTTTTGACTTCTATGGTCTTTTATCTTATACCTCAAAACAAGTTCATATAATTTTGTATTATTAGCTACTTTTTAACCTATCCAGTTATAACAAAATTTGAGGCTCCAACACTTTGGGTTTAAAAACAAATATTTTTAAACATATTGCTAGTAGGAATGCTGTTTTGCAAAGAAATGTGACCAACTAAATATTCATTGTCCTTGGCAAAGTACTGACATTGCTATGTCTCTACAACTACTCTTTAATTCCTAGAAAGATATAGTAAACATGGTAGAAATAATAATATAGTGGTGTAGTATAAGTACCAAAATCTGTGATGAGAATAATGGTTACATAGTTAATATTAATAAAATAAATAATAAATAATAAACAAATCTATAGATATCAATTGGCATAAGATTATAAGTGGTATAACCATTTCACTCACGCTCATTGTAATTTGTATGAGTTGACCCCACTACCAGTAGCCTAAGCCAGTCCAAGAAATCCCAGCCCGTTGTAGCAATGGTTGTGAACATCCCTGTCAGTCAGGGCTTTGCAATCCACTAACTACAGAGATATTTAGCTAGCTTCATCTGGAGACAAATCAGCTTGACATCCAGAAATAAATGTGATGATACTTGATCTTTTCTCTTCAAGGCTTCTGGAAATTATTGAGTAAGCATGGTTCAATTTATTTCTGGCAGCTACTTTGTGACCATGAGAACACCAGATGAATATGAACCTGGTATTCAGAGGATCATTGAGCCAATCAGAGAATAACAGATTAATTGACAAAAACCCTGATCAGTTGACCCTGAACCCATAAAATCTGGATTTTATATCAATATGAGAAAACAAATATCCCTTTTGTTTAAACTAGTTTGATATGGGTTTTCTACTACCTGCAATGACAAATGCCAAAATTAACATATATAAGTAGATCATTTTATATTTTACAACTTATTTTCATAGATTTTATTCATAGGGATCACTTAGTAATCTACAAACTAAGCAAACATATTTTATTATGCTTATTTTATAGGCGTGGCTTTGGAGGCTCAAAGAGATTAGGAGACTTTACATGTAGCCCAGGAGTTTAGAATCCCATCACTACGTTCTTTCTATAGTATAAAATTGTCTAGTGGAGACATCATTAAACTGATATCAAGCAAAGGCCAACATTGAGCTGATGATTTTATTGGGCCAATTGAGTTGTTTAGGTCCTTCTGCATGACTAAGAAGTATATTACTAAAACATATGAAAGGGAAGAAAAGTGATGGATCCCATCTGTGGGATTGTGAAATCTCAGGACAAAATCTTTGCATAATTTTGTTCCTAATTTGTCCTTTTCCCTGTATTTTTCGTAACAGGTACATGTTTCACAATTTCCCTAAATAATAAAAAAAAAAACCTTTCAGTTAGCCTTGTACATCTCTGTCAAGAAAGAAAAGTCTTAGGATAAAGTCATTAACTTTGAAGTATTAGGGACTTAATTAAAATGCAAATCCTAGCCATAAAGATTTGCATTTCAATGAAGAAGAATGAAGAGGGTGATACTTACCTTACAGGAATAAAGCAGTACTTGTGTGGTATTCCAAGTATCAGGAAGGTTATTTTAGGGCAAGAGTGTATTACCATCACTTTACAAACCACACTGTTAGATAATTGACTATTTAATCCTTTACAAATTCCACCTAAGAAAGAGAGCATTAGATTATAATCAGGGTAGAGGGCCATAGTGGAATTCAATGCACAGGGATGACTTTAGAGCTGTAGATACAGATGTGGACTTGGGGAGAGTTTATGGAATCAGCTACAAATATGATTTCCATGTTACCAGATGGCTGAAGGAAATTAAGTGGGTTTAGGAGATCGAAAATAACCTATCACTTCGATTGTATTTTTTAAATATCTAAGGTTTGAATAAATAACACTGATACCTTTGAGACACACATATATAGATATACACATATGAAATTTAATGAAACCTTTCAAATCTGTTGAAAAATGCTTCAAGTACTAAAATGAAAGAACAGTGTACCCCAAATTCCTATTTTCTTCAATATTTTTCTAAAGAATCATGTCTGATATATTTGTCTCCAAATCTCCTATACCTCTCCCTTCCCAGAGGTAAGCATCACACAAATTTCAATATGTCCCTTGCTTGAATGTTTTTAAAATTTAAAAATTTATTTGTATGTAAATAAAAAATACATAGCAGCATTTTTCAGAATTTAAAACATTATATAAGTGGCTCAATAACTGTCATTGACCCAACTTGCCTTGCACATTCTGCTTCATTTACGCTGACAGAAGATTGAGGTACTGAGGACATGCGGAGCCTTGGATATACCAGCCATCAGCTGACTTTGTCTTGAACTGATTCTACTGGACTTACAGTCTCTTTTCCTGCTTTGTACCTCCCTGTTCAACTGCTAAATCTGCAGAGCCATGCTATGAATCTCATTCTACTTGGCTGAGGCCCTGGCACTAGAGAGGTTATTTATATCTTACATGAATGGGGAAAAGCCTTGACGTCAGTGACCCATATTCCCAGACATAGCCTAGGACACGGCTCACCATATATTCACCATGAAAGAGTCCCTATTTCTGCCCACCAAGTCTTGAGTATTACTTTCTGCAACTGTGAATTGAGGCATCCTTAGGCATCCTTAAGCTTGATAATAGCTTCACAAATACCCCAGGGTGGTACCATATCTTGAAATCTCTATCCTGAATTATACGCTGCTACTATTTTAGAGACCCAACATCAGGATAAGTCCCTTCAGTCCCTGGTATATACTGCCTTCCACTAGCCTGTGATGCTTAAGTTCTAGCATGTCTTACAGCTAAGAGCCTTTAAGTTTTGACTTATAGTGGGATGAGAAAATTGCCACAGGAGGTTTTCTTAATTTGGTTGGCTTTTTTGGCCTTTCTAAACCCCGGAATAATCCTCCAAGCCTAAATTTATCACAAGTGGCTGCTGATGGTTTGGCTATTCCTTCATTCAAGTAGGAAGTCAGAGGAAATTCGAAATTTACTTTGCTAGGATCCTCTCCTGATGATTTTGCTTAACCTCTAAGGAGTGTTTTAATTTTGGAGTGGGTTGAACAATTTCCCCAAGGGAGTCAGGTGAATGCTGATTGTGTGATTAGGAAGAGGAATTAGGTTACCCTCTGCTGGTAAATCTGAGGGAAAGAATGTCTTCAGAGACAGTGGGGAATGCTGAATAGAAAATGAGAACCACAGCAAAGCCCAAAGGGGGAAATCAAGTCAATTGCTAGCAAGAGTGGGAACTAACCAAGTTTCACAATGGCATAAACTGGAATCAAAGTCTATATGGAGGATATACAACTGCTTTAGCCCTGCTGAGGGAGTATCAGAGCAAGAGTGGGTTGAAAATAAGCTGAAGAGGAAAAGAGTGGGTGGAAGTGGGGGTAGAGTTGAGTTTTGGAGTCATTATTTTGATCTGACCTGATCTAACCCATTAAATCAGGGACAAACTCAACTTAAAGCGATTGTCCATTGCTGAGCAAAGTTAAAACTGAGCAGGTTTTCACGAATAGTAATGAAATGTAAAGTACATGCTCAGACAGAAGATGCTCATTTAGAGAGGAAGAAAGATTGTAAATTTTCTGTCTTTCAGGAAAATTCACAACAATGGTTATCTACCTTATTTGCATAGCAGACTAAACTGTAGGGTATTAAAACATAATGATGTCTGGGTCCCAACTCAAGAGATTCTTATTTAATTGGTCTGGGCTGTGGACTGAGCACCCCTGCTTGTTAAAAGCTTCCCAGGTGATTCTAATGTGCAGCCAAGTTTGAGAGCCATGATCCAGGAGGAAGGCTGACTCAAATGAACTCTATTGCTCTTTCTACAAAGAACAATCTTCTGCAGAGAAGGCACATGATTTGCGTTTGGTACAGGTGTATATTTTAGAGATATAAATTTTGTCAGGTTTCATGCATGGTCAAATAGTCTTCAGGCCCTCAATTCATTTTAACTTGACATATATTTCAGGCAATATTAAGTAGATCAATCGTCCACCCTGATTCAGGTAACTGGATAATTATTCAGTTGTTCAACTCACTAGACAGAATCTTAAGTCAAATAGAAGAGAAACTATATTTTAAAGGATCTGTAATGCACAATAATGAAAAAGAAATTGCTGGAAACCTGTTGGTTTAATTGATTAATATGACAAAATGATGATAGCTAGATTTTAAAAAAATCCTTTTACTTCATCACCATATCTGGGAAATATTCTAACCTAGAAAAGTTCATGGGTTTAAATTGCTTGATAATGAAAGACAATGAAGTGAAGACAACATCGTATAGCTCATTTACCTCCTCATCATGTCTTGGAAGACTGGAATCATAAGAAATGCAAGACTCTACAGCCTTTCCTGGTTATGATACATGAATCTCACCTTCACTGAGTTTCTTCTCATAGAGCCAATGACGGTGTTCAGGGACTCATCACCAAATAAATGAGTCTCGTGTGGATACATTTTCAGTTCAGTAAAATGTCATTAATTTGGGAGACAGCATGACAGAACTAGACTGGAATTTGGAGATCTGAATTCTGGTATCACCTTATCCTATTGAAATGATTTTGACTGGGTCCCTTGATTAAAGTGTAATTTTCTCTTTTATATACTTAGAATAAATAATACTTGACCTGTCTCAAGTTTTTGTCAATCTTATGTCACAGATATGCAGCCACTGAAGACTTCGACGTTCTACTGAATTCTGTTCCATCCACTCCTGATCACTGTGCTAGGCATTATTCTCTCATCTGGATTTATAGAAAAATAAAACAGCTGGATTGTGGAAAAGTTTGTATTCATGATCTTCAAAGCCAAATAAAATGCAATTAAAATTTTGGAGACATTTACAAACATGAACTTGAAGTTCATGAAGTTTACATGCAGTCTCTCAACCAGCCTAACCATGAAAGGCAACTTACTAGAAGCCCCATTCCCAAAAGCAAGTAAAGTCTGCAATCAGGCATAATAGCTTCTCAACCTCTACCTAGTGAGTCTTTCGTGTGTCCCTTCCTGTCTTTGTGCCCACTAAATGTATTCTATTCTCTAACCTCAATTGTAGGAGCCAAGTTTGTAAAATAAGTTAACTCTTCTATCCTGTGTTGCTCTCTAGTTCTTTATTGAGACAACGTTTTTGTCCAAAGCTCCAGACACATGGCAAGGCCTTGATAATCAGACTAGCATTTGCCAGTTCATTAACTTCAAGAACTGGGGGTTACACAATTTTGGTAACCAGTTCAAAGGGATAATATTGAACTAATTGTTCAAAAGTTCTTAAAAATTTCAAGATGGTGACAATATAGGATTAACCCAAGTTCTGGGCTCTTCTGAGCACAGAGTTCTGTGCAACTATCACGAACCCAGCCCTGGCTGCATCGCCAACCCAACAACTGTTTTGGGTCCCTTTTCTAAAACCAAATACAAGTACTTGCAACTCTGCAAAGAGTTGACATCACCCACCTGATTATATAAGTTTTCATGCACAAAGTTCCCAGTTGCCTGAAGGCCTAACTACCAGACTAGGTCTTTTGTATGAAGATCTTGCACAAGCCCTCAGACAGAGAAGCTGGAATGCTGCTACAATTCTTGAGGGCATTGACTCTCAGAATTAGTTCACCTCTGCCAGTCTCAGTGCTATAGGAGTATCTACCCCGTGCTGTCATCTCCAAGTTTCCTAAGCTGCCCAGTTCTTGCCCAAGGAACACGTATGCTTCTCTTCTTTAATACTTACCTTTCCAGTAGTGCCTGAAGGCCTATAAGAATCTGCTGTGCTGCAAGCTGCAGATGCTTCCAGCATGCCAAAGCTTCTTCCCTCTAAGCCAGACCGTTTTGTTCAAGGACAGCTGTGTTTCAACTCCACAGAAGACTGTATGTTTAATTTAGTAACTGAGATCTTAGAGTCTAGGCAGAGTAAAATCCCAGCTCACTGAATAACAAGCCACTTGGCTCAGAATAGCAGGAATTTTCTCTAATCTAACACAGCACAGGTTCATTTGACCTGTTCTAGTGTCCTGTATCTCATTCTTCTTGGACCAAAGATGAACCATGAGGCCACTTTCAGGGAGGAGGTACAGGCATTCAAGGTCCTGGACCTAGTGCCTTGTATTCCTGTTTCTTTTCCTCAGACTTCTCTCCCCTTCCCTGCTAACCCTTGTTTCTGCTTTCTCTCCCACTATATAATCTTCAAATCCAATAAAAACCACTTTGGCTCACCATCCTTCAAAAAACAAATACTAAATAAAAATCATTTGCCCTTTTTTTATGGATTGAATTGTATCTCCATGAAAGATATGTTCAAGTCCTAACCCCTGGTCTTGTGAACATGATCCTAGTTGGAAATAGGATTTTTGAAGATGGTTTTAAAGATGAGACCAAACTGGATTAGGTTTGGACCCTAATCCAATAAGACTGTGTCCTTACAAGGAGAGGAAATTTGGGCACAGGCAAACAGTCAAAGAGAGAAGACAGCCTTGTGAATGGGGCAGAGATTAAATTATGCCACAAGCCAAGGCACGTCAAGGATTGCTGGCAAGACACTTCTGGAAACCTATAGACCTCAGAGGAAGCACAGTGCTGTCAACACCTTGATTTGGATTTCTAGCTTCCAGAACTGCAAGATGATAGAATTTTTTTTTTTTAAGCCACCCAGTTTGTGGTACTTTGTTATGACTGTCTTAGAAACTAGGATACCCTTCCTTAAGGATAATTATGGTTATTTGAAATTTAATGATCGATATTCACTTCTTAAAAAGGAAGTAAATGTTTTTATTTTCTCCAGCTTACTCTTCAAATATGACAGAGAAGAAAGGCTTTTTGCCAATGGAATAAAAAAAAGATTGTGATAAAATGCAACTTTGCTAATGGAAATGTCTTATTATCCAAATGATGCTTTAATAAAGCTGAGAAGATAGTAAAACTTTAGTATGTTAGGAATTGGGGAACACATACACAGATAATATTTACTACAACTAACTCATTTCACAGGTGACAGAACTGACAAAACTAAAACTAGAAGTTAGGTTTCTTACTATCAATACACTTCTTTCACTTTTTATATATCATGTGGTAAGAAACACTTGCTAGGAAAAATTGTGAGCAGATGTAAGAGGAAAGAGACTGAATTGCACTTATATTTCATTACTTTGACCAGACTACTACAGGTGAGATACTGCAAGGCCATAAGATGCACAAATTATCTGGTTGTCTCTCTTTTTGTGATGTCAGCAAATGTTGATGATCAGTGCCTCAGTCCAGTCATTCCCTCCCTCTCTCCGTCTCTCTCCCTCCCACCTCCTTTCTGTCCAACTTGGTCTCTCTCTTTCTCTCCATCTCTCTCTTGTCTTTCTCTGTCTCCAAATTTCTTTTCTATTTTCTATTTATTTTCAAGACCTTAAGGGATATTTGTGGATTCTGGGTTATTATATCTAAGTCTTTTCACTGGATAGAATCAGGATATATTTGTATATTTTGTGCTTAGATCGCTATCTCCAATTTACATTCAAGTACCATGGGATTTTTAGTGCAAACTCTTTTAGGTTTCTTCTTCTTTCTTCCAAAATGAGAATCTGCATTCTCAAGGGCAACAATCTGGGTTCCCAAGGGCAAGAGGTATGATAGCATTAGAATAACTCATAAATGCTCATTTATTTTATCTTATTTTTCATGTACAGCAATCTCTGAAAAGCAATTCTGATAGTACCACCATTAATAATAATTCTTAAAACGGTTAAAAACATTATTTTTGTTCCTGTTGCTTTTTGCTCATGCCTTTCCTATTCTCTTACCATTTTTATAAAATATTTTGAAAATATCTTGCTGGTATGCATTCATTGGCTGTAAGAATGTTATTCTATTCCTTATTTTTTTCTTTTCCTTATAGTAACTTTGTACAGAATTTGATCCTGATATTTTTCTGTTGCTTTTTAGTTATGTTACTGACAGTTTCCATAGCCTTCTTTCTGTCCATCTCAGTAAATTCTATAACCTCCCCTTTTAATCTTCATTTAATCTTAGATATGCAAGTAACTATATAGTTTATGCTCACTAGTCCTTGCTGATGTCTCTCTATTCCTTTGGATATCTTTAAACTTACTCCTTTTTTTTCATATGTTATTTGGTGGGAGGCCACATTTCATTCTTTTTCCATGTGACTATCCTATTATTGCACAACCATTTGTTGCAAACAACATTTTTTTTGCGGGGTAAGTTCCTGGTCAAGAACTGAACCTGAATCGCCTATATGGCAGGTGAGAATTCTACCCCTGAACTACTCTTGCATTCCTACATGTATTATTTGCTAGATACCTTGAGGAAGATTCATAGGAACAATCGTCTTCGAGTTCTCACATGTTGATAACATATTTCGTCTTTTTTTTTTGTTTTGCCCTTTATACTTGAAGATTATTTTTGTTGGAAATGACTCACATTTTCTTTCCTTGACTATCTTAAATAATTTACTCTATTACATTCTGGCATAATGTTGATAAGTCTGATGCTAATATACATTTATTTCTCACATACATCACTTACTGTTTCTAAGTAGATAAACTTTGGATTTCTCTATCTCTTTCAAGTTTGTTAATTTTATTTGGATATGTCTTAATGTTGGTCATTCTGTGTCAAGATTTTCATGTATATTGTATGATGTTTCAATATGCTGTTTCAAATCTTTTTTTTTTTGCTTTATGTATTATTTTAGTACTTCTTCCATTTTCTTGTTTTGGTTTTCTTCTTCAAGGACTCCTATTTTTTGTGTGTTGAATCTTCATTGCCTACCTTTAAGATTTGTCTCCTCACAATGGATCTTATCTCCTCATTTATTCTTTATTCAAAAAACTTCATTGTTTACTCATTTTTTTGTTCCTTTTAGTTTATCCTTAAGTTCTAAAGTGAGTTTTAAATTTTATTTTCCTTTCTCTCCTGAATTCTCTTAACTTGTTTCTGAATTTTCCTAATTGAGATCTATACTGTTGTTCATATCAACTTTTTTTTTTTTTTTTACATGGTGAGGCACAGTGAATCAAACCCGGGTCTCCAGCATGGCAGGTGAGAACTCTGCCACTGAGCCAGCATTGCCCACCCTGTTCATATCATTTTTAAGCTGATGGTCAAATAGATGGTGAAATAGAGAGTTTTAATCCCTTTTTTGAGTATGTCTATCTGTCTGATTTTATTGGTTGTAGGATTTTTATTCTGTCCCTTATTCTCTTTTTTCTTATAAACATTTTGTAAGAAATTTGATCTCAATGTCTTTCTTTTGCTTGCTACATTAAATTAGTTTTATGAACCTTTAGAAATAGGTTCAAGGTGTTCTTTCTAACTTAAATGAGTTCCTTCTATTTTTGAGTAGCTTTAACCATTTTTGATTTTTGAGGTTTTCTGGCTCAGTTCTCCAACCCAACTTCCATCCAAACCTTCACTTTCTTTCCTCTGTATTATCCCTAACTTGCTCAATTTCTCTTCAATATGGTGCCATGTCCCAGGAGGGAGCTTTAGGGTACAATTTTTTTTTTTGGGGGGGGTATCTGTGAACATTCTATTGATCATCAGCATGAAGATGGAGCTTGTCTTTCATGGACTCAAGAACAAGAGAACAAAAAAGAGTGCAACATAGCAAGGTAGAGCAGATTTTAAGTTAGCAGAGGCTGTAATGAATGGTCAAGAGCACTGTTTTTGGAGTCAACAGACCTGGATTCAAGCTCTGACTCCTTCATTTAATGAACTCAATGGCTCCCTCTCTGAGTCTCACTTTCTCATTTGTAAAAAAGAGAGTATAATAATACTTATCTTATAGAACTAGATGAAAGAGAGTGCCTGGCACAAAGTAAGTTCTCCTTAACTGTTGATTATAATAATTATTAACATTTCTGTGTTTGCTTCATCCTAACATAAAAAAAATTGTATCACCTTTACCTTCAAGGAAATGAGATGTCCTAGAATACTTCTATCAAAAGTTAATGTTTTCCTAGTGATCTTATGGTTGCCTTCTGTTATAAAAAGTGCTTAAATGGAAAATATTTATAAAGAACCACAGAAAGTCTGTAACTCTTAAGATTATAAACACTGCTACCTCATCTTCAGGTAAAAGGCCAAGCTGTTACCTGGGCTGCCATATAAGCATGAGTGCTGCTCGGGTGAAAACAACACTAGTGGCAAAAAGCCTCTCTGCTAAGAATGAGATCCTACTGAGAATTTCTTGGATGTGAGAACCAACGACTGTGTGGATGGGGTGTACTTTTTTTTTTTTTTAACTTTTTAAATTATATAGCATAACATGTATACAAAGCAAAGAAATAAAAAAGCAATACTTTTCAAAGCATTCTTCCAAAGTAGTTACAGCACAGATCCCGGAGTTTGTCATGGGCTACCATATGATCCTCTCATAAGTTTCCTTCTAGCTGCTCCAACATATAGGAGGATGGAGGGTTTTAATATTTTCTTATCATCACAATCGACTTTTTCCCCCCTCTCCTTTTGTGAAAAATTACATGTATACAAAAAAGCTATAAATTTCAAAGCACAGCACCACAATTAGTTGTGGAACATATTTGAGAGTTCGACATGAGTTACAATTTCACAATTTTAGGTTCTACTTTTAGCTGCTATAAAATATTGTAGACTAAAAGAGATATCAATTTAATGATTCAGCATTTATATTCATTTGTTAAATCCTATCTTCTCTGTATAACTCCACCATCACCTTTGATCTTTCCATCCCTCTCTTTAGAGGTGTTTGATGTGTGACCATTCTAAATGTTTGCTATTGGAAGGGTCTGTCACTAATATGAGGTAGGGAGATGGAACTATCTGATGTTCTGGAGAGTCTGGGCCCTCTAAGTTTCAGGATTTATCTAGACCAGGGACCCATCTGGAGGTTGTAGGTTTCTGGAAAGTTACTCTAGTGCATGGAACCCTTGTGGAATCTTACATATTGCCCTAGGTGTTCTTTAGGATTGGATGGAATGGTCCTGGTTGGGGGTTGGCAGGTTATGATAGGTAGCAATGTCTAACTGAAGCTTGCATAAGGACAACCTCCAGAGTAGCCTCTCAACTCTATTTGAACTCTCTCTGCCACTGATATTTTATTAATTTCACTTCTTTTCTCCCTTTTGGTCAGGATGGCATTGTTGATCCCACAGTGCCAGGTCTGGATTCATCCTTGGGAGTCATCTCCCATGTCCCCAGGGAGACTTTCCCCTGGATGCCATGTCTCACGTAGAGGGTAAGACAGTGATTTCACTTGCAGAGTTGAGCTTAGAGAGACTGAGGCCACATCTCAGCAACAGAAGAGTCCTCCAAAGTAACCCTTAGGCATGCCTATTGATAGTCTAAGCTTCTCTGCTACCTACATAAGCTTCACAAGAGTAAGCCTCATGATCGAGGGCATGACCTATTGATTTAGGTATCCCTAAAGTTTGACACAGTATCAGGGGATTCCTTGATAGTAAAGTTTAATTGTTCCATATTCTTTCTCCCATCTTTTAGGGGACTTTGCCAATTTTGATTATCGGCTTAATATACTCTAGCTTGTATCCAGGCATTACAATAATTTATACGGGATTAAAGGACCTTTTTCTTATTCTGGGCTCCCTGTGTTTCAGTTGTTTAAATGAGCAATACAGATAGGGTGAATTAGATTATGCACTACAGAAAATTTCAGTTCCAGGCCAAATAAACTTTTCTTCCATCGGTCTCAAAGAGTGGTTCTAAAATGTAGAAACTGTTCCTTACCCCTATGTTCTGAATTACTTTAACCCCAAACTGTTTGGCTTCATTCTTACCTCTAAATATCAGGTTGTATATATAAAACAACCTCTCAAAATCCAGAAATAATAATCACCACTGTGGACTTCATGTGTCTACTCTAAAAGCTTACAGTCTAGGCCCCTGTTTTCTTATAAGTATTTTCTAAAGTGACCATACCATTCTTGTTCTTTTGTTTATGCCTTATTTTGTCTCACCAAATGTCCCACATGTTCATTCAAATCATTGCATGCCTCATGATTTTGTTCCTTTTTGTAGCAGCACAACCTTCATTCATAAGTATGCAACATCGTTTGCCAATCTACTTCTCTGTCAGTGCATCCTTCAACTACCTGCAATCATTGAGCATCATGTAGAAGGCCTAAAGTCCACAGTCCATCAACATTCTCAATTTTAGATAATTTCATTGTTCCCAAGAGAAAGAAAACCAATAACCACATCCATGCCAAACAGGGAATTTAAACCTCCTCTTAACTCTTTTTCCTCCCCCCATTATTTACCTCTGCTGTTGCTGTGGTACTGCTGATAGTTACCTTTTGAATATAGCTCATAGCATGCAATAACAGTTTTCCCCTGTACCCTGGACTTTAGCACTCTTTGTACAAGAATCATATCTTTGAAGTAATTCTTGAGAGAACTAATTCATATTTCAAGTCTTAATCAGTGGGACATGTAGGTCTATACAATCCCTTTCAATCTGGTTCATCTTCAATATGATAGTATTGCTTATGGACCCACTAGAGAATCACCTTCACTCCTATCTATTCCCTCACATTGGAGTTCGACCTCATTAGCTGATGGTTCACCCATCTTTAGCTTCTATGTATCTCTTAGTTCTCTATATTCTGTATTATAAACCTCTGATTATACCTTTATGCTGGTCGTAAAAGTGGAATCATACAGTAGCTACCCTTTTGTGTCTGGTTTATTTCACTCAGCATTATGTCCTCAAGGCTTATCCATCTTGTCATGTGCTTCAGGATGTCATTCTTCTTACTGCTGCATAATATTCCATGGTATGCATATACAACATTTTGTTGATTCACTCTTCTGTTGATGAGCATTTGTTTTGTTACCATCTTTTGGCAATTGTGAATAATGCTGCTATGAACATCAGTGTGCAAATGTCTGTTTGTGTCGTTGCTTTCAGCTCTTCTGGGTATATAACAAGTAGTGCTATTGCTGGGTCATAGGGCAAGTTGATATTTAGTTTCCTAATGAACCACCAAACAGTCTTCCACAGTGGCTGCCCCATAATACAGTCCCAGCAGCAATGCGTAAGTGTCCCAGTTTCTGTACATCCTCTCCAACATTTATAGTTTCCTGTTTGTTTAATAGCAGCCATTCTTATAGGTCTGAGGTGGTATCTCATTGTATGCAGTCTTGATCTGTATTTTCCTTACAGCCAATGAAAATGAGCATCTCTTCATGTGTTTTTGAGCCATCTGTATCTACTCTTTTAAAAAATGCCTATTCATTTCTTTAGCCCATTATATAATTATTTGCTCTTACGTATATACAAAAAAAATTATATGATTTTTTTTGTATATACAGGAAATCAAACCTATGCCCGATGTGTGATTTCCAAATTTCTCCTATGGAGTTGGCTGCCTCTTCACCTTTTTGACAAACTCTTTTGAGGTGCAGAAGCACTTGATTTTGATGACTTCCCATTTATCTATATTTTCTTTTGTTGCTTGTGCTTTGGGTGTAAAGTTTAGGAAGCTACCTCCTATTACTAGATCTTGAAGATGTCTTCCTACCTTCTATTCTAGAAGCATTATGGTTCTAGTTCTTATATTTAGGTGTTTGTTCCACTTTGAAATAAATTTTGTGTAAGGTGTAAGATAGGGGTCCTCTTTCATTCTTTTGGCTATTGATATCCAGTTCTTCCCTGCCTAATTATTGAAAGGACTATTTTGTCCCAGTTCAGAGGATGGGGGCCTTGTCAAAAATCAGTTGACCATAGATTTGGTGATCTATTTCTACACTCTTGATTTGATTCCATTGGTCACTGCTTCTACCTTTGTGTCAGTACCGTGCTGTTTTGATCACTGTGGCTTTATAATAGGTTTTAAAGTCAGGGGGTGTTAATCCTCCCACTTCATTCTTCTTTTTAAAGCTGCTTTTAGCTATTTGGAGTCTCTTTTCCTTCCAGATGAATTTGGTTATTGCTTTTCCAAATCTTCAAAGTACGTTGTTGGAATTTTGATTGGTACTGTGTTGAATCTGTATATCAATTTGGGAAGAATTGACATCTTAACTATTTTTAGCCTTCTTATCCATGAGCAGGGAATTTCTTTCCACCTATTTAGATCTCTTTTGATTTCTTTTAGCAATATTATGTAGTTTTCTGTGTACAAGTCCTTTACATCCCTAGTTAAGTTCATTCCTAAGTATTTGATTCTTTTAGTTGTTATTTTGAATGGAATTTTTCCTTAACTCACTGCTCAGCTAGGTCATTGCTTGGGTACAGAAATGTTGCCGATTTTTGCACATTAATTTTATATCTCACCACCTTGCTGAATTTGTTTATTAGCTTAAGTAACTATGCTGTAGATTTCTCAGGATCTTCCAAGTATTGTATCATACCACCTGCAAATAATAGGAGTCATACTTTTTCCTTTCCAAATTGGATGCCTTTTATTTCTTTGCTCTAGCTAGAATGTCTAGCACAATGGTGAATAATAATGGTTACAGTGGGCATCCTTGTCTTGTTCCTGATCTTACAGGGAAAGCTTTCAGATCTTGCCATTGAGTATGATGCAGGCTATCGGTTTTTCGTATATTCCCTCTATCATATTGAGGTAGTTACCTTTGATTCTATCTTTTGGAGTGTTTTTATTGAAAAGGATGCTGAATTTTCTCAAATATATGAGGCTGTATGACACTGTGCGCAGGGGGCAGGGGTAGCGTGGGCATGGAGGTTAGTGCTGCAACCTTTATTCACTGGCAACAGCCTGCAGGGAGCAAGGAAGGGGAGGTAGTGCTCAGGAGGGGTGGAGTAAAGGTGGGTTGGGATACACTTGGGATGGGAGTGTGGGGCAGGTACGTTCACTGGGGGCTGGTGGTGTGGGGGTGCCTGGAGCATGGGGAATAGGAGCAGGTGACAGGGTTTGGGTGCGTGGGGTGTGGGGTGAGTTGCCCATGACAGGGCTGCGCTGGTGAGGGTAGCGTGCCCTAGGAACATGGCCTGGCTTACTTCCTAGTGCCTGGCTCCCGTCCGTGTACTCCTGCGGGCTCCAAACCTCCAGGTTTTGGCCTCTCGGTGCTTCGGCCTCTGCCACCAGAGTTGCCCTATGTGGGGCAGAAGGCTCTCCCAGGTCAGCCGCACTCCTAAATTGCTGCCTAAGTCACCCTCCTGTCACTTCTCTGACTTTTCCATGGAGCAGGGCAAATCTCAACCTACTTAATTTGGCCATCTTCCTTGAAGTCTGGGGTATACTTTTAAAAGCTACAGGAACAAAACTGCAGGCATTGCCTTCAGCCATCATTGGAGTGAAACACTCATTTCATTTTCAGTTGTTCTGGAATCGGCTTTCTATCCTTTTTAATACATACCTATTGGCAACTTTGGAGTTATCATGTTCTCATATATAGTAGATAACTCATTGCTCCTATTGATTTTTTTTTTCTCTTTGGGTGCTCAGCTATCCCAAATCTTTTTGGATTTATTAGTTTATTCCTATCTGCTTGCATTTTGGTTCATGAAGATAATTCTGTTATTCAATGTTATTGTAAATATTGTGCAGGATATGTTGTTTTTGTTTTGCTATCTCACTGCTCTTTCTTTCTTTATATGGAGTATCTCACTGCTCTTTCTTTTCTCATATGGAGTTTGTGAAGATTCAGAAACTAGTGTGCTACTTCTGAGACTATTTTACTGTTAAGTTTCCAATTGCAAGTACTCTTATTCGTCAAAGTAAGCCTGGATGGTCTAATAATAGGTCATAATCGATTATTTCCTTTATTTAAAAAGTTACTGAAAGTCTACTATCCTTATGGAGCTTATGAGATTTTCAAATTACACTGCTTTTAAGTTGAAAGTAATATATATGTGAATATCTTCAAAATTCTTCTATACAATCAGATGTTACAAATTTCAGGTGATACAAAGCTCCATTGTTTCTTCCAATTAATGTCTATAGGTGAAGTTTGACTACCTACATAACATTTCTTTTTAGGAAGGTTGTTATCATATCCATATTCTTTGCCCTAGCTTCAAAATTGTCCAAAGTTTCAATGGTAGCCAGAGGGTTCACAGTTCTTGAATTTGAGGGAGACTTCAGTAGAAACTATTGCTTATGGCAAAGGTTCCTAATATTTTCATGCCACTGATTTAGCTAGGCAGCTTGTAAATATTATAAATTCTTAGACACACCATAAACCTAATGGGTTCCAGTCCTGTGAGAATCTGTTTTTGGAAAATCTTCACATGTGAATCAAAGGCTGTATGCCTTTGTATATCCTTTTTGTATATAAATATAAAAGTTGTATACCATGTTCTAGAGACAGGATATTTAGTCTGTAATGGATCAATGAGCTAATGGATAAAAACTCAGAAACAAAGTAGTCAGAAGTTTTATTAGGAATTAAGACAGAGGGAGAGTGGAGTGAGGAAGAGAGTAAGAAACTAAAACCTAGAAGGATAACCAGTGTAGGGCGGGCAGTTAGACTTAAAGTTCAGAGAGTTGGCTGGACCTAATTGGGAAAGTTATATGGCATTATGGTTCTGTCTTCTAAGATTCTGCATAAAATTCAGGACAGATGTGGCATATGTTTGGCATGAGTGGTGAAACATCAGCCTCTGGAGCACATGGCAGACTTTGCATATCAGTCATGAAACTCTGCTAAGTTTGGTCACTGCCTCACAATACTCTCTCTCTCTTTTTTTTTAAAAAAGCATCTCTGTGAAGTTGTTGCCAAGAGGATGGAGTTGGCATATAAATCAGGAACTATTTGTCATTCTTAGTAGCATCAGTAGTCCTAGACTGAATCTTGGAGAGGCAGTAGGCTAAAATACCCTGCAGATCTTAATGAATATAATGAAACCATTTGAACAAAGACTCATAGTATAGGCGATTAAAATGGTAATCTAGGCATTGCCTAGAAAATATCAAATTGATTTAAAGCCTGATTTGTTTACTAGAATCTGCAGTCTGTTGCCTTTTTTTTTTTTACTTTGATATATAGAGGAAAGGAATGATATTTGGGGATTATGAGTCACTCAGAATCAGTGAGAAGTAAACTGGATTCTGGAAATCCTACATGAAAAGTAAGTCCATTTCACTGATACTTAAGAAGACATTGGTTGCAGAAGACAGCTTAGAGAAATTGCTGTTACCTCCACAAACAGACGCATCCCAGTGTTTTCCTTTTTGTTGAATAATTTCTTCAATAAAATTGATGCATTCCTAAGTTCTTGTACAGTTTTCACATACAGTACTTCCTCTGAATTAAACTACTAAAGGTGAGTGGTAGGAGTTTAGAAAAAGAATTAGAGATAGAAACAGTGATATACTCAGCTAATGGCTCATAGACCTATGTATGATAAAACCTTGTCCCATCTGAAACTGGCAAAGTTGAAAAATGTTACCAGAAAGGGCACAGGCTATTCTGACCCTTTGTCCTTTAAGGTTTTCAGAAATAAACAAGTGTGCCTATCAGTCTTGAAACCTACTTAAGTAAAAGTAGGTTTATATTGATAAAGCATTTATAGTGCTAAAATAACGTATATTTAAGTTTGCACACATGATTTAATAGATAGAATAGACTAGAACCCTTATACATCATGCCCTGGAAATGAAAGTTATGTTTTAATTTGTCTGGAAAGATCTATGCAAGATAGCAGCAGACACTTCCCTGAAGAGTGAAACAGCACAGAGAGACTCATTAGGTAAAGGTCATCTGGAAGGTTGTAGGTTTCTTGAAGACATCTGAATGTCAGGTGCTAAACTTCGGCCAAAATTTTTTCAAAAATATTTCTTGAGTGCCAATGGCATACTATGTGCCAGGTTCTCTCCTAAGCACTGGAGAGAGTGGTAAACAATATTCCAGCTCTCAGATGGCTTATATTCTAGCAGGGAGGAAAGATAATAAACAAACACAAAAATATATTATATCACGTAGCAAAAAGTATTAAAAAGAAGAGTAAGGCAGAATAAGGCTACAGGGAGTGATTACGGTATAGGGCAGTCAAGGAGGCATCGTCTGGTGTGTTTACATTTGAGTGGAGACCTGAAATAAGTAAGGGAGTGAGAGATGTGTGGGACTTCCTAGGCAGCAGGAAGAGTTTGGGCAATTTTTATTTCCAGGGTTTGTAGCAACTGTTTGGTTATCTACTCTTTTTTATAAATAGTTGTATTTCTTTTTGATGATGAGAAATGTAACCCATGCTCACTGAAATACTTGAAAGTATTTGAACACAAAATGTTAGATACCTCAGGAGAATAAAAGTAATCAAAGAAAATAATTTCCTGTAATCTTTCAATCTAAAATAATCTCTATTATGATTAAGGTGCTTCTTGTATCAGGATTGTTTTCCCACCCCCAACACCCTTTGCAATACAAATAACTTATTTTCATATTCACATATATATATATATCTACATCCATACTTATATCTATACATATATATATATATCATATCCATATTCACATCCATATCCATGTGCATGTTCATAACATTTATCATAACCACATCCATATTCATATCAATATTTGTGTATCTATATCTCCTACTTCTTTACTTTCCCCCTTCTTTCTTTTCACATTAATGAGATCATATCATCTTGTCAGACACTAGCACTGGCAATCCCAGCAGTCATTACCAACTACCAGTTCCCCTGATCATTCCATTAGTGAGACTGAACAACCTAAATACTTATTTTCCCAGCCTCCTTTGAAGGAGGTAGGACCAATGTCATGCTGTCCAGATAAAAGGAGAAAATGAGATTTATACTGTTTCTAATTGATATGTGCTGTATGATGTTTTATTATGTGCTTTATCTTTACTTAAAAAATACATGGTGAACATCTCTCAGATCAGTAATTTATAGGCCTAATAATTACTTATTGCTTATACAGTTATTTTAAAATAAATAGTATATATTCAAAGCATACAATTTGACAACATCTGACATAAGTATGTGCACACGAAAACATCTGTCACCATCAAAGTTACTTTATGTATATAGTAAAAGAACTCCCCAATAGTTTATTTCTAGATTTCCTTTCCTGGGTTTTATGTACTTGTTATTGTACATTTTTATGTCATTGTACATAAATCAATCCCACAATGCACTTTTTTTTTTTTTTTTTTTGCATGGGCAGGTACCAGGCATTGAACCCAGGTCTCTGGCATGGCAAGCGAGAACTCTGCCTGCTGAGCCACCATGGCCCACCCCCACAATGCATTTTTTAAACAGCTACTATCATTTTAAACTATTATCATTATTTAAACAACTATTTATCATCTGAAGAAATTTAAAGGGTAAGAAAAACCTTATATATTTCTACATGTAAATTGCACAAGGTGCTTTCTTTGTGTTGATTCATATATCCATCTGGCATTACTTTCCTTTCTTGCAGTGAAAATCTACTACTGAATTATATAAACTTTTGTTTTTCTGAAAAGATCTTTATTTCACCTGCATTTTAGCAAAATGTTTTGCTGTATGTAGAACTTTAGGTTGAGAGATGTTTATTTCACTTTTTTGTTGTTGTTCCACTATCATTTCTCTTAAATGGTTTCTTTAGATAAATCTGTTAGTGTCCTTTTCTTTATTTTTTCCTGTTTTTTTTCTGAATGCTTTTAAGGTTTTTTTTTCATCTTTTTTTTTTTTAGCAATTTTATTATGATAGTTTTGGTGTAGTTTTATTGTACTTGAGCTTCTTGGATCTGAGCTTTATAATTTCCATTAAATTTGGAAAAAAATTCAGGCAATCATTTCTGATCTCACATTCCTCTCCTTTAACAATGCCAATTACATTTGTATTAGGCCAAATGAACTCATGCCATTGCTCACTGATGATCTATTCATTATTTTTCAAGACATTTTCCTCTCTCACATTTTTAATAATTTCCTTTTCCAATTCTCAAATGCATTAATCTCTTCTTCTGCAATATCTATTTAGCCATTAATCCCACCCAGTGTATTTTTTATTTCAGATATTGTAGTTTTTAGTTTTGAATTTTGGTGTGGGTCTTTTTTTATATATCTTAAACGTCTCTGTCTTACATGTTTAATAGTTCCTTTAGCTTATGAACATATGAAATACAGGTATAGTAACTATTTTAATGTCTCTGCTTGCTAATTCTTACATTTGGGTCAGTTTTCATTGGTTTCCTCATTATGGATAGTATTTTCCTATTTATTTGCATAGCTGATTATTTTTGTATGAATATCAGACATTTTGACTTTTTCTTTGCTAGGTGCTGGTATTTTTTTGAATGCCTATAAATATTTCTGAAACTTATTTTTGAATGCAGATTTACTTGGAAACAGTTTGAATCTTTCAGGTCTCGTTTTTAAGCTTAATTTGGCAGGGCTAGGGCAACATTTAGTATAGGGATAATTATTCTACATTACTTAGGAAAGACACTTATGAGGTCTTTGCTGTATATATTCCTTAAATTATGAAATGTTACAGGCTGGCTTGGGAAAACAAAACAAAACAAAATCCATTTCCAACTCTCTATAAATTATGGGCAATGTTCCTTTTAACACTTTCTAGTGTGTGTATGTGTGTGCGTGTGTGTGTGCATTTGCCCCCAGCCTCAGCTCCAGCATGAGCTGATCTGCACCCTGCTCAATACTCAGAGGGTCTCTGCTATCTCTGAATAAAGCTTTCTTTTCTTCTCCAATACTTGGAAAGACCTGCTATCTCTGGCACACTTTTTATATGTAGCTCTGTCTGGTGAGATCTAGCCGCTTTGCTCTTCCTGGTCTTTCAGTTCTGTCTCTACACCTCAGGTAGTCCATTGGGGCCTGCCTCTTCCTTGCTGTGCAGGAGGGCAGTCAGTTGGAAAAGTCATTGGTCTCGCCATTTGTTTCCCACTGCAGAGATCCGTCTTCTCCTTCATCTATGTCTAAGGTATCGAAAGTTGTGTTTCAAATATTTGTTTTTGTTTTTGTTTTTAAATTGTTTCATGTAGGAGAATATATACAAGCCTTGTTTCCACATCTAGGACAAAAATGAAAGTTCTTACATGCGTTTTAATGTATGGAAATATCCCACTTTATTTAACAACTCTTATATTGAGGGATATTTAGTTTTATTTTTCTCTCTTTTTTCACCACTACAAATAATAGTTAGAGATTTTTTTACATATTCTTTTTGCACTTATGATATTTTAAATTTCATCCTTTTTTAAGTTTAATAAATTCTTAATTTATATTGCATTTTTAAAAATTATAATGCATATTGGTAGAAGCTATAGGCTTTTGAGAAAGTGGTTTTGAGGGATTCTCTTGTTAAACACTTTATGTCAGAAATGAAATTTAAAATGTGTCAAGCTCTAAGGAATTACCAAGAGATTTTTTTTTCTGTATTTACATTAGAAGGAAGCCTTAGTGTACTACTAGAAAGAAGTTGAACAAGAGAGATTTTTTTCACTCTTTAAGTGGATGGGATCGTTTACTTAGATTAGTTATCTTTAATATTCTCAGATAAATTATTTGAAATACCCATTTTTCTAACCCATTTTTCTAAGAGCTGTTCATATAATACGAGGACATTTTGAAAGAACACCTTTTAATATTTTTTACAAATTGGAAAATTAATACCCAGAGTCAGTAAATGTCAATATTTATGCCTTGAGACATTTTTCCTTCTTTACCATGATGATATATTTTCAAAGAGTTCAAAAGGAATAAAAATTACTTTTTAAAAATTCCTGTCTCAAAAGCTAAGAAGTAAAGCATTATATGTAATGAGATGTGAATGGAGAATAAATTACAAATCATTTGGGGTTGTTGTAGAAAGTGACTTCTAGCAATTAAGGACAGTTTATCAGCAGCACTTTTGTTTTGAAATTAAATAGAAGATCAAGAAACATGTTTCAATAGACAGGTGATGCTATAATAGGTAAAGTTTGAGTGAATAAGAAAATGCATTTTAGGTACTTCTGACATTTGTTGAGATTCATTTTCTAAGCCAAAGTTGTCATTCTTGTTCAAGTTTTCTGAGAAGTTTAACACCATGGTAACAAACATAGATTCTGGATTTATATCATCTGTATTTAAATCCTGGATGTACCAGCTACTTCTTTGTGCTTCATTAGTAATCTATAAAATCAGATTACAATAATGTTTATTTTACATGATTGTTATTAGTGTTAAATGTATTATTACACTAAAAGCACTCGGAAGAGAGACTGGTAGATTGAGGAGGTAGACAAATGTTAGCTTGTAGCCATTAGTCCTTAGTTGTCACAAAACTATCTTGATAAGTAACTTCTTATCAAGAAGTTAGAAAGTTCTTCAAATTTTTCTAATCTCTAATTTCTCATTTGTATAATAATGTGGTTTTATGATTGCAAGTAGATTTTATCTTAAATGCCAACTCTGAGTAATTTGCATTATGTACCTGGATCATGATATTGAAAAGGATTGTGTCTGTACTAGACAGAAAAAATTATAGTTAGTTCTATGTGCAGTGGGGTCTGTAGGCAGAATGGTAGCACACATGCATACAGACACAAATATACACCCATAAAATATTTCATGTACACTGGATGCTGGGAAAGTCAAAACAGAAAATAAACTGAGTGCATTTGGCTGAAGGGATTAGTAAGGTACACTTTGAAAGTTCACTGGCTTTTTCTCTAGACTGACTCTATGACATAACTTCATACTTATTCCAGAACTTCCTGAAGATTCAGCAAACTATGTCATGTGACTTAGCTTCTTAAATTAATGCTTGTTATAAATACTAGCTTAATAATAAAATCTCCAACATCGCACACTGTACTTTTTGCAACTTTGTGTTGTTAGAAACTACAAAAAACAAACACATAATAATAGTGATGAAAGTTAGTAGCAGTGATGATTGAAATTGCTTTAGTCTTTTTGTTGAGTTTTCCAAAGCATTGAATTGTCATGATTTTGCCAAGTATTAGATATGATATTATTTAGTGGCAAATAAATAATCCAATTAGGTTTACTATAGACTTTGTCATATATATATATATCAAAAGTACCCATGTGTTTTTCATTAGTTTTTATTTACTTCTTAGACTCTTTCATATAGAAAGATCTGAAAGTCTGATAGGATTATTCTGGGTGCTGAAGGGATTACTTTGCAGTAATTATGGTGGTTGACTTCTTAATATCTACTGCACCCCAAATGAATAATCTACACTAGTTATTTAATATAACAATCTAATTTCCTTATCACTTGACAGTAATGGATTTAGAAATAGACATATAACCCAGTTCTGAGCAATACAATATCACAGAAAGTCTGCTGGGAAGCCTCTGGGAAGTTTCCTTGTTCTTAGAAACAGAAAAAAATTGCTTTCTTTCAATAAACACCTTCTTATGCTTGTGAGTACTAGAACTGCTTCAGCCATTTTGATGTCAAACTGAGGGTGGAGCCACATATGAAGTACTATAGAGTCAAAGGAACAAAAGAAGAATAAAAATTTTAGACATACTATGCTTAGCTTTTCCCTAGCTCTGAACTTCTCTTTACATGAAATCTTGCAATTTCATATTGTTTAATTTCATATTTTCATTCATGGTACATTACTTGCAGCCAGTCTTCCTAACTGATAAAAAAAAACTCTATGCAAATTGCACTAAATTGAAATTTTAATAAAAAATTGTTTGAGTTTAGTCTTAGAATAAAATGACCAGGTTAATTATGCAATTGTCAATGATTTATCTAAATGTTATGGATCTTTTTTCCCTAATGTGTAAGTGGGAAATAATTACAAGGTTTACCTTATGAGTGTTTTTGAGGATTACACTGGAAAGTTTATGCACAATTATATTTTATTAGTTTTGAGTATTATACCTCCCAACCTTGTTTCCACTCTTTCTCCATTTGGTAACAGCTTCTTCACTTCTTTTGAGGAGTTACCTTTCTACTATTGTGTACAGTAAAGGTGTATTAAATTCCTCTAGCCAGAGGTGGTCATGTGATCCAACCTAGATCAAACAGGCTTTCTCAGTACTTTGATTCTTGGGCTAATGTGGCAAAAAAAGTTAATTAATTATTCAATTAATTGTTGCTCATTCATTCCAACAGACCAAATAAGAAAAATCATATAATCATATAATTATCCCAGAGAAATCCCTCAATAAAATCAAACACCAAGTCATGATAAAAATTCTCAGTAAGCTAAGAATAGAGGGGAAGTTCCTCAACCTAAAAAAGAACATCTATAAAAAATCTATATTTAACATCATACTTAAGAGTGAGAGAGTTGATACTTTCTTGTTAGGGACACATGCTGTTGATATGGTGGGTTACATTAACCTATTTTCAAATGTTGAACTAGCTTTAACTGCCTGGAATGAATACCAAGTGGTCATGGTGTATAATTCTTTTTATAAATTGTTAGATTCAATTTGGCAATAATTTGTTGAGGATTTTTGGTTTGTGTCCATGAGAGAGATCTTTTTGTAGTTTTTTTCTTGAAATTATTAAATATTATTTTGATATTAAGATCATGCTGGAATTAGGGTAATACTTCAATTTTCTGGAAGAGATTAAGGAGGATTGGTATTTTTCTCCCTTAAATATACAGTAAAATTAAATGAAATCATCAGGGCCTGGTCCTTTCTGTTTTGGAAGGTGAGTAAATATTGCTTTAATTTTTAAAATAGATTTAGAGTTATACTGATTACCTATTTCTCCCTATATGAGTTTTGCTAGTTTGTGCCTTTCCAGGAATTGGTACATTTTGTTTGAGTAGTCAAATTTCTGGGCATAGATTTTTCATAATATTTGTTTATTGTCCTTTGACTGACCATGGGCCCAGTAGTGATGGCCCCTATTTCATTTCTGATATTGGCAATTTCTATCTTCTCTCTCTTTCTCTCTTCTACTCTCTTTATTAACCTAGCTAATAAAGTTTTATCAATCGTATAGATGATTTCAAGAACAGAACTAGCTTGTTAATTAAATTTTTTTTTCTGTAATTTTTCCTTTTTTTCAGGTTTCTTTATTTGAGCTCAATGTATTATATCTTTTCCTTTGCTTGTTTTCTTTCTCTAATTTCCTAAAATGGAAACTTAAGTTATTGATTTTAGAGCTTTCTTCTTTGCTAATATATTCATTTAATGTTATAAATTCAATGTGTGTTTAAGCAGTGTGTTTTCTGCATCCCACAGATTCTGATACGTTGTTTTGTTCAGTTTCATTTAGTTCAAAATATGTGTTAAATACTTCTTCAGACTTCTTTGACCTACGTGTTATTTGGAATTGTGTTATTTAATTTAGAAATTTGAGGGGATTTTCCAACAATCCTTGCATTATTCATTTCTAATTTAATTCAATTGTAGTCTGAGAATATACTTTGTATAATTTCTATTCTTTCAAATTTGTTAATGCATTTCGGTGGCACAGAAAACAATCTATCTTGGAGGATGGTCTATGTGAGTTTTGAGAGGAATGTGCACTCTGCTGCTAGTGGGTGGAGTAGTCTGTAAAAGTCAATTAGTTCAATTTGATTCACATTACACTTCAGAATTCAATGTCATTACTGATTTCCTGCCTACTTCATCTATCAATTACTGACAAAAGGATGTTAAAGCCTATGATTATGATAGTGACTTTGCCTAGTTTTCCTTTTAGTTTTATCAGTTTTTGCTTCATGTGGTTTGTTGCTCTCTTGTTAGGTACATACACATTTAAGATTATTGTGTCTTCTTGGAGAATTATCCCCTTCATTATTATGTAGTGTTCCGCATTATCTCTGATAGTCTGCTTTGCCTGAAGTTAGTATAGCTATTTCAGCTTTCTTTTGATCTGTGTTAGCATGGTATATCTTCCTTCATCTGTTTACTTTTTTTTTAAGGTGCATGGTCCAGGAATTGAACCCAGGTCACCCACATGGAAGACCAGCATTCCACCACTGAACCACCATACACCCTATATCCCTTTGATTTTTTTTTTTTTTTTTGCACGGGCAGGCACCGGGAATCCAACCCAGGTCTCCAGCATGGCAGGCAAGAATTTGTCTGCTGAGCCACCATGGCCCGCCTTTTTTTTTTATTCATCCCTTTACTTTTAATCAATCTGAATTTTCATATTTAAAATGTAGTTTGATATTTTTTATGCACTCTAACAATCTTCTTCTTTTAACTGTTGTACTTAGATCATTCATATTTACATTTATTTTTGTAACTTTTCTATTCAATGAAGTTTTTCTTTCTATTTTCCCCTCTTTTCCTGCCTTCTCTGGCTTAAGTTGACCATTTGATATGACTCCACTATGTCTATGATTATAGCATATTAATTATATATCTTCAAAAGTATTTTAGTGATATATATATATATAACTAATCAAAGTCTATCTTCAAATAAAACTATACTGCTTTACATGTAGTGCAAGTATCTTATGACATACTAATTCCCAATTCCTCCCTCCTGTCCTTTGTAATATTGCTGTCATTCATTTTACTTATCCATATGCTATAATCTCTTAAAACACTATTGCTATCATTTCTTTAAACTAGTAGTTTCCTTTTAAATCAATTAAGAATAAGAAAATTGAAAGATTTTCTTTTCCTTCATTATTCCTTCTCTAACACTTTTCCTTTATGTTATCCAAGTTTTTTACCCAAACAATTTTCCTTCTACTAGAAAAACTTCTTTAACATGCAGGGCAGAACAGCTCTAGAAAAATTCCTTTAGTCATTGTTTATCAGGGAAGTCTTTATTTTTCTTTCATTTTTACTCAGCTTTTTTTTTTTTGCATGGACAGGCACCGGGAACCGAACCCAGGTTTCCAGCATGGCAGGGGAGAACTCTGCCACTGAGCCATTGTGGCCCACTCCTTCATTTTTGAAAGATAGCTTTTACTGTATATCAAATTCCAGGTTGGTGGGATTCTTTCTTTCAACACTTTAAATATTTCAATCTACTCTCTTTTTGCTTGCATAATTTCTGGCAAGAAATCTCATGTAATTCTTATCCTTGTTCCTCTACAGATAAGGTGATTTTTTCACCTCTGGCTTCTTTCAAAATTTCCTCTTTGACTTTGTTTTCCAACAGCTTGCATATGATTTGCTTAGGCGTTGATTTTTTTTGTATTTATTCTGTATGATATTCTCCAAGCTTCCTTGATTTCTGGTGTAGTGTTTATCATTAATTTTGGAAAGTATAGATTCATTTTTATTTCAAATATTTCTTTGCTCATTTCTCTCTTCTGGTATCCAATTGCATGTAGGTAATACCTTTTTAAATGATCAGAGTTCTTGGACATTCTCTTCTGTTGTTTTCATTTTTTTTCTCTTTGTATATCAGATTGGAAAGTTTCTATTGATTTATCTTTTATCTCACTGATTCTATATCAAGTTGTGTTCAGTCTGCTAATGAGCCCATCAAAGGCAATCTGCACTTGTTATAGTGTTTTCTATTATTGTCATTTCCTTTTGTTTCGCTCTGTTTTCAGAGAGATGTTTCCATCTCTCTGCTTACATTATCCATCAATTCTTGTACATTGTCTACTTCTCCCACTAAAACCCTTAACATATCACTCATAGTTATTTTAAATTCCCTGTAAAATAATTCCAGTATCTGTGAAATATCTGAACCTGATTCTGATGCTTTTCATTAAATTCAGACTATGTTTTTTTCTTGTCTTTCAGCATGCCTTATAATTTTTTGTTGCAAGTTGGAAATGATATATTAAGTAACAGAAACTATGGTAAATAGGCATTTAGTTTGAGGTTTTATGTTAAGAAGACCAGGAATTAAACTGCATTTAATGTTTTCTATGGTCATAGGTGCCAGAGACTTCAAATTCTCCTGGTACTCTTGTTTTGATTACCTTGCTGTATTTAGGCTTCCTGATGAATTCTTCCTTATGTAGAGGTGGTGTTTTACAACTCTTTGAGCAATAGTCAAGTATACCATACTGGATACCTTGGTCTGGTGGTAAGGTGAAAGTGTGAGTTCTCCCTGTGATTAGGACCCCAAGAGTTTTTCACTCTCACATTAGTGCAAACTCAGACTTCAGTAATTTATCAAAATTATCACTTAAGTGTTTGTGGTTGCTTGAAGCTGTAGGTATCCCAGAAAAACATGTTCTTAAACCATGTTTAAGAACATTCCTGTGGGTATAAACCTATTGCAAATAGGAACTTTCTATGAGGTTACTTCAGTTGAGGTGTGACCCACTTCGATCAGGATGGGTCTTAATCCTATTACTGGAGTCTTTTATAAATGGAATGAAATTCAGACATAAAAGAGAGAAAGCTAGAAGCTGAAATTCAAGGGAACCTGGAAGAGAAGGGAGACAACAGGAGATGTCACCATGTGCCTTGTCATGTGACAAACTAAGGACCAAGATCTAAGGCAGCCAGCCTCAAAACACCACAGTCTTACAGAAGAAAACATTGCCTTGATGATGGCTTGACATGGATTTTTTCTCAGCCTCATGCTATGAGTAACAAGAATTCACTTTGTTTAACCTGATCCATTTCAAGGTGGTTGAGCACCCTAGGAAACTAAGACAGTGTTACTAGTAGTTTATGGTTCCAGCAATCTGTTCAGATAAGCAGATCTCAGCTGTCACTCTCTGGATGCACCTCTCTCTCTCTCTCTCTCTTTCTCTTAATTATATTTTATCTTCTGGGTTACAAATTTCTCATTTTTGGAAATTGTGGTTCCTATTCTTTTCCTCTTCCTGCACTCTCCATTCTTATTTTCAACCTTTTCTTATTGCTTCAGAACTTGCAAAGTGATTAGTAAACATTTCAATTTTACTGATTGCCGTTTGGATAAACTTTAATTTTGCTTTGCCAAATCCTGGTGTTTCTGCCCAGAGGTTTGCATCACTGAGGTTTTCTTGCTCTCTTGCTCACATACATACACACACACTCTCTCTCTTTCTCTCTCTCTCCCTCCCTCCCTCCTGCCTTCCATCTGTCCATCCATCTGTCTTTCCATCTTTCTTAAGTAATCCGGTTCAACACTTTAGTTTAGATGTCTTGTCAGCTCAGTTCTTTCTTGTCTGAAAGTTGAGAGCACATGGGTTTTTGGTCTAGTTTCTGAAAATTGGTCCATTGATGAGGAAGCAATTCCTGACAGCAGCACACAGCTCTCTGTCATTTTCTCTGATCATTTTGCCCATACTTGAGTGTCCTTTAGCAAAACGACTGGAATAAGTGGTTCATTTTCTGGGACACTTTCTTCCATCTTGTGCATCAGCAGAAAATCACAGCAGTAGTCTTGGAGGAGATGCTAAAAACAAGACGGGAACTGCTATTGTAAAGCGCAAAAAGTCAATTTGAATGTCAGCAGCTGAGGGAGGAGAGGCTAGCTCAAAGAAGCTGTAGTTTGAGAAAATGAAGGGGCTATGCTGTATATTTCTCATGCTTTAAGCCTTACATTCAAGACACATTTCAGCGCATTAGAGTAAATGATTTTCATTGTACTGGGCCCCAGCATTCCTCAACTTCCCATAGAGACCAGGTACTTGTGATTGGAGGTACACTGTCCCGACACATCAAGTCCACCAAGCACAGAATTAATTACTTGAACAACGTGGGAAATGTCATTTTCCCTTAAAGTTTGTTTGCTCTTGAATCTAAAGGCCTGAGCCTGATATTCATGAAACTGTCAAGAATCAGGGATTTTGAACAATTGAGTGTTTGGGAAGATTTCTCTTTACAGCTATTCTCTAAGACTAAGAATCAGCATGATTTTCTAAAGAGTGTTACAGAAATAATGAATTATTGAAGTAGTAATAGATGTTATTTGAATGAAGGGCATATGGTTTGAATAACTTGGAGCTTCTTAGAGCTTAAATATGCTAATAAGCATTGTACATTTCCAAGAGGGATATAGTCTATATAATATAAAGATATTTGATCAGAAAATTCTCATTTTTATTTTAGTTTATTTACTTGCGAAGGTATAAATAATTATTGTAAAACTTCAAAAAATGTGTCACTATATAGAATAAAAAAGCAAAAGTCTCTCTAAGTTGCTCCATTTCCTGTAATACACCTTCACTTTCCAGAAATAACCTCAGCTTAAAGTTTTGTGTGTTTCCTTCCAAGCTTTTTTTTTTGCCTAGATGCTCCCCAAAGTTTTTTTTTTTAATTAACAATTATTTTTCCCCTAGTAGTGTATTTGTTTCTTTATGTCCTTGTCTTGCCAGATATCATCAGTTACTTAAGTTTTTTGGCTAACTTAGGGTGAAAAATTTATTTCAAATGTCAGTGTTGAAGAATTATTATTTCATCATTGCTTTACAATGAAACATTATGGAGAGCCAAAATGTCTGTCAATAAATGCATGAGTAATTAAATTATATATGCATCTGTGCTCTGTAGAAAAATGTGGTTAGAAAAACAAAAGATTTACATTTGCTGACATAAAAAGGCCTTTATGAAAAGACCTCTGTGACCTACTGTAAGTGAAGGAAACAGACAAATAAAGTCTTTCCTTTAGGTAGAAAAATAAGAACAGCCATGGTCACCACAAATCCATAGTGATTTGAATCAGTCATATGCACAAATGCTTAAATGCATTTTTGTTCATTGATACAAATCCAGGAGACTAAATTTCATACTTGAAAAATCAAGTTACCTTTGGGGAAGAAATAGAAAGTATATTTTCGATGGGCATTTATTTCTTCTGTAATATAAATAATACAAAGTCATTAATATCATATTTAAATGCTGTTCTAATTGTCATTGCCTAATTATCCATTAGGTTGCTTCTTCCTAATACTGGCCTTAAAATTTCTTGTTCTGTAAATTGTTTTTTATATACATTGCCCCTTTTTCTTTAGGGTTGTTTTCTTTTTTTTTTTTTTTGGTGGAGGGGGAGCTTTTTAATTTGCCTTAATAACGTGAACAAATCCTTTTTGTTTACAGGTTTAGTTTTTTTATTAGGACAGGTATATATATATTCTGCAATTCATTTTACTTGCAAACATGCATGGTGAGGTGTCTACCTCTCTCTATATAGGGGCTGCTCCTGAGACCTGGTCACAGTGTGCCACCACATTGGGGCAAATCACTTGCCTTCTGGGCAGGGGGCAAAGCTTCACTCTTGGGACCACCAGATGGGGTTTCCTCCTGCAGCTGCTTAATTTCTTGTCCCTGCTTTTGATCCACACCTTCTTCCACTGCTCTCTTTGGGCAAAGTAATCAGGGTACATTCCCTTCTCAGAAACACCCCAGTCATCTTCGCACCACTCAGGAGTCTGGTGACACTCATACCTGTCAAAGGAGGTACCCCCAGGAGAATGTGGGAAGACACAAGTCCATGGATGCTGACTGTGCAAAGTTCGTCTTCCACTTCCCTATGACCTTCACAATATCCTTTTCCTTCTTCTGTTCTTCAAACCAGATTCTCATCAAACAAGAAAGTAGTGATATTGGTCCTTGTGGATGCACCAAGATGCGAGGTGGCACAGTGCCTGCTCATAAAGTCACAACACCTTCTGATGGTTGGTCAGGTAGACTGCCAAGTGTACCATCCCTTTCATGTTTGAATATTTGCCCTTAACCTTGCTTTTGTGTGTTTTGCTGTACAGATTTTAAAATTTGTAGGTAATAATATTTGTCTTTTAATGGCTTTTGATTTTGTGTTTAAAAAGTATTCTATATCACAGGATAATAGGATATTCTCATACATTTTATCCTAATACTTTTACAACTTTAAAAATATATAAATTCAAATCTACTTGAGATTGTTTTTTATGTTGATGCAAGAAAGGACTCTAATTTACTGTCACCTTTTACCTCTCCCTCCACAACCTCCCAGCTATCCAAATGAATAAACCTTTTTCCCCACAGAGAATACCAAACACTGTTTATTATTATTGGTAGTAGTAGTAGTAATTACTATTTTCACAACCCCATTTGAGAAACTGTCTAAGCCTTTAGTAATTCAGGATTCTATATGCAGATCAGTGGGTGTTCGGCACTAAACTTACCATGAATCCAGGGAAATAATTCAGGATTTGCATTTAGTGTTCTACACAGGCTTCTAAAACTCTGGGAAACAGGAGTTTTAGAAACCAAAACTTGTGGTTCAAAAAACAGAATCAAAATATTACTAAAAGAAATCAAAGAAAACCTAAATAAATGGAAAGACATTCCATGTTCATGGACTGGAAGACTAAATACTGTTAAGATGTTAATTCTACCCAAATTTATCTAAGATTCAATGCAGTACCAATCCAGACTTTAATAATCTGCTTTGAAGAAATGGAAAAGCTAGTTATCACATTTATTTGGAAGGGAAAGGGGACTTGAATAGCCAAAAATATCTTAAGGAAAAGAAAAATGAAGTGGGAAGATTCATGCTTCCTGACTTTAAAGCATATTATAAAGCCTCAGTGGTCAAAACAGCATGGTACTGACTTAAAGGTAGACATATTGATCAATGGAATTGAATTGAGAGTTCAGAAATAGACACTCAGATCTATAGTCAATTAATATTTGATAAGGCTCCCAAATCCACTCAACTGGGATAGAATAGTCTCTTCAATAAATGATGTTTGTAGAACTGGATAGCCATAACTAAAAGAATGAAAAAGGACCCCTGTATCACTCCCTATACAAAAATTAACTCAAAATGGATCAAAGACCTACATATAAGAATGAGTACTATAGATTCCTAGATGCCAGTGTAGAAAATATCTTCAAGATCTAGTGATAGACAGTAGTTTCTTAGAATTTTCACTCAAAGCACAAGCAGTAAAATAAACAAAACAGATAAACGGAACTCAAAATTGAATACTCTAGTGCTTCAAAGGACTTTGTCAAAAAGGTAAAAAGGCAACCAACACAATGGGAGAAAATATTTGGAAACCACATATCTGATAAGGGTTTGATATCTAGAATATATAAAGAAATCCTACAATTCAACAATAAAAAGACATCTAACCCAATTAAAAATTATTAAAAAATATAAATATAAATTTTTCCAAAGAGGAAATACAGATGGCTAAAAATTCATGAAAAGATACTCAGTTTCACTATCTATTTGGGAAACACATATCAAAAACACAATATGAAATTATCTCATATCTATTAGAATGGCCACTATTAAACAAATAAAAAACTAAATGTGTTAGGATGTGGAGAAATTGGAGCAACTTATTCACTGCTGGTAGGAATGTAAAATGGTACAGCCTCCATGGAGAATGGTTTGGCAGTTCCTCAGGAAGCTTAGACTTGACTTACATATGACATGGCCATCCCGCTGCTCCTGAGTATACCCAGAAGATCTAAAAGTAGGGATGCAAAAAAGATGTCTGTTTGTACACTGATGTTCATAGCGGTATTGTTAACAATTGCCAAAAGATGGAAACAATCCAAATGCCTATCAACAGATGAATGAACAAACAAAATGTGATAGATACTATACAATGGAATATTATTCAGCAGTAAGAAGGAATGAATATCCTGAACCACATGACAACAAGGATGAAGCTTGAAGACGTTATGTTAAGTGAATTAAGTCAGGTACAAAAGGACAAATATTGAATGATCTCATTGATATGAGTTAATTATAATATGTAAATTTATAGACATAAAATATAGAATATAGGTTTCCAGGATATAGAATGAGGCTAAAGAATGGGGAGCAATTGTTTGACAAATGCTGAAGGCTTAGCCAAGTTGATTTTAATTGTTTGGAAATGAACAGGGGTGATGGTAGCACATTATATAAACATAATTAACAGTGCTGTGCTGAAATGGTGTGTGAATGTGGTAAAGAGAAGTTCAGAGTCATGTAAAGGGAAGTTGGAGCTTAAAACATGAGAATGTGTAGCAGAGAATCTTGCATTAGACAATGTCTGTGATTAACTGTATAAATACAGTAAAGTTCTTTCATGAACTAGAGTAAATGTATGACATCATTACAATGAGTTACTAATAGAGGGATATATGGGGAAAATGTACCTACTGCAAACTATGGACTATAGTTAACAGTAATATTTTAATTCTCTTTCACCAAAAGTAACAAATGTACCACAGCAATATTAGGGGTCAAAAATAGGGGGAGATAAGGGGTATGGGATATTTGGGTTACCTTTTACATTGTATTTTTTCTTTTTCTTTTGGTGTAATTTAAACATTCTAAAATTGAATGTAGTGATGAAAGCACAACTATGTGATGATACTGTGAGCCCGTGATTGTATACTTTGGATGGATTGTATGGTATGGGAATATATCGCAAAAAAATTTCATTAAAAAAATAGAACCATTCTATAACTACAGCCACAGTATTATCCTGGCAAAGTAGAACTGCAAATCCCCACTTCAATACCTGTTAACTCTTAAGGATCATTTTCATTTACATTTACTTTAAAAAGAAATACATTTAATTGACACAATCACTGTGGTTTAGGGTTTATTAACCAAATTTAAGAAAAGTATCCATGTCCATAGCAATAATTGGTAAGAGTCAATATTTGAACACAAACTATTTTATTATTTCCTCGCCTGTCAGCTCTTATTTCATTGTATCACACTGCCTATAAAGCTGTAAAAGTAGTTCTTATTTGTGTTGATTCATTAGTGATGCACTATCTTATTCCAAGGAGAATGCATACATTTTTAATTAATTTTTCCAGGCTATATTTACTAGTTTAGCATTAAGAATGATAATGTAAAACAATAAGATCACAAATGACTATACACATGGTTGTGTGTGAATATATATACATATTCCCAACCATAAGTTCTATGAAATAATATATGTGAATTTGTTTCAGATTAGCTTTTTGGCAATTGTGAAAATTTCTATTCCAGTATTAATTAAATGTAATTTTTTTTTTTTTTGGAATGGTTAGAGGAAAAGGAAACTGCTGGTTGTTAATAGCAAAGTGACCTAAAGCAAATATCAAGAAATTAAGTTTCTACTAAAAGCCTTGGTAATGGGAAAGGGAGGTGGGGGAAGTAAATTTAGTCTAATAATAGCTCCATGTGACTAGCTTTTGAGAGGAGGGTGAGAGCTGAACCAGGACCAAGAATGTAAAAGAGGAGTCCTGGGAATTCTGGAGTTAGGGCTCATGGTAGAACTTGAGGGACAGGTGTGAACTAGTGCCCAGTAATAAAGACAAAACATATTGAAGATCAAGCAGACAAACATGCCTCTTGCCTTCATGAGTAAGTGTGTATTTACAATAAAGAAAACAACTACTTGGGTCTCTTGAAGTTATGATGCAATCATGAAAAGCTTCAGGTGAGCTAAGAAATAATAGAAATGAACTCTACCTACAATTCTTTTAAAACATATATTTAAAATGATATTTTCTTTTTTTAAAATTTTTTAAAAACTATACTGTTTTATCATTTTATTTTGGGGAAGATAGATGTATTTGTAAAGGCTTTCCATAGGTTAACCATACATAGTGCCTCTCTTAATCCTATTTTCTTCTGAAGATTTTTAAGTTCTTCAATGTCAAATTCTCCTGCCATGGTGGCTGCCAGAAACCTAATTCCTAGAGTTGGGGAGAGCCTCTTTCAAATTTAATTCCAAGTGGTATCTTATGAAGGAATAAAGAAAAATACTTCTGGAAAAATCAGCTGGAGCAAGTCCATCTGCCAATTGCATCTTCTTACCCTTTAACATGTAATTAGACCTGGCAGGCATATGGCAAATGCTTTTTCAGTGTACTCTACACACAATGCACAAAACCATTTCCAAATGGTGATTGCTGGTCCCTCCGTTTTGGCCCACCATTTGTCCTTGTTATCTGAGTACGCTGTGTAATTCTGACCCCTAGTGGCTGAGGCGACTACACCTAGATATGTTTCAATAAACATGGTCCATTAAGTACCACATACCAAATTGTAAACCTAGTTGTTTTGTTTGTTTTTGTTTTAATTTTCATATTAAATCCGATTTGAAACCCATTCCTACTTCACTGTTGCATCATGCTGGGTACCTCTTTCCCCGTCTCTTTGCAATACAGAACCATGCAATCAAAGTTGCTTCTATTCCAGGTGATAGAAAATGGGATATAAGGTTTACTGCAATCAAGAATGGTTTAGATTTTGTATCCAATCAGAAGATCATCCCTCTCTATAGGAGACTGACAATAATATCTATGTTATAACACCAAGAGTCCAACATACGCCAACTACATTTCCCAGGATTTCCAATGTGAACTCAGGGACAACTATTATTTCCACTAGAGCTATTCCTGATGGCTGCATTTTGTACTCTGGAGTCTTCTATCAAAATACAAATATTTTACTTAGATTAAGTTAACATCCATTACCAAGTAAGTATCTTTTTTTACTAATAGCATCCTTAGCTATTTAATGTAATATATATTAAAAAATTAAGCCAGAGATTAAAGAAATGCACATAGAACTGGGTCATTTTGAAAGAATTAAAAAGGATATTAAGCAATATAAAATACAGAGCAGTGAAATATAGCAGAATGCTTAACACATACACATAATCATGGATACCAGGTGTATCTACACACTCATGAACACACACACCCATTCACACACATGCACATATTTACTGAATTCAATCTTTACAAATTTCTTTACATAATTTGCAATTATATAAAGTAAGGCAGCTTTAGGCAACCAGCTTCACCTAGAGTTAAAGAGCTAGTTTATGGAAGGGCTGAATATCAAGCGCATGTTATTTGATTAAAAGTGCTATTTATCAGCATAAGACCTTGGACAAATTTTTTTATGTTTTCAAACCTCGACTTTTCATTGTGGAAAGGAAACAACAATACCTATCTTACAGTGCCATTGTTAGGTGTTACATGGCATTTCTTATTTTCAGCAAATGATAAGCTTTCAACAATAAGAGTAGCTATTATTAATTTTATCATAATTTTCATTATTTTGCACTATGCCTAAAACACCTAAATACTCAAATATTTATTGATGATGATAAAACTGAAATGTTGACTAAAATTCCACTCCTTGATTTCTATTGCATTAACTAGTAATACTCACATTCCCAAATCCCCAGAAGACTTCACACTTGTCTTTGATTTCCGAGCAGTCCAGTTGCCTTTCCAGTACTGCAAAGATAATGGTATAATTCTATTTATTCCATGTTTCTTCATTTCACTTTCGGCTCTCATTCCCAAATCCCGTGCTCATAACTTCAAAGACAAATACATAAATACATAAATAAGAGATGATCCCCATCTCCTTCTAGGGACTTGTAAAGATATATTTATACTAACTTCTACTTTTCTACCTTAAAATAGAAAAGGCATCTCCAATGTCTCAATGTATTCAGATAAATTGAATAGATAAAAAGTGAAAATAAGGAAAAGCAAAACAGTAAAGTTAAGTTGGATTTCAATGTGTAATAAAATTGGATCATTAAAACTGGATTGTCCTAGAATACATTAAGTACATAATTAAGAAACACTGGAAAAGTCCCTTGAGGGATGAGAGAAAAAATATGGAACTACTCAACTTTACCACTGAGGAAACCCCTGATATTGTGTCAAATATAAGAGATATATTTTCTATATTTTAAAAATATATATAATATTTAAAATATATATAATAGATATATTTTCATAATAGGCCAAGCCCTTGATCTTGAGGCTTGCTCTGGTGAAGCTTATGTATGTAGCAGAGAAACTTAGCCTATATATAGGTATGCCTAAGAGTTACTTCCAGAGGACCTCTTTTGTTGCTCAAATATGGCCTCTCTCTTTCTAAGCCCAACTCTGCAAGAGAAATCATTGTCCTCCCCCCTACATGGGACATGACATCCTGGAGTGAAAGTCTCCCTGGTGGCATGGGAGATGACTCCCAGGGATGTCTGGCCCTGGCACTGTGGGACCAACAATGCCATCCTGACCAAAAGGGGGAAAAGAAGTGTAACAAATAAGGTTATACTGAGAAAGCTAAAATAGAGTCGAGAGATCACTCTGGAGGTCACTCTTACACAAACTTCAGTTAGACATTGTTACCTATCATAACTTGACAAAACCCAACCAAAACCATTCCAGCCAATCCTAAAGAACACCTGAAGTAATATATAAGATTCTATAAAGGTCCATGCACGCGGGTAACTTTTCAGAAACTTACAACCTCTAGATGGGTCCCTGGACCAGATAAGTCTTGAAATCTAGATGGCCCAGCCTCTCCAGAACATCAGTTAGTTCTATCTCCCTACCCCATATTTTTGACAGCCCCTTCCAACATGAAAAAGTTAGAATGGGCATAGTCCAAATAACCCCTAAAGAGTGGTGAAAGACCAAAGGTGATGAGGGAGTTATACAGAAAAGGTAGGATTTAACAAAAGAGAATGATTACTAAATCATTATATTGATATATATTTTTTAGTCTCCATGTCTTGGAGCAGCTGTAAGTAAAAACCTAAAACTGTGGAATTGTAACCCATACCAAACTCTGAAATCTGTTCTACAACTAACTGTTGTGGTGTGCTTTGGAATTTATTGCTTTTTTGATATACATTATTTTTCACAAAAAAAGAAGTCAAATGTAATGATAAAAAATATTTATTCCTCTTAGCCTCCAACGTTCTGGAGCATCTAGAAGGAAAAATCTGAGATGATTGTATGGTAGCCCATGACAAACTCTGGGATCTGTCCTATAACTACTTGTTGAAGAGTGCTTTGAAAACTATTGCTTTTTTTTTTTTTTTTTTGCTTTGTATGTATGTCATATTATATAATAAAAAATTTTAAAAACTGGATTGTATAAAGGAAGCTTTTTTCATCATGCTATGTCAATAATTGAGTTAAATCATTTTGGGTTGTTTTTAAAAATAACAATTTTAATTAGAGAATTTGTAGGTTTGCAAAAAAACTTATGTAAGAGTTACAGCATTCCCACATACCTACTGCCCTGTTATTAACACTTTACATTAGTATGGTACGTTTGTTACAATTTATAAAAGATTATCATAATTGTGCTATTAACTACAATCCATTGTTTACAATAGGGTTCACTGTGATGTAAGGTCCTATGTTTTTCTTTTAGTTTTTATTCTAGTAAGATATTATAAAACCTAGAAATTTCCTCTTTTAACCATATACACATATAATTCAGTGTTGGTAATTACTTACAATGTTATAAAACCACCATCCACTTCTAGAACTTCATAATCATCCTAAATGGAAATTCTGTACAGATTAAGCATTAGTTTACCATTCCTTAAACCCAACCCATCCCCTGGTAACCTATATTCTTGATTTTAACTCCATGGGTTGATTTATAATAATTATTTCTTATCACTGAGATCATACAATATTTGCCTTATGTGTCTGGCTATTTTTCATCCAACTTAAGTCTTCAAAGTTCAGGCATCTTGTCACATGAACCAGAACTTCATTCCTTTCTTATGCTGTCTAATATTCCACTGTATGTATATATATTATCTTCATCCATTCATCAGTTGATTACATGTGGGTGGCTTCCATTTTTTGACAGTTGTGTTCTCGGGAGTGAAGTGATGCAGATTTTTCTCCCCGTGAGCAGGTCAGTAGCACAAGTTTGATGTTCCATTCTTGAAGAAAGGTCTTGATTTATTTATATTTTTTAATTTAGCCATATTAACTGTTCTCTAAATTAAGAATATCTGGCTTCAAGTAAGATTAGAGTGTTAGGAAACTCTTGGATTCCATCTAAGGATTTAAAAAATAATCATAAATTCCCTCAATGGAGTATTTCCTATGCAGCACTGAAAGTCAAAGATGCAATCAAAATTAGATACTTAGATTTTTAACATCTTGAACTTCATATTCATGATTCATGTTGAATATGCTTTTTGATTACTTGGAGGCTTTATCATCTCATTTGTTAACTAGAATAAGTTACTTCAGCAGGATCTTTGTAAGGAACAAATGAAATAAACACATGAAGAAGCCTAGTGCCCAAATACTAGTTGACTCTCAGTTCTTATGTAGCCCCTTTACTCTACTTTGTAGGCCCACAACCTGTTCATCCCCATATTGAACAACTTCTGATGATACATATTCTTTTTGTTTGCTTGTTGTTGCTATTGCATACAGAATTTTTATAATTTTTTGACATCCCCATTACTATCAGTTTGTCTTTTCCCCAAATTTCTTGTTTGTCTGTTAATTGTATCCCTTCCATTTAATTAGCCACTGTTAATTTTTAGAAGGTCTAAGGAACAAGTTGTATATATTTGCTAGAATTGCCTTTGAAATAATAAGAAATTAAATAGAAGCTGTAGTGCATTTGTGAATTTCTGTGGATGGGCTTTGGAGTATTTATTATGGCCACTAATAATAATTTTAGTTAATCATTAGTAAGTCTCTTTTCTGTGCAAATACTGTGCTAGGCAACAAAGAAGCATTGTTTATTATTATTATTGTTATTTTCTTTTTCCTTACATGTTTCTGGAGGGCAGGGATTGTATATTGTTGATCTCTGACTCTCAGTGTGAAAAGAAACTGTACCATAGTAGGCATTCCATAAGAATTTCTCATATACACAAATGACTGCAACTTTGAGCTCCCAAGTAGGAGGCCACTTCTGTTCTTGGTTGAACATCATATCCAACATGCTATCATTGATCATTTCAACTGTAAAATAGCTTTGATGTGCTTCTCTATGACCCATTGGTTGTATTTGTACCAGTTCAGCAACGGAAAATAAATTAAAATGCTGTGTGTAAGCTATTTCTATAGAGCATTGATGTCTTTCTTTTGTTGCCTCTTTCAGATACTCTGACATTACCTATCCAGCTATCAGCACAGTTAGTGGAAACCAACCAATTTATCAGTATGAATTTCTTTGTGAAACCAATGGTCAGCAACAGTAATAGAAATTAACTCAGAAGCTATGAAACAAAATGACACATTAATACCACAACTTGAGAAAAAGAGATCCTAGTATGCTGGAATAATCTTAACTTCATAGCTACAATTTCCCTGTGTCAGTGATAAGTGCAAGGTCAGACTAGGAGTATTAGGGAAATTCTAGAAGATGCATGTACAGAAGCTCCTTCTACCTTTGAGAATCTTGAGGGTAGGAAATAAGTCCTTTCAAATGTTTTCAATTTTCATGCAGTGTAATCTGGAATGTGATGAATAATGTAGCTTTGAAATCTCTGTCACACAGGCAACAAGGATCAGAGGATCCGGATGGCATATAATCCAACCAGATGCACATGTGCTGGGACTTTGCTGTATGAATCCCGGACTCCTCCTACA
This sequence comes from Tamandua tetradactyla, assembly GCF_023851605.1. Lineage (NCBI taxonomy): Eukaryota > Metazoa > Chordata > Mammalia > Pilosa > Myrmecophagidae > Tamandua > Tamandua tetradactyla. The sequence continues at coordinate 39,149,511 of NC_135344.1, forward strand.
TGTCTAGCACTATTTCAAACTGTGTCAGATACGAAACATCCCCTCTCCTAATTGATAATCTCTACAGATAAGACTAGCACAAATGAAAACTTGTCAAGCATTATGTATAGCGCATAACGTAAATGTGAAATTGTCACAATAAACTGTCAAAAGATAATATAGAGGAAAAGTATTCTGCCCTGTCAACAATAAGCATCATATTGAGCTATTAGGGAAGACATCCAGAAGGAATTCACACCTTGGAATTTTAAAGCCAGAAGGGAAGTTAAAAATCAGCCAGACAAATGCTTTTCATACATTTTCTTATAAGCGAAATTTATCTTTAAATAAATTCTTAAGCAGAAGCCCTAACATGCAACTGTTACTAAGTAGAACTGATCTGGTTGAAATTACTGGTTGGATTGTGATTCCCAGTGCTGCACAACAACCTCCCCATGCCCCACAGCATGCTTTAGACATCTTGATGAAGCCTCAGAGTCTTCCTGAGGCTAGTCTGAAAATCTTTGAAAATGGAAGTTGGAAATACATCCAGTTACAACTAACAGTACTCATGGCCAAAATAACTTTACAAGGGAGATAAACTTTCTCCCTTAAAAACAAGTCTGAAATATCACTGGTTTTATTCAGATCTTCAACAGTTTCATCCGCAATGCAAGGTCTTTATTTTCTCATTATTATCAGGTTGGGTTTCTTTTTTATACTCCTTGCCTCATTATCACAGGATGGCTACTGTAGCTCCAGACATAATAACTGCCTTCAAAAGAAGAAGAGGGGAGTAGTGGCAATGACAAACAGAATTGTTTTTTTCTCTCAACAAAAAAACAAAAGAATCTCTTGAACAAGTAGCAGATGCCTGCTTACGTCTCATTAGCTATAATTGGGTCACATGACCCCATCCCTGTGTACCAAGACTTCTAGGAAAAAACTTATATCACCTGGAGCTGAGAATGCCCTGAACCAAAGTGGGGTTTTATTTTCCAGGTGGAGGAGAGTTGTTAATCAGCTAAGAGTGTCTGTCTTTGTACATCTAGACACAAAACTCCACTCTGTAATTAGTTTCTTGACTTGGCTAACACCAGCAGTAAACTGATGTTGGGCTTGTGCCTACAGGCTCAAACTGGACCTTAACAGATGTATTAAATTTGGAAAAGTAGAGAGACAGGGAGAGAACATTGCAGTTTGTTAGGGACTGACTGTACACCAGCAAAACATATTATTAATCTTAATCCATTCTTGTAGGTGTGGATCCATTGTAAATAGGTCCTCTTGATGAGATTATTCTTAGTTATGGTGCAGTCAGCTTAATCAGGATGGTTCTTAATTCTGTTACTGGAGAATTAATAACTTATTCAGCAAGTTATTCATATAGAGAAGGCCACAGAAAGAAACCGCAGAGAAAGCAAGAAGCTGGAAGTCCATGGAACTTGGAAGAGAAAGGGAAGACATCGTCATGTGCATTGCCATGTGACAGAAAAGCCTCTGAAATCATGAGCCAATAAATTCCTGTTATTAAGCCAACTCACTGCATGGTTTTTTATTTAGTGGCTAGGAAACTAAAACAAAGCAGAAGGACAGAGGTCAATTGCATGGAACTGAACTTACCATTCTGAATGCCTTCAGCTCCAACAATATACTTTTATCTCTAGTCTTCATTTTAAAATCTCACCTCTAGTCTACATTCTGTTCATATTTGAATCTAATCCTTCAATATTTTCTGATTGTAAATCCCTTAGTATTATGAAAACCCTTTTCTCTTCACCTCTAATTATTTTATCTGGCTGAGATGTTTTTCCCTTTTGATAATGACTGTGTGAATTTATTTGCTTTAATACTAAGACTTAGTATTAGAGAATTCCCAATCAGACCCTGACTTATCTAAATGTCAGGTTCAAGCTAAGCATCCTACTGGGTGTATAAACCTGCATAAGTTACTTAACACCTCTGCAACTCAGTGTCATCATCTGTGAGATGGAGGTGATCATTAGTATCTCCCTCCTAGGGCTGCTCTGAATTACACCTGAGTGACTGCAGGTGTGGCCCTTGGAAGACTGCCCAGCACACACTGCACACTCGCCAAGCGTTGGCTATTATTACTGGATGGTGAGCTCCTGCTGTGCTAGAATTCTCTTCTTTTAAGTCTTTTGACAAAAATTATCACTGTTGGCATAACACTTTCTATGGGCACACTCTGAAGCCAGGGAAATTTACATTTAATATAATTATATCTGATTCTTACACCTCTTCCTCTCACTGACAAGTAGTTCTTTCCTTTTGCTTCATTTTACTTTAATTGAAAAAGACATTTGATGAATAAATCCTTACTAAAAATCTCACCAGCTAATCACTCTATTCATATTTCAGCAGGAAGTTTCAGGCATTAGAATAGGCTTAGAAAAGATAATGACCAGGTGTGGAGTATCAGGCAATAGAAAAAGAATAGATGAGAATGGCTTTGCTAGTTTTCCCTATTCCCATTATTTAGATAATTATGTACTAACTATTTATGTACGTGTCTTACTGTGCTCCTATCTAAATGTTCAAAAGACATCTATCGTAAAAGAATGAAGGTGGAACTAAATAGAACTAAATCATATAAAACTGGCTGGATTTGGTAAACACAATCCTGTTATTTTGAAGCATAACAAAAAAATGGCTGATGTTTTCAAGAATTGGAATTCTTGCTCCTTAGAACTATAAAAAAGAAGACATATATATATCCTTTAACGCTTCGACTCTTCAATACTCTTGTTTCCTCGACTTAGCTACATTTTATCAGGGCTCCACTCAGATGGAGGTCAAGGCAAGGGTTCCTGGAGCCTCCTGCAGACATCCCTTGAGCACTGAATATATTCTGACAAGGAAGAACTGATTTTACTTTTCAATAAAAATCAAGCCATAGCCCTTTAAATTCTTGCTAAATGATACCAATATCTTTTTTCGTAATGTAACGACTTATTTAAGCTGAATCATGTTTTGCAAAATTCACTTCCCTACATTTCTCTGATTAGGATTTGTCACAAGAGAAAGTTGATGAGATGAGCAGAAGTGAGCAGAAGCTGTATCTATTCTTTGGAGTTGGTGTGGGTTAGGCATTGTTGTAGCTGCCTCATGTTTTTGCATCTCTGTTGGCTCATTTTGCTGGTGAGAAAAGCAGTAGGACATATATCTCCTCTAGCTAATACATGACTCTCTACCTTCAGCTGAAAGTATAGCTCCATTGCAAAGTTACCAGCTTTTCCTGCAGGTTCCCATAGTAGTAATGTTGGAGATTTGAAAATGGGGAGAAGTCAACATAGGCTCCAGTAAGAAGACAGACATAGGCTTCAGTTGTTTCTGATCCACTCCACTTCATGTCCATCTTTCCTTCCCACCTGCTGGCTCTGTGTCTTAGGCTCAGAGCCAGAAGCAAAAAGAGCAGAGCAAGCAACTGAGCCAATATTAATTTACCAACCCTCTAAGTTGAGTAAAATAAAATTCCTATAATAAGTCCCTTATACTCTTCATTTCTGGCTCTTCAATCTGGCTCTATTTCTCGGATTGAAGCTGATGACACACCTTTTAAAGTACACTTCCTTTTCAACATAGGAAGTAGTCAGAATTTCTAATTGTAAGTTATTCAGCACTTTTTCTGGTCACTTCCACTCTTCTTTAGATTATGTCTCCATTCTGCATTTTCTCACATCCAACATTTTAGTGCTAATGTATTTATTTTTATGATAATGCAACTTTTTTTTATTCTACAATGACCCATCCATCTTTTCCTTTATCTCTCAATTTAGCAAATATTTACCTTGAGAATAATTATTTGAATTATTTTCCTGTTCCTAGGGGTTTTAAAATAGGAACATACTAGCTGGCCTTGGCTGTCTGAAGGAAGTGGTAGGGGTCTGCAAGGTAACAACAGATTTAGTGTAAGGCTGCGATGCCCTTATCATCAGAAGATACAGAATACTCTATCTTATGGTTTCTGAACACTATGAGGATCTAAGTTAGCTGCTGAAGATCTTGGAAAACTTTTTGGATCTTTATTACATATTATTCAGTATCGTATGGAAGTGATGGCTTTTCTTTTATTAAGGACTTGGGTCTCCATATCCCAGTAGAGAAAGAAGAAAGGAAGACAGCTGAACTGTAAAGGCAAGAGCTATAGCAAGCCAATGCCTTGAGTGTGTAGCTCTGGGGAAAAGATGTTGAATTCTGGAGGAATGCAATTGTAGTAGCTTTTTATAATGTCTCTGCAGCCTAATGATTAAGTCAGTTGGGAAGACATAGGGTCATGGAGTAGGCTTGAGAGACTGAGAGCAGTTTAAAATACAGCCGGGGGGGTTTAACCATTAATCTATACTTCATATGTCTTCATTGTGAGAAAAATAAAGACCATGTAACATCCTATTTGTATTTATGAATGTTATTTTCTTCATCTTCCAAAAAGGCCAGATGGAAGCATCTGCATTGTGTAGTATACTTAAAAAATTATTTGCTGTCCCTTCTGCCATCACTAGTCCGTGGCTGTCTAATGGACATTTCTTGTTTGCATTCCACAGTTGTTGTTTTTTATGCATAGTCACTAATATATTTTTTCATAAATGTTATAGTTACATAGAACTATCAAACTAAAAATACTACTGTACTGTGACTCAGATTATAGAGGGAAAATGTAAGCAGTGCTGATATATGAATCTGTGTTTATGTGTGCATGTATTTATGTGTGCATGTATTTATGTATGTATGTATGTATGTATGTATGTATGTATGTATGTATGCATGTATATATATTCCCTGACTCATAATATTGCTATAATCTCTCCATCTCAATCTCTGGCATAGGTTCAATGGGTATTTTTCCAGAAGACAGTCTAAGGCTCAGTGCCACACCAATTACCCACAAGTCTTTCACGTCACTCTCCAACTATTGTACCTCTGCCTGAATCTCAACTGTTTCCTTCCTATGGATGTGATTTCCCCTAGGAATGTAATTTCTAAGGACTTTAACACTGAAGAGTCTCCACAGACATTTAGCATTTATAGTCATGGTCATAGGAAGGGGACACATGAAACAAGCCAAGGTAATGAGAATATTTTTCTGGGATTTTCCTAATTAAAAGTTGCAGAGAAAAGTTCTCAAGCCTTTTGGCTTGGAAGCAAAGAGATATCTGTAGCTGAATCTCTTATGGTATAGAGAAAACCCATGCACCTAATAGAAAAATCCAAACAATAGTTTGAGAGAATCAGTGATTAGTTGACATGAAAGACGTCTGGCTGTGTTGTGATACCACGATACTATAAATCATAAATCTTATTCTACCTCTGCTTTTCTTAACTTTTGGTTATTTAAGCTAAAATTTCCTAACTCCACTTTTTTCTTATACTGTTTAGGTTTTATGTCATGTGCAATCCAAAGTCTTTATTCTACTAAACAAATGCTACTTTCATCCTTTCAATTGCTCTAGAAACTCGGGAGTTGCACTTAACTTTATTTCTCTCTCATCCATCTTGTGCAATGAAACATGACTGTTTCTAAATATCTCTCAAATTCGTCCACTTTTATCGACTGCCATTTCACCATCCTGGTATAAATTACCATTGATTCTCAAGCTTTAGCTTTTCTTACTGGATCCTATCTTGCCTCTGTCTAATTTGTTGTTCACATAGGATCTGAATCGTTTTTGAAAGGAAATTTATGGAAATTTTGTCACTACCATGCCTAAAACTCTTGTAGGGTTTTCCATTGTTCTGAGAAAAAAGTTTTTAGATGAATGTGGAATGTGTCCACTGTCTAATTCAGATGCTGAGCTCTTGTTGCTATGTCCCTTGTTTTTTCATTCCTGCCATATTGCGATTCTTTCAGCGCTTTGAATATGTCAAGTGTTTCTACATCTTAGGTCCTATGCAATGTGATTATCTATGACTGTGATACTCCTCCTTTAAGTACATATGTTGCAAAGCTCATATCCAACCCCACTTATTCAACTAAATTTTCCTGGTCATTCTAGACTCCTTATTATGCACTTCCATTGCACAACTTACTTTTAATCACAAGACTTCTATAAAATAATTAATTATGTTTTTATTCTTGGTTGATCATTAGCATTAGTCCCTTCTGAGAGTGTAAACTCCTTTAGGGAAATTATATTTGTTTTTCTAGTGATATATTTCCAAGGCTTGGTACATTGCATTGTATTGGGTATATTCGATATCTATTTGCGGAATAAATTAAGGTATTGTAGGACAAGAGAGATTAAAAATGTTTAGAAAGATTAATTAATGGGAGCAGAAGCCATTATATTCCTTTCATACCTCTTCCTTCACCTAGGACCTCTTTTTCACCCCCCTTCCTTTATTGAGTGCTATAGTGCATGCATAACAGCCAATGATTAAATAGCCAAGAGTTCACAAAGATAAATAAAAAACACTATGATTTGAAAATGATAAACAAGTTCCTTCTTTAAATTGAGATCTTCATAAATATATGTTCCCCTGATCTCATACATTAAAAATATAGCTAACCTTGACTGCTCATCTCCACTTTATAATCTTACCTCAACATTTGAGAAAAATAGAACATTTTATTAGCTGGTTGGAAGATGGCTGAAACCCAGGCTGATTTCCTATTAATATAATATGATGCTTTATTGGACAGCTTCATTTGAGAGATATTCCACTGGGGTGGGGATGAGATACTAGGAAAGTAGGAAAAGTATTTGCATTCATTACAGGGGGCCCTGATGTCTACTGAGGACCAAGATTTAAAATTGGAAGAGATAAGGCAAAAGGAATTAGGGAACTCTCCCATGGACATGGGAGAGGAATGATAAAGACATGTATCTCTCTTTAGTAAGTCAGATGCTGGGGATACCCTTTATTTCTGTGTTTAATCTCCTACAACAGGATTTATTTCCTTGAAAAATAAGGCAATATTAAATTCATTTTGTTGCCAAAACTGCAATATTCATTTAATAGAAGTATATATGCTCTTTCTCTTTAGAAATTGCTTGGCTTTTGTTCACAGGTGAGAAATTATTCTACCCTTTTCAACATCTGCATACCCTCTGTTATGTTTTCCAGGTGAAGAATGCAAACAATTGTCTGAGAAATAGAAATCCATCCACAATTCCCTTGTTAGCTAATTTATTTGTGACACTGAAATAAAGGTGAAGTTTCACCAGAATCAAATCCATCCATATTTAAAAATGAGAGAAATAGTACCTTCCACTGTGTGATTATTGAGGTAGCTAAAAGTTTCCCTACACCAATATGGCATGGTGCTATGGTGATTATTAGGTACTTTTACTTTTTTTTTGCATGGGCAGGCACCGGGAATCAAACCGGGTCACAGGCATAGCAGGTGGGAACTCTACCTGCTGAGCCTCCGTGGCCTGCCCGTGATTGTCAGGGTACTTTTAATTGAGATGAAGGATTAGTAATCTGGGAAGTAACAAACAAGAGTCCCAGTGGCAGCTCCCATATACAGTGGGTATGAATGACTGTCTATGCCACCAGGGCAGATCACCCAGCCAGGACAGCACACAGTTTTTCAGGCAACAAAACAGGAAAGATTGATCAACGTGAGGCAGGGGTTAGGAGCAGAGAGGAAAAGCGGAAGCACTACCGAGGAAGTAAAAAGAAAAAAAAAAAAATAGCTCAGTGTTCTTAGACTGCAATTATGCCAAAGTTTAGGCATGAAATTTACCCAATATTTTGCATATTTAACAGCCAGTTAACTGAGCTATTGACTCACGTAAATTACTAGAAATCTGTCTTAAGTAAATAATTAGAAATGAAGAAATGGGTGAAATGGAATATTCAGTTTAAAATTATTTTGAAATAAATAAATATTGAAACAGTGGAAATGTCCAATAGTAGCAGCATGCTTCAATGACCTAGGATGAATCCCTTTTACTTCATCATAACAAAATAATATTGTCTAATTATTGTATCAAAAGTGTTGTTTAGAAATGTTGAATGTGAAATGTCCAAAGCTAATGCAACTTATACTGTATGTGTGTGTGTATGTGAGTGTGTGTGTGCAACCTGAAAAGAGTAAGTGTTCACTGTAGTTGTGTCAGCACAGCAGGATGTGAGATTGTGTTTTTTCTTTTATTTATAATTTTTTAATTTTCAGTTTTTTAAATGTTTCTGCAAGGAGCTGAGGCAACATCTTTTCCAAGAAGCCATCTTCAAGTTTTGCCAAGTGCCTGTCTTGTTTTCTCACAGCACCCCAGCTTATCACTTTCCACATTTATTAAAATAATCTTATAGGTGTGTTCTGCTGGATGTTCTCATTGGGCCTTAAAATTGTTAAAAAATAAAGCCATATTCATCTTTATATTCTCGATATTTAGCATGGGAGATGTACATAGTAAAAATGCATTTCATGAACTGAACTAAACTGCACCATCACAGATTATTTTGTAATTAGGAAGAAACAGTAACAATTTTAAGGGTTGAGAACCCAGATTTTGAAATTCAAATCAGTATGTTAGGTTATGAGGAGCCTAAGATGAAGGAAGCAGTGATATATTTTTCATGAATCCACAATTTATTGAGGACAAAATATCATATAATTTGATGAAGATGATTTTGGAATTGCATAGAAGTAATAAAAAATAATCATTCTGGTTGCAAGTGATTGAAACTTAAATCTGAGTAGCCTGTATGTGAAGCTCAAATATTACCTCATGGAATCGTTAAGTGAGAAGAACAAGGTTTAGATGGCCATCTAAGATGTCTCGAAATAGACTTGCGTCTTTCAGTATTCTCTCTCCATCTCTTTATTTTTCTTTCTCTCTTTTTGTCTCTCTCTCTTTTTCTTCTCCTAGTTGTAAATATGTTTTCTCTTTCTTCTTACATGTCAAATTTCTGTTCCTAAATTGGCATCCTCTAATACTCTGAAATATTACTATCAGCTGCTTTGATGCACATAAAATATAGGCTTACATCTAGAAAAAGAACAAAAGTTTCTCACCATTTTAAGTTAAAAATGTTAGTGAAGATACTTATTTGAACACTTCACATTAGGTATTACTCAATGATAACTAAAAATCTTCCATTCAAGCCTTTCCAGTTCTGTGAAAATAAATGATAGATGTACTACAGTCTATCTGGAAGGTTATTAAACAAAAAATGAAACATAGACTTGGTTTTGAATTGAACCTACCATGTAAAAAATACTAAGGATCATTCTGGTCGAGATGACAAGAAACCTGTGCGTACTGCTGGGAGAAAAGGTGAGAGAAAAGCAGTAAGAGAGAGTTAAGAAGGTAGGAAGCAGCTAGATTATGAAGGGACTAGAATACTGCACTGGAAATTTTTTAGGAAGAGACTATAATCCCTTTATGTTTTATAAATGTAAGAGTGATATAATTAAATTTGTACATTAGAGTATCTCAGACGAGACAGTGAAGAATAATTTAAGAAGAGAAAGACACAGAAAGCCACAGCAATGGGCTTCTGGGTAGAATAGTAGCTTCAAAGAGTCACCATCTCCCTCTCTTCAAAATCTTGTAAAATGAGCACAAAAGAACAAAGAATGAAAATCAAGAAAAATTACCAGCAACAACCAGACAAGAAAGAGAGTATAACCTCATACCACACACTTTACAATGATTCTGATGTGAGGATTTTGATACAGCTTAGATAGCTACACACCTTATAACCTATCCTCAGCTTCAAGAAGGGAAAAGAAATGCATTAAGAAAACTCTGAGAGTTTTCATTAATAACTTCCAGATTGAAATTAAGTAAAATGGGTGTGATTAGGTAGCCAATGACATGGTAGAAAAATTTTCAAGAGTAGCAGCTCCTACTTAGAATTCTTGTGGCATTATCGGAATCAGTAAAATATTCCAGGGCCCTTCAATTTCTTGAATTCCACAGTGAATTTATGGAATAAACTGAAGCTCAGTGGTTTCCCCAGTTCACTATAAAATGATACCCTGCCTTCTCCTGCCTCCTCTTGCCCGCCCTGGGATGCAGACATGTAGAAAATAGTTAGCCAAACTTTATGAGATATAGAATGAGGATCTCTAACAAATGTTGTACGCTGCCCTACTGGTGTACACCTCTCCTTTCTCTCTTCTGTTCTCAGAATAAAAAGGGTGGCATGAATAAAATTATTCCAATCCTCAATTTAAAGCTTAGACAATACAAAGAGATTCAAATTCAATTGTTCTATATTAGCCTAAATAAAAAGCATTAGATTGGCCTGCCCAAACGAAATACAGGAGTGCTAAAACAATAGCATGGCGACTATGCAAACACTATTAGAGAATACATTTCTAAAAATACTCATTTAAAAATGAGAAAAGAACAAAAGAACATAATACTCAAAATTAGAAGTTTAGTATGGACTAAAGTATAATTCAAAAAACCAAAATTTCCATGAGTAAATATCCCATGAAATGGATAAACATAATAAGAACATAGCAAAAGAGAACTGACAGAAGAAGAGCTATAGAAAAAAAACTTGGAACAATAATGACATTTCAGAGCATTATAAGATACAGTAATGGAGTGTTTATATATTGACTTAGATAAAAATATTTTTCCAATGTGGAGGTGCAGCTTTTTTCAGCAAACTCTCCTGCAGACAACAAGTCTTGGGAGCAATTCACATATACACAGCCCAAAAACTATGTGAAGAGACAAGAGAGTGACCGAATGCAGGCAAATATTGGACAGGAGTCAAAACTTGGAAAAAGAAAAAGCACTGGGTGACCTTCCTAGATGTCTTGCTTTTAGATTGAAGGCAGACTCAGTTTGTGCCATATCAGGTGGCAAAAGACAGAATACCAATATTTCTGGCTTGTAGCACCAAAGAATAGAGTTAAGTACAACTGCAGTTAATGGAAAGTAAATGAGGAAGTCTAGAAAAGGAGAAACCAGGGAGGGAATGCCTAAATTTTGCCTTTAAATTCTTCCCAAAGTTTTTGCTGATGACTGAACTTTGCATGAGTTCAGTCATCAGTGACACAACAAAACATAAAATAATTGAACTAAGATGTATTAAGATGTAGTGTTCTGCTTAATGTAGGAGAGAGGTTACTCTTCTAGTCTAGTCAAGTGCTTGCTAAGACAAATACATTTTTTCAGTCTTCAGAGGATTATAATAGAATCCACTGACTTTACAATATATCAATATCAATGTCCAGTACACAACCGAAAAGTACTCAATATTCAAAACCACTGGAAAATACAACCCATTCTGAAAGAAAAATGCAAACAACCTAGTCAAACACTAAAATTATACTGATGTTGAAATTACCAGAAAGGATTTTAAAGCAGGTATTTTAACTATGTTCAATCATGTAAGGAAAAAAATACTTGCAACAAATAAAAAAATAAATCTCAGAAATGAAATTAAAATTCTAAAAAAAAGGAGTAAATGGAAAACATACAATTGAAAATGTACAATATCTAAAACTGAAAATGTACTAGATAGATTTATAAGCAAAACCTGTGAATTTGTAGTTCCAATATGAAGAACAGAAAGAAAAATAGATTAGATGAGAACAAAAAATTATCAGGGGTATGTTGGATGATATAAAAATATCTAAATACATGCATTTAGAGTTACATATGCAGAAGAAAGAGGGGGTACATAAAAATACTTGAAAACATAATGGATTAATAACTTCCAAATTATTCACTGACATTAAACTTACAGATCTGAGAAATTCAGCAACCCCAAGTAGCTTAAATATATAGAACATCATATGTAGGCATATCAGAAAGTGTTAGAAACCAAAAATAAAGAAAAATCTTAAAAATAGCCAGAAAAAACAAAAATATTACTTTCAGAAGAGGCACAGAAATTTAAATTCACCAACTTGTCATAAGAAGTTACAGATATCAGTAGACAGTGAAATAACATCTTTAAAATTTGTATATAACTGTAAGTGACAACAAAATCTATGAGTTCTGAAATCTTGTGAAATTATTCTTAACAATTGAAGAAAGTAAAATAAAATATAAAGATTTTATGTGTTCTTGGAAAATAATATAAAATTTAGAGTTGATGACTAGTATCAATTAGGTCAGTTTAGTTGATTGTATTCAGAACTTCAATCTACTTCCCTTGTGTGGTCACAAATTTGAAAATACTATTTTTATGTTTTTTATTGTAAAAGAAGACACAGATACAGAAAACTACCCCAAATAAATGCAAAGCCTAATAAATTATTGAAAGGTGAACATTCCTGTGATCAACACCCTGGTTAAAACATAAAAACCTCAAAGTGGCTCCATGTCTCCCAGCTGAATCACATTCTCAAATCGCATTCAAAAAAAATAATTATTATCATGACTGTTATTGTAATCACTTCCTGCTAGTTTTCATAGCTTTATCATGCATATGTGCATTCCTATATTAGAGTTTAAAAGCTGGCCAATTAAAAGGAATTGAAGTATATTCAATCTTTTACTTAATCTCTTGAATATTAGAGTAGCACACAACTTTCTTCCAAAAACAAACCTTTGTTCTCAAAGACACTGCAGTTTATAGAATTAGAGTATCTTATAAATATTCTTTGTTTTTAAATGATATTGCATGCACAGATAACTATCTTAATATCTATCTTATTCGTGATTATACCCCCTTATGGTTGCTAAAAATGTTACTTTATTCATATGTTAGCACCATTCTTCCCATATTTTTAATTGTTGTACTATGTCAAGTTTAATGGGATATCTAGCCATTATATACTATCTGCTTCTTAGGTCTAAGTAAGTCCTAGTTTTATAGATAACAATATATTTCCTCTTCCCTACCAATGTCTCCCTGGTTATTTTATTGTATGAAGCTCATTCTCTAATATATCATGGAATCATTGGAGCACTGTTTCCTGAGCTATTGCTTCTTGTTTTCAGTTTGTGCCCTTTATATGCTAAAGTTAGTTTTCCTGTATATAAATATCTCAACTTATACTTCTTTGCCTTGAATATCTTCAGTATGTGAGTCCAATTTCTTCTGGGATAAAGCATTGCTTAAAATTCTGATAACAATATCGTATTTTCTGCTATGTCACATGATGTCTACTTTTTTACTAACCACCCAAATGATATTTACTTTTACAAAAATACATTAATATTATTAGAATATATATTATGGTTGGTCTTTTCAATTCTATATAATTTGTGATGTGTTCTTTCAAAGCATAGTGTCAAATTAAAGAAAAACTTTTTTCAGGAAAGTTGCTTTGGTTTTTAGTTTTTCCTACTTTGATTTTCTCTATCAGTGAATCCAATTATCATCATATTGGATCTTCTTTTTCTAACTTCAATATTAAGTATTTTTTTGGAATAATTTTTTATCATTTTTTTAATTTTATACCTATTTTTAATTATATTTTCCAACTCTTATTTTAAGGCACTACCTATTTTTTATTTACTTTCTGTTCCTTCTAGCTCAAGTTTCATTCATGAAATAGTTACTGATTTTATTTCTAATTATTTCCTTAGTTCTGTTATATTACTACTGAATTTTCTTCAATCTGATAAAATCTGTTCTTTCATGTGTGGCATTATTTTCTTGTTTGAACTTATTTTGGAAAAAAAATAGTAGGTTACGAATTTGATTTGCTTTATGTCTCATGATTTTGGGAAACATTCTTGGTCTCTTGTGATTTGTTCTGCTGTTTATTACTTTTTTTTTTTTTATTAATTAAAAAAAGAATTAACAAAACAATTAGAAATCATTCCAATCTACATGTACAATCAGTAATTCTTAATAACATCACATAGTTGCATATTCATCATTTCTTAGTACATTTGCATCAATTTAGAAAAAGAAATAAAAAGACAACAGAATAAGAATTAAAACAATAATAGAAAGAAAAAAAAACAAAAAAAACAAAAACAAAAAACCTATACCTCACATGCAGCTTCATTCAGTGTTTTAACATAATTGCATTACAATTGGGTAGTATTGTGCTGTCCATTTCTGAGTTTTTATATCCAGTCCCGTTGTACAGTCTGTATCCCTTCATCTCCAATTATCCCTTCTCTTTTTTTTTTTTTTTAATTAACGGAAAAAAAGAAATTAACCCAACATTTAGAGATCATACCATTCTACACATGCAATCATTAATTCTTAACATCATCACATAGATGCATGATCATCATTTCTTAGTACATTTGCATTGGTTTAGAAGAACTAGCAACATAACCGAAAAAGATATAGAATGTTAATATAGAGAGAAAAATAAAAGTAATAATAGTAAAATCAAAACAAAACAAAACAAAACAAAACAAAAACCTATAGCTCAGATGCAGCTTCATTCAGTGTTTTAACATGATTACTTTACAATTAGGTATTATTGTGCTGTCCATTTTTGAGTTTTTGTATCTAGTCCTGTTGCACAGTCTGTATCCCTTCAGCTTCAATTACCCATTGTCTTACCCTGTTGTTTATTACTTTTTAATAATAATGCGATAAAAATCTGACCCCCCAAATTTTCTGTTCTCATTTATTATGTAAAGTGAGTTAATTTTAGCCCTAATTTCTTAAGGCTCCCTTTTCTTCTGGTTTAGTGTGTTTAAAAATATGTGACTTGTATCCTGAAATTTCCAGGATCTCTTCCTTTTACGATGCTGGCCCAGACCTACTTTCTGCAATATGCCACATAAATTTAAATATTCAACAGAATTCTGAGGGTAAATTTACATACTGTGCATATTATTATGCAATTTGATAAGTTTAGACAAATGTATACACCACTGAAAGCATCACACCATCAAGATAATGACATATACATTATTCTAAAGGTTCCTTCCTTCATCTTCTTTCTTATCCTACTTTTCTATTTTCCTGACCCACTCCCTATCTTCAGGGAACCACTGATCTGTTTTATGTCACCATAGATTAGTTTTTACTTCCTAGAGTTTTATAATAGTGGACATATATTATGTGTACACTTTTTACCTGGCTTCTTTCACTTAGCGTACTGGTTTTGAGATTCATTCATATGTTGCATTTATCATTCACTCCTTTACATTGCTGAGTATTACTCCATTTTGTGGATTTACCACTATTTGTTTATTCATTCACCTAACGATAGGCATTTGGGTCATTTCTAGGTCTTGCTATTACCAAAAAAGTTGACATGCACAGTTGTGTAAAAGTATTTGTAGGGATATAAGTTTTCATGCTTTGGGATCAATAATTAGAAATATAATGACTTGATAAATACTGAGCATAAGCTAATTTTATTTTTTTAATCATTGACAAGTTGTTTCCAAACATTATAATATCATATTATAGTTCCACCAGTAGTGTGTGAATATTTTAGTTCCTCTACATTCATGAAACAGTTGGCAGGGACTATATTTTTAATTTTAGCCATTATAAATGTGTGAAAGCAGCTAATTATAGTTTTAATATACATTTCCATAATGCCAAAATAACAATGGGCATATATTCAAGTGCTCTAGCTTCTTCAGTCTTGTTTGCAGAGGGCCATTTGCTCTTATCCAGTGTTAGAAATGTTAAAACTCATTCAATTTCTTATTGCTATTCTCAAATTGCTTTGCCTCTAAAGTGGTGCATATCTGTTGGCTATTTTGGGGGTCTCTCTTTTTTAAGATCATCATATGCCACTCCCCCTGCCTCCTTCCTTCCTTCTTATTCTTGCCACACAAACACAAGTACAATGGAGGTCTTGTAGTACTGGCAGTTTATATATTCACACTTTTTTGATTGGGTGAATATATTTTCACCTAGTTATTTATTTTTAAACATAACTTTAGGTTTTAGTTCTTTTGTCTCTTTTCATATGGGGATTCAGAGAGATTGGAAAACCATGCTATCACTCACTGTTGCTATCTTCCCCTCCTGAAATATTGTTCGCTTTCTGTTAATTACTGTGAGAAGTGTGCTAAAATCTCCAATTAAAATTTTGAATGCATTTGTCTATTTTTAGTCTATCAGTTTTGCTTCATGAATTTAAGAGCTATATTGATAGATGGATGCCCATTTACAAATATTAGGTCTTCTGATGAATTGCCCCATCCTTCATTATGAAATATCACTTGTGGCACTCTTAAAGTCCATTTTTTCTGGTATTAATATAGCCCAGCCAGCTTTCTTGTGCTTGCATTTTTTCATAATCGTACTTTTGAAATATCTGTGTTTTTATATTTAAAGTGTAACAGTTTTAGATAGCTATAGTTTGATCTTATTTGTATGTGTTTTTTTTGTGTTTGTTTTTTGGGTGCGTGGTCCGGGAATTGAAGCCAGGTCTCCTGCATGAAAGGCGAGCATTTTAACACTGAACCACCCATGCACACTCTGTGTATTTGTTTTTAATCCAAGTTCATAATTTCTGCTTTTTACATGATATTTTTAGACCATTTGCACTTAAGGTATTTTTTCATGAAATTATTTTAAGTCTAGTGTCTTGCTACTGGCTTTCCATTTGTCCCTTTTGGTTTTCTTCCTCTATCATTTCTATTCTGTTTCCTTTAGGGATTATTTACCTTTTTTATTTCTTTTTGTTCTATTTGTTTCTAAGCTGTAAATTTTTAAATCGTATTGTAAAGGTTGCTCTAAGGCTAACAATATACATCTTAAACTTATCAAAGTCTATTTAAAGTCAATTTCATGACCTTTCGCCCTTCATACTTTCTACTTCACACATCACACTTCTCTCTTTGGCACTTTACACTTCCAATTTCCCATTTCAGACATCCCATATCTCATTTGCCCCTTTAAACTTCTGACCTACCAATTCCCAAATGTAATATTCTGACAACAGTGTAATTCCATTTATCTGCCTTTGCTCCATCCTTTGTATTACTTTTGTCATCACATTTATTTCAACATATGGCATAGAACAAACCTGATAATTTTATTGCTTTTCCTTTAAAAGTCAGGTTTTGTAAAAAGGAAACCAGAAGAAAAAAGCATACACTCTTTAATATTTTAACATTAATTTACTATCTCTAGGTCTTATCAATCCTTCCTCGAGACCCAAATTTCTATCTGGTATCATTTCCTTTCATCTTGCAGAAAATCTTTGAGAATTTCTAGTAGCTCAAGTCTGTGCCCTTATTTTTGAGGGAAATTTTCATTTGATACAGAATTCTAGATATTAGAACTTTAAAGATGTCATTTCCTTACTTTCTGACCCTGATTGTTTCATGAAAAGTCACTAGTCAGTCTTATAATTGCTACTCTCTGTGTAATGTGTCTTTTCTCTTGCCTATACTATAATGTCCCTAGGTAAATTAATGAAATACTAAATATCAGTCTAAATAAACAATGAAGTCAGCAACATGCAAATATATAGATAATGTTTCACCATAAAATAGTAAGTGAAAAACTCACTTCCCAAAATACATAGTACAAGATACTTTTATAAAATTAAAGAGCTAAAACAAATATATTTGTATCAATGAAACAGGAGCAAAAAGTCTTATGTAAAAGAATGATAAGAACAGTAAACATGAAATTCAGCATGATACTTCTGTGGAAAGAGGAAGAGCAATATAATGGCATAAGAGGATAATAATATATCAAAGTAATTGTTAATAGACCAAAGTGGTGGGTTTAAAAGTGCTTATTATATTATTAAAATAATCAACCAAATTAATGAATAAGAGTTGGCCAATCATGGACCACTGGTGAGGGTACATTGATATTCAATGATGAAAAGGTGCAATGAAGGATAAACTGGAATAATCCAAGTTTTGTACCAGAAATCAATAGAAAAAATAAACAGAATAATGATCATCTGCTACTTAAATCAGTCTTGGACCTGAGTGTTTTGATATTGGGAAAAATGTACAGGTATGGATAATAATTGACCATAATGAAAAGTGAAAAATATATTATTTTTATTTTTCTTATAAGTGATTTTCTAATTTCTCTGTCTACCACTTCCACTGGAATGCAAAAGGAAGAGAAACAGGGTACAGTCATATTGACAACTTTACTAATTACTATCCTAGTCAAGTGTACCAATCCTTTCCCTAAAGATACTCTAAATCTCAGGCAATTCTTCATCCAAATGGATTTAATGGGCACTGAAGAGTGATTGGTAATTGATATTATATAAGCATTCAAGAGTGAAAGGACAGTATTTGATTAATTCTATTATGTCATGACTGAACTAGGATTTAAGAGTTCTGACATTTAAACCAGACTCTTTTCCTTACTTTTTGTGTAACCTTAAAGGTCAGTAAATAATGTAACTTACCTCTTCATTTTTCCTCATCCAGCA
Source organism: Tamandua tetradactyla (assembly GCF_023851605.1). Classification (NCBI taxonomy): domain Eukaryota; kingdom Metazoa; phylum Chordata; class Mammalia; order Pilosa; family Myrmecophagidae; genus Tamandua; species Tamandua tetradactyla. Next base: position 39,167,728 of record NC_135344.1, read on the forward strand.
GTTATGGATGACAAATGTGTTTTATTTATCTGTATTACCTAGGAGAGTGCCCACCAGTTGCCTCTTTGCATTGTAGGTTTTCAGTAAGTACATGTAACAAAGGTAATATTTTGAGATACTAAATCAATGAAATTTTACCCCAGTAATCTCTAGTTCTAAATTGTTGTAAATGTGTCCTGTCAAAAGCACACACCGTAGAATCAACTCATAGGTTTTGTTCCATATTTCAAAGAGGACAATACTTTCTTATTAAGGTTGAGAGTAAGGCTTGGTGCCCTTTGGAAGGAGAAAGAGATGATAAAGGGAAAAAGTCTACAAGGGACAAAAAGGAAGCCAAAAGCTCTTTTTGTCATTCTCTGCCTTTTCCAGCCTCTGTGAATTGTGAGGAGGAGAGGTCATGATGAGATACCAGATGGTAGTGCCCTTGCTTTTCCCTCTCTCACAGGTGAGCCTCATGCCAGAGTAGTCAGGAAACAATTTAGGGAAAAAAACAACATCCACATGGCTATCAGGAGCCTGAGATCATTGGGGCAGCTCCTGAAGTGCTACAGTCCTCTAGAAGTTGTCTACGTGGAGTAAAAAGGAGCCAGAAGTTCCCAGAGTGCTAAGAGGGCTGGAAGACGTTCATAATCCTGAGACTGTAATCAAGAGGTTACCATGGGATTTTTTCAGGTAGTGAACCAAGTACCCCTAGAGGCCAACTGGAGCATTTGCACTCCAAATGTTACCCTATTAGGAAGAAGACTAGGCCACCAGATCACAGACAACCAGGAGACAACCCTGGATCTGTGGTTTTGTCTCACCAACAGATTGAAGGTGCCTAAGCCTCCCTCTCAATCTGCCCAGGTGCCATTTTGAAAAAGGACAAAGGAAGCAGAAGAATCTGAAATATTGAGCACTGAGCAAATTCAAAAGAAGCTATATTAAACTAGCCCTGAGAGAGAAAAGAAATATGAATTCATTGACTATTTCAACACAGAGATCATCTAATGTAGGGATGATTTGCTGTCTTCAATAGGCATATTCAAACTTTCAATACTCATTGGGCTGGGGACCTGGGAGGGAGATGAGACTGTTGAAAGAAAAGTATAAACTAACCAGATTTTCTTTTTGTGACCTGGACACATATGTGCTTAGAGCAATTTTGGCTCTTCGTTGTCAGTATAGAAAATACATTCGCCTCCTAACTCAGTTCTGTTCTTAAGTTTCTATTTGTTTCTATTCAAATGCATGGGGAATTTTTGTAGTAGGAAGAAATTGAAGAAGGGTAGTAGGAGTGTAAAGAGAAACTAGAGCAGAAAGGAAGTAAATGTTTGTTCTCTATCATATTTTAAAGTTTTGAACCCCATGAAAAAATGGTACAGAGACAATGATAGTTGGTTCTTTTCAAGAGGACATGTGGAGACTCCAGTCAAAAGGAAGGCCATTACTGGGTTTTGAGGGACTAAAATTAGCAAATAGGGGAAGAAGGCCCCTGTTGGACCTGCTTCTCAGATCTAGCACAGTTCTGGCGTTCAGAATAGAAGTTCCGAGGCATCCAGAGCAAGCAATCTAGCAGCGTGAGTTTGCTATAGATAGGCAATGACAGTAGAAAGAGGCCTTTGGCCAGGAGGCTGAGACTGTGGGAATACAGAAGTGGGTAGATAAGGCAAAGTAACAGAAAATTAAAGGTAAGTAGCTCTATGTAAGTTTCCCCTTTAGAGAGCCCTCTACGTTAACAAAGAACATGACAGAACACAGGGAGCTAAACTCCTGTTGCATCGGTGATAGCTACCTACAGAATGGCATCTGAGAGGTGTGTGGGATGAATGAACATATATAAAAGCTCTCTGAAAGCTAAGAAAGTGTGAATTATAATGGCTATAATGACACATTATTATTACTATTATTATTTTATTCTCTCACAGAGAAGTCCTCTCTCATTAAAAAAAACAAAAACAAAAACAAATCTCATCCTTTTTCCTAAACAGGAAATAATGGGATCTTACAGGAAAGTATTGCTTTAAATTTGTATCTTTTGTGCAGCTTTCAAATCATGTCTATACATGTTACCTCATTGATTTAATCCTCTCAGAAATACATCGTGTACATGTAATAACTCTGATTCAAAGAAATAACATGTACTGTTCAATAGCACCTGACCAATGTGGGGCATGGTGGAGACTAGAACCTGAGCTTTCTGACTCCTCCTCCAGACTCTTCCTGCTATGTTCTGTTTCCAAAGTCATATTTCCCCTGTCCATGTCTGCCCACAGTCACCTGAGATCCAAATTACTGCCCTGGGGTTTGAACACCGCCAGCACGTGGTATTTCCTACAAGGACCCCATTTATCTCCGATGTGGCAGACCCCTCTCCTCACCTACTATTTCCTTGTTTCTATCAGTCACAGCTGGGAGCAACCACATCCATCCACTTGATGAAATCTGAACGTATGAAGTGATTTCTTTTCTACGGGAGCAGACCATTATGAACAATTCTGACTTTGGATTGGGTCGAAGAGAATACTGGGCTGTGAGGAATTGAATCTCTTTTCAAATCTGCAGGCCAGGGCAGAGTCTCAGAGTTAGAAAGGAAGAAAGAAAATGCCTTAAACCGGTAACACAATTTCAAGGCTACAGGGAAAACCCTCCTCTCTACAGATTCCTCATTACATGCATATAATCTCTTTATCAGGGGAGAAGACTCTTCCTCTGACAATGGAGAAAAATGGCATTATAAGTCTCCCTGGGGAGGGTAACACTGTGGCTATATATTTTAAAAGGATCTTTAATCACCTTCTTGTTGCCAAGTGTGGAGTTACAATAATAAAAGCTAAGGCCTCTCCAGGGCTTATTACATGCCAGATTCCTCTTTTAAGCATTTTTGCATTTATCATCACGGCTAATTTTCTCAAAAACTCTCTGCAGTAGGTTTTATTATTATTTGCATCTTGCAGCTGAGAAGTCAGGCAGTGAGATGTGAAACATCAGGCAGTTGGACAGTTGCTGAGATTCAGATCTAAGTAGTCTGGCTCCTGTGCCCTTTTCTTTAAACACTACGCCTACGGTTTCCAGACAACAGGATGAAAGAAAGACAAACATGGTTATTGGATGGAAGGATGGGCTCCCCAGGAGATAACAGGCTGTCATAACAGCATTCAATAGTTAAAGTAAGGCAATGGGCTAAGGGTGCTGTTAGGAAAGAAAGTTTAGAAGATGAAGATGACTAGCTGGGAATCCTTGAGAGGAGATGGAAGGTTAAATGACAGGGGGAGTGGCAGAGGTACGGAAAGAGAAGTATTATGGCAACAAGGCAAGGTTAGAATAATTTCTGTCTCCAAATTTATGCAAGCACCACTACTCCTTTCTAAATTCCTTTCTCATATAAATGTGCTAATGATTTTTGTTACCCCTTAGTAGGGCCAAAAGACTTCTGGTAATTTGTGATAAAATATCTGGAAAGGTCCTTTTCTCTAATTATATCCACTGAATAGCTGTGAAGTAGCTCAACAAAATGTCAGGCATTGTTAGATTGGGGCGTGGGAAATGGGCTCATTCTGAAATGTGAAGGCAAATTAGTGGGGCTTTTCTTGATAGATCACTAAGTCTACCTTCATGGAATTATATAAATCATGATGAAAAATAGACCGCAAGGCTCACTTCATAAATCCTGTCCCAGTTTCCAAAGGTAGTATCTTACAATCTCAAAGTCAGTGCTCAGCATTTCAGATGCAAACCTGCAGCCTAGCTCCTGCAGGAGTTAATGTGTTAGCATTTTAACAAATTGAACCACTTCAGTGGCCTATTTATCAGTTCAAGCTATTTGGAAATGTTGCGACCATATGTCGTCCATTGAAATGAACACTAAACACTGCATTTATAAATGGTAATTTATGACTCATAAATGTCTTCGCTATTAGAGCCATTCTGCCACTGTGAATGGAATTGATAGCAGGTTCTGAGCTCTGTGGTATGTGTATGTGTTTTTCCCTTTTTTAGGAATGTTGTAGATATTAAAGCTTTAGAGCCTCATGGAAATGTTATTTTTAAAAAGCTGTGCATATCAAGAATATTGTGTTTTTATGCTAGATTTTCATATTCACAAATTTGATAGGCAGGTTAAATATATGTGCGTATGTGCATATGGTTAGAATTTTTTACGTATTTGCATAGACCAAGATTATAGAATTATAACTCTCAGATCTGCAAGTTACCTTTGGTTATTCTCTGTCCAGGTTTTCAATTTTCTCAAGTGGTGGCAACTGCAAGTCATTTGCACTCATATCTTCTTCCTTAGAGACAGAACATCTGACTTTGAGTTGGACACATGGTCCCCTGAGATCAAGACAATATTACTCACTTTCATTGCAAATAGGATGGTGAAATGGCTGGCCAATGTAAGCAAAAAGATTGTGTGGGAGGTTCTGAGAATCCACATTAAAATATAGCTGGGCTACACTGCACATTTTAATGTGCTCCTTCTCCAGTCTGCAGCCTGGAATGCAAATGTCATGCCTGGAACTTGAGAAATCAGTTTGGACACTGAGGGCTGGGGACTGACCCTAATAAATAAACCTGGGTCATTGCCAGCTTCAGGAAGCCATAATTTGGCCCTGGAAAGCCTAGCTCCAGACTTATTTTATGTGAGAAAAAGAGAGCATAAGAAATCTTCTTTGTTTACAGATTATACATATTTTTTGAAGCATGTAGCCATGACTTAACTGATGTAGTCAGGTAATATTACACTATCGTGATGTTTAAAATTGAATCAAATGAGACTCAGATAAATTCTTTCATATGCCCAAGATATAGAACTTGGTGTAATTTGAGGAAATTTCTTGAATCCAGGTACTTCGTGTCTTGGTTCATCACTCTAGCTATTCACCTCATGCCTCCAGCATTTAATGAAACCTGTATAGGAGACACCATGGGTGAGACTATGTTGTAGGGTTTGGAGTCAGGCAAACCTAGACGTCTAGCAGGAGTAACTTCTGGGAATAAATCCAGGAGAATATGCTGGTAAGGAGGGAATAAATTTATATTAGAGATCTGGAATTATTATTTGCTCTACATACATCTAAGCCAGTTCTATCTGTAACTATTACATGACTGATCTCTGGTTCATCAAAAATGAATATTACTAATTTTCTGCAGATACATTTGTGTGCATATGTGTATATATATATGAATATGTACATATATATATGTATGTGTGTATATTCAGTTAGCACATTTTCCACAGTGAGAGCTTCAGTATGCTGTTTTGAAGTTCTGATGCTACTTTGGAAAATTGTTAAGTGTTGTTAATAGTATGTATGATTAATATCATGACATTTGTTTCTGCAGAAAATCGAGTATTTGAAATTCCAGCAAAGTAATGAGATGATACAAGTGAGAACTAAAAGGTTAGAGATGAACTTCTAGAACAGAGTAAGGAAATCTCCCATTGTTAAAGCCTAATGCAAAGTTCTAACCTTAGGGAGGGATGATTCCAAGCGTGAGAATTAGAATAGAATTTTATTGTTGACTATTAATGTCAAAATGTGATCCTATATCTAAGTAAACACACACAAAGCAAGACAAGTCTCTATTATTTCAAGAATTTAGAATTTAGTTGCCAAGACATAAGTGCCAATAATTTCAATAAGCAAAGTCAGATGAAGTGAAAAACAGTGTTTCAATGCAGCCAAACTCCTCCTCTTGTAAGAATATTAGCAAAATGACTTATTGAGACACACCTTTTTTTCAACTTTGAACTTTATATATTCTTAACTTCCTTCCAAGTTTCATATAATAGTAAAAAGTATGTGCCAATTGCAAAACATGGGTCATGGTAATAATTGATGCTCAGGAGTGGTTGTGGATATTATTACCTGTGATAGTTATGAGAATACAAAGGAGCTATGCTTAAACCAGAATGAAGGAAAAAGTTGGAAAATTCTTCAGCTGAAAGGAGGTATTTGAAGTGATACTTGAAAGGAAATGAGACTTCTTTTTATTCAGCTACAAAAATTCAAATAAAAAATGCAAAGAGTACAAAAATGCACATTTATGTGTAAATATATACTGCAATTGCATCCTAATAATTTGCCATACTTGCTTCAGATGCACTTTTTTGAGTGCAATTTGAGATATATGCACATACCGTATAATCAACCAAAGTGTACAATCAATGTTTCACAGTATCATTATATAGTTGTATATTCATTACCACAATTAATTTTTGAATATTTTCATTACTCCAAAAAATACATATAAGAATAAAAATGAAAATGAAAAAGAACCCCTAAAACATCCCATGCCCCTTATTTTTTGTCCTATTTATTTATTTATTCATTCATTCATTTTTTACCTTATATTTTTTATTTATTTTTTGTCCTTATATTTTTTATTATTTAAAAATTTTTTGTCCTTATATTTTTACTCATCTGTCCATACACCAGATAAATGGAGTGTAAGTGACAAGGTTTTCACAATCACAGTCACATTATAAAAGCTATATAGTTATACAATCGTCTTCAAGAATCAAGGCTACTGGAATATAGTTCAACAGCTTCATGTATTTCCTTCTAGCTGTTCGAATACACTAAAAACTAAAAAGAGATACCTATATAATACGTAAGAATAACCTCCAGAATGACCTCTCAGCTCTATTTGAAATCTCTCAGTCACTGAAACTGTATTTTCTCTCATTTCTCTCTTCCCCTTTTTGGTTAAAAAGAGTTTCTCAATCCCACAATGCTGCATCCAGGCTCATTCCCAGGAGCCATGTCCCAAGTTGCCAGGGAGATTTACACACTTGGGAGTCATGTCCCGTGTAGTGGGGAGGGTAGGGAGTTTACCTTCTGAGTTAGCTTTGAGAGAAAGGCCACACCTGAGCAACAAAAGAGGTTCTCTGGGGGTAACCCTTAGGCATCATGATAAGTAGGCTTAGCCTCTTCTTTGCAGGAATAAGTTTCATAAGGAATAAGTTTCACAAGCCCCAAGATCGAGGACTCAGTCTATCAAATTGGTAGTTCCTAGTGCTTGTGAGAATATCAGGAATTTCCCAAGTAGAGAAGTTTATTATTTCCACATTTTCCCCAGCCCCTCAAGGGGGCTTTGCAAATACTTTTTTATTCTCTTCCAAAATTACTGGGGATTTACTTAGATGCACTTTTGAGAAAAGAAAATATTATAGGCATAGTTCAGCTGTGTACATCACAGAATAAATATGTCTACTACTCTCCATTCCTGTAGTAAATAATATTCTAAAATAGCAGCTGTCATTTTCAGGCATTGTGGCAGGCAGAATTCTAAGACAGCCTCCAAGATTCCCTGTCCCTGATGTACACACACCTTCTCCCTGTTATTCCAACAAACACTAATCTAGGTGCTGCTATAAGGGATTTTGCAGATGTAATTATGATCCCAAATCAGTTGGTCTCAAGAAAGGAGAAGTATTCTTAATGAGCCTGATCTAATCTGGCGAGCTCTTAAAAAGCTGTTCTTGGAGGAAGAGAGTTGAAATGTAAGAGAGATTTGATACAAGTTAGGTTCTCCAATGCTGACTTTGAAAAGGAGGGGGTCCCATGACAAGGAATATAGGGAGCCCCTACTTGCTGAGAGCACCCCCTTGCAGTCAAGCAATAAGGAGATATGGACCTCAGTGCTACAACAGCAAGGAGGACTGATTTTTTTCACTAAAATGAATGAACTTGGTTGAGAATTGCAACCCCAGTCCTAGCCCTCACCTTGATGTCAATCTTGTGAGATCATGAGCAGAAAACACGGTCACAATGACTTATAGAATATGAACTAAAAATGGATGTTGGTTTAAGCCTATAAATTTGTGGTAACTTATGCAGCAATCAAAAACCAAAACATGCATGTTTTTCACATTAAACCTACATACATATATAAGGATGTACAATTTTTGAATGTTTTAAAACTTAAAAAATTAGTCTATTATTCTACAACTCTTTTTCCATTTAACATTATATTTTTGAGATCTGTCAATGTTGATGTAGGTAGCTCCAATCCAATCATTTTCAAAAATCAGCAAACTTTTTCTGTAAAAGGTCTGTTAGTAAATATTTTAGTCTGCTGAGTCATACGGCTTCTATCAAAACTATTCAACTCTGTCATTGTAAGATGAAAGGAGCCATACAATGTAAGTGAATGGGTGACTGTTTTCCAGTAAAACAAAATACAAGTGGTGGGCAGGATTTAGATGACAGGCTGTAGTTTGTCAAGCCCTGGAATAGAGTATTCTGCTGTACACATAAATAAAAATTTACTTTAAATAAATAAATAAATTTAGTTCTGTATTTGCTCCAGATTTTTTACTTTCACAAACCTAACTAAAAATGATTGTATCCTATTGCTTAGAAGTGCTACAATATCTCCAGGCCAATGACTGTTGACACCATTCCTCAATAAGAATATATTGACAACACAAGCCAGTAAAGACATACATAGAAGTGTTACATACAAGCCTGCAGATATGGGGTGACATGAACATCAAAGTTTATGGTGTCTGTGCCCAACTGTACATGGGGCATTGTGCACATACAGATATGTTTGCCATTCCCAAACCACACACCTTTTACTGTGATGCACTCTGACATTATCTTTTCTATCTTAATCTATTCTATTATTTTGTTCTCTTTTCTTAAAAATGCCAGTGTGACCACTAAAGAATTTAATTACTCATTAATGGGTTACCTCTCACAATTTTGAAAATGATTCTCTGAAGTAAATATTTAGAAGGGAAGGGCTATTGGATTAAAGAATATGCTCAAACAAACTTTGTAAAAGTTCTCTTGAAATCCTCTTCAGTAGTTAATGAAAGTTTCTCTATACCCTTTTCCATTATTTTTTTTTTCAACTTTTAGTGTTTTAACTAATTTTGTTTCTGTTTTTTGTATGCTGCATGGTAGGGGTCACATTTCATTCTTTTTTCATGTGACTGTCCCATTATTGCAGCATCATTTGTTTAGTTTTTTGGGGGGATGGAAAAGTGCATGGGCTGGGAATTGATGCTGGGTCTGCAGGTGAGAATGCTACCACTGAACTACCCTTTAAATAATTTTGTTTTTACAGAAATGTTGCAAACATATTACACAGAGTTCCCTTATACCCCTCATCTAGCTTCCCCTAATGTTATCATCTTCCATAACCATCGTGCAATTATTAGAACCACTAAACTAACATTGGCACAATACTATTATTTAAAGTACAGACTTTACTCAAATTTCACCAGTTTTTCCTTGAATGTCCTTTTTTTCTGTTCTAGGATTCCTGTCAATGACTGACATAGCAGTTAGTTGTTATTTTTCCTTTGGGTCTTCCAATCTGTCATAGTTCTTCAGTCTTCCCTCATCTTTCAGGGTCTTGACATTTTTGAGTAATACGGATCTTTCATTTTATAGACTTTCCCTCAGTTTGGGTTTATCTGATGTTCTACGATGATTGGAATAAGAGTATGAATTTTTTTGGCAACAATCCCACAGAAATGATGTGTGTCTCTCAGTGCATTGTTTGAAAGAATTCATGATGCTGACATCATTACTGGTGAAGATAACCTTGATCATTTGGCATGGTGGGTTTGCCTGGGTTTCTCTGCTGTAAAATTACTCTTTCCATTTATAATTAAAGAATATTTTGAGGTAGACACTTCACGACTGTGCAAAATCTATTTCTCCTCAAGTTTCCAGCCACTAATTTTACATCTTTTACTGAATCTTGACTGCAACAGTTATTACTATAGTGATTGCCTAGTAATATTTTCTATTTCCCTCATTGCATTTTAGCCGAATGGATGTGAAATTGTGTAAAATTGTTTTTTATGAGTATTTTGGTGATTACAAGTGGAATTAAGAATCTCTTCTTATATTTATCAGCTAATGGTATTTTGTTTTCTTTGAATTTTCTCTTTCACTCCTTTGCTTATTATTTTTCCTATTCAGTATCTTTCTAACTGTTGGTTGAAGATTGTTATATAATATAGATATTAATCTTTTCCAAATTTTCCCCTTGCATGTAGTTTGCTTTTTAAAAATAATTCTAGTTTCTTTTGTTGAACAAAAAAAGTCATGTTTCAACGTAGTAAAATACATAAAATTTTGCTTTATTTTTATAACTTTTGCATTTTGCTTTCATAAATTCTTTTCTATCTGTGGTTATAAAATTATTTGATATTTTCTTTGTTTTGAAAATTTGAGTTTTATGTTTGATCTGTAATCCCTCTGGAATTTATTATTATAGATGGTGTGAGGTAAAGATATAAACGGATTCTTTCTTCCTATCAGGAATAGTCTTTTATTTCCCCCACAGAATGAGAAAGTAACTTCTGTCATACACTGAAAATCCATATATATGTGAGTATGTCTTTATGCTCCCTATTTAGTTCCCATGCTTGATTTTGCTTCCCAGTGTCAATAGTATGACAACTTTTCCAGGTTTATTATAAGTTTAAATCACTTGGAAAATCCTTCCTTCTTGCTTTCCCTCACTAGAAAGACTTCTTGGTATTTCCTATTGTATTTAGAATCAGCTGTTTGATTGGCATGAAAACTCTGTTCATGATGCTTTTTGCTATGCATCAAATTTATACACTAGTTCAATAATTGATATTTCTTACAGCACTAGGTTTTTCCATTTTTGAAGATGGTATAGTTCTTCATGAAGGCATTTAAAAAATATCTTGGTATTTGCCTTGAAATATTTTCCATAAAGATCTTACACATCTTTTGTAAATTGATTCCTAGGTAATTGGGAGGCCTTTATATTCTAATTCAATTTGGATATATTTTCATCTGATAAATTTAATTATTTTCTATTAAACGTAATCATGTAATCTTTTAAATGTTGTTAGTATATAGGAATGCAATATATTTTTGCATTTAAATGCACATTCAGGAATTTTACTGATTCATTGTTTCCGATAGTGTTCCATAGATATTTTTAAATTCTCTTTTTTGATACACATATCATAAGCAAGTTAAAAATTATCTGTTCTTTTCTAATTTTTATGTTGCATATTTTTTCTATTTATTTTTGCTAGTGACTACAATTCTGAGAAGATGTGATAGTGGCAACTTCACCTTGTGACTAAATTTAATGGAAATACTTCTTATAATTTGATTTCATTGGGTAAGAGTTTTCCTGGAGGTTTCTGATAGGTTGTTCTTAAGCATCAGGTTAAGGAAGTTAGTTTTTTATTCCCAATTTGCTTAGAGCAATTTTTATAAATAAATGCTAAAATTCATTTACTGATTTTTCTGCCTTTATCAGGGAAAAATGAGGTGTTTGGGGTAATATATTACATTAATAGCTTTTTGGATTTTGAACCTCTGTTGGATTCATGGGGAAAACCCTCTCCATAATATATAAAAACTAATCCAGCTGTACCAAACAAAGTGCTTATTGAAATAGCTGATCATGTTATGGGCCGGTACCAAACATTACACTGACTGGCACCAACCTGTGGATCACACTAGTTCGAGAATATTACCCACTTTTCTAATTTTCAAAGGCATATAAACAGAGTTGTTTATGGCACTATGATTTAAAAAAATCTTTATTTCTAGTCATGCCCTTTGCAGTCCTATTATTGTATGCTTTCACCTTTGAACTTTATCTTTGCTTTTTTGACCAGGCTTCTCATGTTTTTCAGGGAGTCAATTTTTAGTTTCAATTACTTGTCTTTGTATGTTTTTTCATTTAATTATTTTTCTGCTTTGAACTTTGTTTTCCTTTTACTTCTATTAGGATTATCATTCTTTTCATTTCTATTTAACTTTTAAGACATTTATTTAAAATCATATCCTTGTTCTTAATAAATGTTTTAAAAACATTTGTCTTAAAATGTCTTAGACATGTAGCATTTCTTATCACTTCCTGGCCATACATAGCACTTCATATAATCTTTTTGATTGTTGATCTCTAATCACATTTTGTTGTGATTAAGGAACATCATCTATGTATTATCAATTATATAAAATTTGTTGACACTCTTATTATATAATGCCAATCAAATTTTGTGGGTGTTCCATGTGTGCTTGAGGAGACAGATTCTCAGATTGTTCTCTTTTGGTGGGGGAGGTAGGTGCCAGTTTTTACACACACAGACACATATAATGCAAAAAGGAATGACCAATAATTTGTAGGACATCAGGGATCATGGCATTATGATATTTTTAACTTTTTGTTTTAATTTTGATAACTTCAAAATTATTATTTTAATTTTAATTAATTAAAAATTTTAAGTTATTACTTAAATATTCTTTCTTATGATAATTTGCACTGAAACCCATTTTTATCAAATAAGATTTCTGTTGCTTGTGGACATGAGTCACTCTAAACCATTTCCGTACACTGTGGATATTTCTCTTCATGGCTAAGACTTAATTCTCCATAAAAATGTTCTGTGACAATCCTATCTTATTGCCTTATATAATTTCTGCATCTCTGCCACCTTCTCTGGACCGATAAATTTTTGTTTCATTTGAGTTGTAACTAATATAAAGTCCAATCCTAGTGCTTACCAATAAAGGGTATTTATTTGTTCACCCAGCAGTAGGGTGGGATTCAGTCATGAGTGGGTCTGAGGACTAGCTCCATCTCTCAGCATTTCTTAGTGCTTGAGCTTCTTTTCTAGTTGGCTTCTGTATGGAGGAAAACAGCTGTAACAATGCCTGGTTTCACATCAGCATACCTAATCCAAAAAACTTGATTCATGGAAAAATACCTGAGCCCTGAGCACAGGCATCACTGCCTAGGAAACCTGAGTTCCTGAACTAAACTCTCAGACAACAGAGAAGACACTGGTTTGCTTGGCCCAAAAGGATTCACTTCTGGATCTGGATGTGGTAGTTATGAGGGTCATTAAATGCATGCCTCCTACACAAATAAGCAGAGACATAGCTATCAGGGAAGCAATCACAGCCTCCATAACTGCCTCATTCAATCCAGATACTTGGCTTGATGTAAATTTAGGGTGTCTCTTGAGTTTTTTCTATGCACAGAACTCCATGAATTAGGTTGTTCTTTACATGGACTAACTCAATGGAGGCTTCTGAAACACCAACATATGCAAGGCATTCAGAATCCTTGTTAACCTGCATGAGGCTTAGGTGGTTATATTACCTTCCAGATGAGAAAGTTGATCTTAACTTTCTGGATGGAATTGGCTTTAGAAAAGTGTAAATGGCCAATGTTACTCCATAAGATTTATTTCATCAAAGGAAAATAAATGATCCCTTTTTATATTAAATGCTATGGAACTCTTTTTATAAAAATACTTTAAAATAAAGAAGCCCCTTATGTCATTTAAAATCAACATACGTTTTCATGTGATTATCTCCAAATGTATAAAGAAAAGTATTAAAAAACAACAATTTCATACATGGTATAAAAGATATCTAAGGAATTACAAAATTCTTAATGAAGGGGTTTCAGTGAAAAAGAAACATTCCTTCTGGGATTTTTCTTTCTTCCCCTGAATTTCTGTGGCTAAGGGAGGATAGTGACCTATTCAAAGAGTAAAAATGGTCAATTCTATTTCTATTCAATTTATGTTTATAAATTGATAAGCAATTCACCTCCTGCTACCAGTATTAAAGGAAAAGGATGCTTAGTGTGTTTGGGAAAACATAAACAAAAGAACATATGAAAATTGCCCAAGAGTGCAGCAGGGAACTCATCCCTGATGATCATGTAATTGTAAACAGACTGCCTGGGTCAATTTATCTCTCTGTTGTAATAATTGGCCATATATCCATGAATGATGAGTTTAAATATAAGAATATTTGTGAAATGAGAGCATTTTACGTTGAGGACATGACCTTTAAGGCAAGGGACCTATTTTGTCTTATGTAACAGATTTTAAATGAACTAGCTAAGACTAGTTCCATCTCTCTACCCCATATTATTGACAGCCCCTTTCAATATGAAAAAGTTAGAATAGGCATAGCTCAAATACTCCTAAAGCATAGAAGAAAGACCAAAGGTGATAGTGGAATTTTAGAGAGAAGGGAGGGCTGAACAAATGAGCATGATTGCTGAATCATTATCATGACATTTCTTTTAGTCTTCAGTATATTAGAGATACTAGAGATAAAAACCTAAAATTTTGGAATTGTAACCCATACCAAACTCTGAAATCTGTTGTACAACGAATTGTTTCTATGTGCTTTGAAATTTACTGCTTTTTTGTGTATGTGTTATCTTCACAAAACAGAAAAAAAAGTTGATTGTGATGATAAAAGAAAAAATTATTCATTCTAGCCTCCAATATTCTGGAGCAGCTAGAAGGAGAAATCTGAGATGATGGTATGGCAGTCCATGAAAAACTCTGGAATCTGATTTGTAACTACTTGTGGAAGAGTGCATTGAAATCTATTTATTTTTTTCTTTGCTTTGTATGTATTTTCTATTATACAATAAAAAAGGTTAAAAAGTGAGCTAGTTAAGAATATCATATCATATGAGCACCTATGTTCATAAGTAATATTGGTTTATAGGGTTTAATGTTATTATTATTCCTTCTTCTTCTAATGTCTTTGTTTGGTTTTGGTGTCAGCATAACGTTGGTCTCAAAAAATTAGTTAGGAAGCTTTCCCTCTCTTTCATTTCCTAAAATAATTTTTTTGACTTAGTATTATTTCTTTTTTCAATGTTTCATAGAAATTGCCAGTAACATAATATGGGATGGGAGTTTTCTTTTTTTCAGAAGGCTTTTAACTACAAATACAATTTGCTTAATAGATATGAAACTATTAAGGTTGGTTACTTTTTCTTTGTGAGTTTTGATAGATTATAGCTTTTAAAGAAATGGTTAGCAAGTTTATATGTGTAGAGTCATTCTGATAAGAACTCTTATTATAATTTGCATTTTGTTCTCTTGTATGTAATGTTTCTTTTTCCTCTGGTTGCTTTCAATTGCCTCTTTACTTTTTGTTTTAGCTATTTAATAAAGTTGTGCATAGATATGTGTGTGTGTTTCCGTATTTCTCTAGCATGATATATTCTCCAAGGGAATTCTCCAAATTCCCTTGTATTTGTGGAATGATGTTGTTCATTAATTTTGGAAAAAATCCTGAGATTTGTGTCTTCAAATATTTATTCTGCTCTGTTTTCTTTCCTCTTTTATTCATTCTTGAATTCTACTTACATGTGTTGATATTTTTGATATTGCCCCAAAGCTCTTGAATACTGTTTCATTGATCTGTTTTTTTTCCATTCCTCATATCTTTTGATTTTATTTTTGATAATTTCTATTAACCCATTTTTAAGTCAGCAATTGTTTCTAGGACTATCCAGTACCCTACTGAGTCTCTGGAAGCAATTTTTCAGCTTTCATATTGTGCTTTTTTCTTCTCCCATTTCCATTTGACAGATAATTAGTATTTATCCCCATCCTCTTCATTTGACAGAGAGTTATTTTGGGGGTTAGTCAATCTAGTCAGAAGTTGAGCTCAGTTTAGGTTTTTTATTTCTTTCATTGTCTTTACTATGCCAAAAAATTTACATTCTTCCAGAAGTTGGCTGTTATTACTTGCAATAAAAGTAGATATTTGAATACCAGCAGTTTTATTTAATGTTCCTTTCCACCCTTGTACTTCAGCTATCCCTGCATACCTGCTCCTGAGAGATTCTCTCTCTATGCTCTCGTCCCTTTTCCAGCAGGAAACCACTCTAGCTTGATTCTTAGATCTAAGCTCGCCTGGTGGCAGACAGTTCTGAATTTTCCTACACCTCCCTCAATCTGTGTATAGACTTCAGAAATGGGCCTGCTCTAATCTTCCTTCTCCCCATCCATTCCCCAGTAGAAGCTAGGCATTGCTTTCACTCTGTGGGTCTTACATAGGAAAGAGTTCAAAATATACTATTAACACTATGAAAAACCATAAGGGTCTCAGAATTAATTAGATAAAAAGTGTGCAACATTTTTATAGAGAAAATAAAATTTTATTCACGTGCAAAATAAAGATCTAAATGCACACAGATATATATCACACCCTTTGAGGAAAAGACTCAACACTATTAAGCAAAACAAAGCTTTTGGGAAACTTGGAAAATACTCTTAAAATTCATATTCCATAAAAAACAGTGTCAAGAATTAAAGATTACTTTTTCAAGAATTAAAGATTACTTCTGGGATGAAATATAAGGAAACTGGACTGGCCCTATATATATGTAGCTCCCATAATTAGTATACTGTGGAAACAGAGCCCAAAAAGGCTCAACACACAAAACAAAGAGTCCTGAATGACATACACACACACACACACACACACACACACACACACACCCCTCTACCCTCATCATATGATTCAAAGGAGACCTTACATAACCGTTAAGAACTATACATTGTTTTATAAATAGTTCTAAAAAGACTATCCCTATATATGGGGGGAAAATGAACAAAAATTCAGCCCCTAAATACCTAACTTGTATTTTAACAAAGTGAAATCTGGATATAATAAAAATCTAAATATGAAAAGAAAGGCCATGTAGTGTAATATCATATACAAGCATATATATTCAAATGGCCACATTTATAATGTTTACCTAAATGTGTTTAGTCATATAGGAGCCATTTGATACATTTCACTATATAAAATTAAAATCGTTTTTATGACAGAAGACATGATAAGCAAAGTGAAAAGAGATACTATCAACGGTATAGCATGTTCACATTAGTTGTGCATCTGAAAAGCAAGGTATTAATATAGGCTCTATATAGAAATTCTACAGGACAAAAGGTAAAAGATAACACAGTATAAGCTGATAAAGGTTGTGATTAGGCAATTTTCAGGAAAGACGCAATTATTGCCAAAAATATGCTAATACTTGTAATAAGTGAAAATTATATAAAATAATGAGATCAATAAATTGTATAATTCATCAGGAAAAATTACAAGACTTACAATACCAATTCTTGGCAAGGATTTAGAATAATAGGAATTCTCATATGTATCTGTGGGAATGTAATTATATGCAAGTTATTTGGAGATTGCTTTGGCAATATGACCCAGCAATGTTCTTTCATGTACAAAGCAGCTACGGAGCCTCAAGGCATGAATCCTTACTTACAAAAGTGACTTGAAAAGACCTAAAAGGAATTGAAATAATGACTGCTAAGAATGTGATTAAAAGATCAGGTGAGAAAAATAGACTTTGTGCCAAGAATTAAGGGGAACATACAGATAATTATATGTAGAAACATTGTGGACACTATGGAAACTTCTGCACATGGCACAAATAAACATGTACAAAATATGCATCCTAGTAATGTTCTTAAGAGCAAAGCAACAAAATAATACACACATATAAAAAAATTTTGCTTTCCATTGATAGAACAATGATAGATATGGTTGAATTTATACATAGGTTTAAAATCAATAATCCACATTGCCATATAAACATATAACAATCTATATAAATTCTAAACCATTATATATATTGTAAAGCACTACATATAGCACACATTTATAAAAATATTAAACACAAATATCAACTTTATATATTTAAAGTACATATAAATACATGTGAGATTGTATTTGGTATATAATATACATGTATATATAGGCATTCAAATGTAAAGCATAAAATGAATAAACTAATACTTCTAGGCAGACTTTTACAAGAGTAGTTTCCTCAGGAAAGCAGTGGGATTTTGTTATATGTATGATGTTTTCCTAAAAAATGTATCTGAAACAAATGCAGCAAATGTTAATATTTGTTGGTGTGTAAGTGTCTTTGATATTATATTTTTCTCTATTTTTGAAACGTTTCATAAGTTTAAGAAACGGCAACAGCAAAAGTCAGATTGTAAAAAAATATTACTAAGGACTATGGTGGCAAAGAGGAAAGTGTTAAATTTTGGTTAAGAGAAAACAGGAGATTGATGGAGCAGATGATAATCACTTTAGATCTTGAACAATACACAAAATTTCAACAGATATACAAGAGGAAGGTCATTCTAAGCAAAGGCAATATTTGTTTTGGGGTGCAACAGAATGCTTAAAAGGTTATTTAAAAAGTGTGGAGGCCAGATTAGTAGTATATTTGGGAAAATGCTGCTTGAGAGAATTTTTATGAAAATTTAGGAATAGGGAGGTTTTAAGTAGGAAGGAATGGGGTTAAAGTCAAATGTTGATGAAGTGTACAACACATGGCGAGAAATCCACTAGATTGGATTTATGAGAGAAGAGTATCAGTATAATTTCATCTGCGTTAAAGGCACAATAGTACCAAGAAGCGGCAATAAACAGTCAAAGCCTTCTTTGGAATTGCTTGTTGGAGAAGAATATTTATATGTATCGTATTTGGACACAGTTTAGTTGTGTCTTTTGCTTGTAAGAAGATGGGACACTTGTCCATGTTTCTCATCTAAGGGAAAAGGTCTTGGAGGATCTGAAGGAGATGGGTGAGATTGTTATCCAGAGTAGAGCTAGAAGGATTAGCATTGCATTTCAGAAGAGAGGCCTGGTTTAAAATTTTTAACAGAAGACAAGGACTGCTGGTGATAGAAAGGGATAGTTAGATGGAAAGAAGAGAACGGAAAGGGCCTGTTTCTAGGTACAGGACCTAGATCTTTACAGTAAATTGAAGAAAAAGGCAAAATTCAAGGGTAAAAAAGAACATTCCTTTTGGAATGTTCACCAGAGCATATGCCAGGATATAGTAGATAATAAATACTTCTGAAATGAATAAGTGGAACACTGTATTAATCAATTTAAAAATATGTGCTTGAATTAATTGCTTCTGATACACACTCTTCAATACCAGGGAGAAGTTCCATGAATTTCAATAGAAACTTCTAGGGGAGGTTATTCGAGATGGACAAGAACAGGTGCAATATACTGGTAGTATTTCATCTGATATTGTATTTCAGAGTATAATTCTGAAAGGTAAGCTATATCACCATGTATCAGCTGTGTGGTCTTGAGCAAGTTGCTTTCCCTCTTTAGAAGAAGGGGTAGACTTGTCATGAGGACAGCTAGTCTCCCATGGTCAGTGCACAAAAACTCAGTTATTTCACCATTATAAAGAAATCACTTTATTTGCTTAAGCTCCAGCATTTGCTTGCAGTGTGAAATCACTCAGGATTTCAGTATTCATAGTACAGCTTGAGGTGTGCCTTTGTTAAGCAGAGGTAGTCAGTGTCATATTTCATTACTGCACAGCTAGTTGGGAAGTTTTCTGTCCTTTGGATTTAAATTTGAATGTATATTCGTGTAGTGACTCCGGTTTGAAATAGACACCCCACCCTTTGCAGGGCAGTTTTTTAAAGAGTTACACTATGTAAAGGATACCTTTTGGTGAAAGTTTAAGTGAAATTTAATCTAAAGAATTATACATTAAAGGAAAACTATAATGGTTAACTAAAAAAACCCTAGAGAAGCTAATTTGAATATTTACCAGATGGACATACCAGGCTTAGCATAATTAAATTCCAAACAGTGCCTATAACAAAACTATGATAAAGAATAAGAACTCAGACCTAAGAGGAAAAAGAAAAGGAGGTAATGGTACAGACTGTCTGAAGTCCCAAACTTCCATGTTCTTTTCCAAAGAGACCTTAGAACGAATATTTGGATCTTCTGTATTTCCTGACCATTTGACTATTGTAAGATTTCACTTGCAAATGTTTTTACATGCCTTAGATAAGCAATGTACTATTTTACTCTATAGAGGGAACTTCAGGACATAATCCTCATTCCTCTCTTCCTTCATCCTCTAAGAAGGAAATCCTCCCTAAGTAGAATAACAAATTTCGGTATCGGTTCATTCAGATAACTCTGTCAAAATGAACAATATTGGGCAGGCCACGGTGGCTCAGCAGGTAGGAATGCTTGCCTGCGATGCCAGGGGACCTGGGTTTGTTTCCTGGTGCCTGCCCATGTAAAAAAAAAAAAAAAAAAAAGAACAGTATTTTCTAACCATATAACAAAAACAGGAAGGAACTTACTGAAAGATCAGTATATGAAATAAGAGACTGAAAAATCCAAATTATTCATATAGCTATAGGATATATGGGTGAAATTTTCTTTTTGTCCATTTCTTTCTCACAGAAAGAGAACAATTCGTTCTTATAAAGTATAGAATGAAGCTGTAATAGCTGGACAGCAATAGCTGGAGCATAAGTTTGGAAGAGAAGCCACTTCGGGATGATCCTCACTTGTAGCCTTTCCTAAGCCAAGGTAAAAAAAAGGGGGGGGAGGAAATCAGCAGGAAGGCATCTGCCTTCCCCACAGTGCAGGGATCAACCTCATTGCTCCCTTTTTATATTCTGCAGAATTTGCCAGAGGGTGAGATTTAGGCATGTGGTGTGCCTCATCTGGAAAGTAGGTCAAGTTCTACCTGTCATGTGTTCCTAAGATTGTAGAAGAACACAAGAGTTAAGGATTCCCTGTGAAAGTATCAGACATTAATGAGCTTCACGAGGGAGTATTTATTTACAAGGTCAGATTGCAGCAGAGATGATGATAAATCTAATGGTAGTATTTACACTATGGGAAACAGGCAGATGTAAAGAGAAGCATTCAACAGTGAAACTAACCAACCAACCGGGCCGAGGAAGGAACTACATAATGCCAAACAGCTGGGTATTTGGAAACACCCAGACATTCGATAGACAGTTCCTAATATATAATTTTTTTAATGGATTTCCCAACTGAGCCAGAGTATGCTCCACACAAGGAAACCGGTTTCTGTCAACACCTTTTTTATTTTTTTGACCATACTGGGATTACCCAGTATTCTCATACTTTTTCTTTGAAAGCTCTGTTTTACAAGGACTTTCAACTGTCTCTAAAAAAAATCTAATACAACTTTAAAAAGCAAAGATTTACCATTCTTTAGGTATTTAGTAAAATCATGACATATAGGATCTGAGGACAAGAATTAAAAATGAACTTCAATAATGCAACAGATAGTTTCCCAAGAGACTGTTAAAAGGATAAATGCATTTGGATATGTAAGTTCTGGTTTGTTGAAAAAGTCACGTTACTGTATGAATTGTCACTTCAGCTACAATATAAATTTCATATTTTCAGGGACAATCTTGATTATCATTACTTTTTAATCTCTACTCCGACTCCTATATATATATATATATATATATATATATATATATATATATATACACACACACATACACACACACACACACATATATACACATAGGAATACCTTTATAGAAGCATATAGTATACACTAATACTTGTCTATAGATTGAATGATGAACTGAATTTATATTTAAGGTATATTAACTTGTGTTGGGACATAGATAAAACAGGCAATATTTTAATTCGAGAGTATGTAGTTCCTGGAATTGAAGGTCCATAATTGCAACCTTAGAAAAGGCAAGGACATATCTATTTATTAGACATTTAAATTCATGTCTCCTGTCTTTGCACTTTCTTCAGTAATTGGGTGTTGACTCTATGCCTTCAGGCAAATTCAATGCTTATGTTGTTAAGATATAGACTGGCTGCTCCTGTGTGAATATTTCCTGGCTTTAGTCCATTACCCATCCTTTTCCCAGATTCCAATAATGAATAGAGTCCTTCATTCACTGAAAGCATGGACTTGAATTTGTTTATACTACATGATGCTCATACATTGCACTGTCCCCTGGGTCTTCCAGCTTTGCAATTCGGCAGCGGTCTAAAACCCTGACTTCCTTTACATGCAGCTGTGTGCTGTGGTTTTATAGAGCAGAAAGCTCTTTCTGCCACAACCTGATTCCATCTCTATACCCGTCCTTGCAACTGCATACATTTGTCTAAAAACATTGCAATAACATGATACCGTCTGTTCAAAAATTTTCCATGGGTCTTCATTTCTGTATGGCATATTAATATGTCTTTTACTTTCTTTTCAAGGATTTATACAAAGAAATTCTGGTATACTTATATTGTTTTATTTCTGAGAATACTGTCACAAACTTCTGATGAATTTAGAACTTTCTTCTCACATTCCTGGAAACATGTCATATTTTTTCCCACTCTTATGAAAATGTTTATGTCATCCTTTCCACTTTTTTTTTAAATTTAGGCACAATTTGCAAATAGATCCTACTGCAGTCATTCAATTAGTTTTGATAAATGTTTATAACCACATAATCCACACTGCTATCACTATACAGAATATTTCCATCACCCCAGAAAGTTCCCTCATACCTCTTCTCATTCAATCCCCACCACTGTTTTGAGTTTGATCACCATCGATTCGTTTGGCTGGTTCTATACTTCATCCAAATGAATTATTAGAATATGAACCCTTTAATATGAACCTGTATCTAGCTGCATAATAGTCCCTTGTATGAAAAATGCAATTTGTTTATTCAGTCCCCTCGTGTTTTCATAAGCACCTTTGAGAAATTTCAAGACTTTTAAAGAAGTGCTACCCATAAATAAGCAAGTAGGATTTGGAGCATCAAGTTTTGAGCATCATTAGATATTAATGTTAATATTGTCCTACATTGGACTCCTTTGCTGTGAACACGGTGGAGGGGATGTTTCCCACATTAGCCAAGTGAACCTTGAATAATTTGTTATAAACAGTAAACTGAAAATGATTTCTCAAGTCTCTGTGACTACTGTTCTTTTACTTATTCTTAGATTGTGATTTTAAATGCTCAGGTAACGAAAGCTTATTTTCTAACACAGCAAAACTTTATTTCAACAAGTGAGTTATTATTAAAACAACATTTTCTTTAGCTTCATCCTTTAAGAAGACATTGTCAGTGTTTTTTTGTTTCTTTTTGGTTTTGCCACAGAAGCAATATTTGCTTGGCTTAGTAAAATGTAAAGACCAAGGAAAGCATTTAAAAGAAAATAAATGTCATTGCTACATGACAGCCAATTCCTTCAAAACACACGCAGCTAATGCTAAGCATGTGTCAAGCCATTTCTCTGTTGATGGATATTTAGCTGATAAGGATGTGTAAAGCCATTTCTCTGTTGATGGATATTTCAATTGTTTCTAGTTTGGGTCATTATAAATAAAACTGTCATGAACATCTGTGAGCAAATATTTGTGTGAAAATCTGTTTTCCGTTCTCTTGGATAAATAGATGAGAGTGGAATTGCTGGGCCGTAGGGTAGGTGCAACTTTTTTATAATACTCCTACCAAAGTGATTTTACCATTTTATATTCCCACCATTAAAACTCAAATTGCCCCATCTCCTCAGAAATTTCAGGTTGCTTTTCTTTATAATTTTCACTATTCTATGGGATGTGTGATGATGCTTCATTGCAACTATAATTTACAGTTCACAGATAATAAATAATAGTAAGTATATTTCTATGTTCTTAACATTCATATACTTTCCTTATTCCCTTTCATATGGGAAAAGTGTTCAGTCTTTTGCCACTTGGAATGATATATACAAAAGGAGATTGTAGATGTTCCTTATTAGACTGAGATTTTCCTTTTCACTGAGGATTTTCATCATGAACTGGTGTTGAGTTTTGCCAACTAATTTTTCTGAATCTAATGAAGTACTAATATAATTCCTCTTTTATTCAGTTCATGCAGTGCATTACATTAACTGATTTTCAAATGCTGAAAAAAGCCTTGCATTTCTGGGACATACGTATTGGTCATGAAGTGTTCTATTTTCCTATATTGCTGGAATCCATTTCCTACGCTTTTTTTTTTTTTTTGAGGATTTTTGCATCAAAATTCATGATAGATAGTGTTGTAATGTCAATCCAGATTTTGGTATCAGGTTATGAGCACTTCATAAAACAAATTGGGGAGGGTTCTCTCCTGCTCTATTTTCTGAAAGAGTTTTTTAAAGATTTCTACCACTTCTTCCATATATGTTTGGTAAAATTTACTGCTCCTTAGTTGGTGTCCAACATTTTCCCTGTCTTTATACCCATCTACCATTACTTTGTAATTACCACTTCTCCCTATCCTAGTTATCCCATGAGCTCCATTCAACTAAAAACTGCCTTCTATTCGGTTTTCTTGAATGCCATAGGCAGAGAGTAATCTATCATTGCCCCTAAATTTAAGCTTTCATAGTCCTTTATCTCATTGAACTGATGCTTATCCTTTCCTATCTCTTTATTACAATCATTAACTTTCATGTTTAATATTTCCTATAAGAGAGTAAGTGCTGCAAAGTTATCTTAAAATTGCTTTGAATTAGCACTACACAATATAGAATTTTATTCATACTAGGTAATTCACTTTTTTTTGTTGAGTCAAAAACTAGTGGAAGGTAGAATTTTATTTCTGACCAGTTTGAAGTAATACAGCATGGACTGCATTTACCTTATCACCTGTAATAATTGCCCCTCTCTTCAAAAAGGCAAAATATATGAAAGAATAGCTTTCAGGATGCTAGACATCAGCAATGAAGGACAGTGATCCTTGAGAGATGGATAGCAAATGAGGTAAACCTTATGATTTTCCCAGCTTATTGCCTTTTGGAGGGCTTCTGAGCCATAGCACAGGTGAGTATGGAGGGGACCCAGTTATAGCCAAGTGGATTCCTGCAGTTGAAACACAGGGCTAAGAGTCCAGGGAGACCAATGTGTTGGAGTTCACAAGTCACCAAAGGAAAGAGAGCTACAGAGCGAGAGAGAGAGAACTCTGGAGATCCGCAGGGAACTTTCTTGAAGGTTTCATCTGAGAGCTTATCAGAGAATTTGTTAAGAAAATTCTCCTCAAAAAAGGAGGTAAGAGTATTTGTATGGGGAACAGAAATCTATAGCAAAATTATTGGTCGAAAACAAAGACAAAAAAAAAAAAAACCCAAACAAATGAAAACTCTTTTTACATACACAGCAGTTGAAAGAATTCATCACCAGCTTATCAGCATTATTAAAAAAAAAGAAGTTAAAAGATTTTTTTCAAGGAGAAGAAATTGGTCCCAGGTAAAAATATGAATCTACACAAAGTCTGATGAACACCAGAAATGATAATTACATGTTAACGTGTTTTTCTCTTTAAAACTTTATTGACTATTTATGAAACAAAAATGATTACAAGTTAGTATGGGGTTTAAAAAAAAAGTAAATGTCCAGCGAATGACAACAATAGCCAAATAGGAGCAATGGAAGTATACTATTTTAAAGTTATTCTGCTCTACATGAAGTAAATGATAATACTTGTTGGTAGACTGTGACAAATAAATAATATATACCATAAATCCTAATTTATAATGTTTAATTTATAAATCTTAATCTTAAACATCAATGATAACAAAATAAAACATTTTTATTAATAAGCCAACAAAGGCTATTATAGAAAATAGAATCATCAAAATCTTCAATTAATCCAAAAGAATAGAGAATAAAGAACAAGTAACGTGAGATAAATGCAAAACAAATAGCAAGATGACAAATTTAAACCAAACAATTTCAATAATCACATTATGTGTAAATGGCCTAAATACCCTAGATTTAAGGGACAAAATGTCAGATTGGATAAAAAAGCAAGACCCAGTAATATGTTGTCTATAGGAATCATACTTTATATATAAAGACAAAAATAGGTTAAAAGTAAAAGATGGGAACAAATACCTTGCTTACACTAATCAAAAGAAGTTCAAGTAACAGTATTAAAATGTTGCTAAATGTTTATGTTCCTAATACCAAATGCTTGGGCTATATAGGATTTATTAGATATGACACCCAAAGCACATTCCATAATGTAATAAATTTATAAATTGGACCTCAACAAAATTAACAACTTATGCCCTTTGAAAGTCAATATTGAAAGATGAAAAAATAAGGCACAGGCTGAGAAAAAGTATACGTATATATTTTATATGTGATAAAATGCTTGTATCCAGAATATATACAAATCTTTCAACACTCAATAATTAGAAAATAAGCATCAAATTTCAAAATAGGCAAAAAATTTGGACACTCCACAGAAGGAGATATACAAATGGCAAGTAAGCACATGAAAAGATCCTCAGCACCATTGGTTATTAGGGAAAAGCCCAGTAAAACTACAATAAGATACCACTTCATATCTATAAAACTGTCTAAAATTAGAAAAAGATTAATTATATCAATGTAGAACAACAAGAGCTATCATAACTTGCTGGTGAGAATATAATATGGTACAACTGCTTTGGAAAATAGTTTAGTAGCTTATTAAAATGTTAAATATGCACTTAAATATGATAGAGCCATTCTACTTTTAGGTATTTATTTAAAAGAATTAAAAAAAAAAGTGTCCATATAAGACAGCTACAAAAGTGTAATGTGTTATTTCTAATACTCAAACACTAAAAACAAGCCAAGGGTCCATCAGCATGTGAATAAATAAACAAACTGTGGTGTATCCATGCAATGGAATTCTATTCAGCAATAAAAAAGGAATAAACTATTGACAACCACAGCAATACAGATGGATTTCAAAGTAATTATTCTGAGTGAATGAAGCTAGACAAAAAAAATATGCATTGCATGATTCTTTGAATATAAACAGCTATAAAATACAAACTAATCTGCAGTGATAGCAGATCAGTGGTTGCCTGGGGATGAAGTAGGGGTGGGACTGAAGGATCATGGGATTGAAGAAAATTCTGAAGTTGATAGATATGAGCAGTATCTTGATTGTAATGATGATTTCACAGGTGCAGTATATTTCAAAATATATCAAGTTGTTTAAGTGTAGGTATTATATATAAAAAATATCAAATATACTCTAGTAAACCTATTGAAAAAACTAATAGAAGGGATTTTTAGCTACCATTCAGTTGAAAATATTTTAAAATATTTTCTCTTATAATGTCGTCTTTGGCCCTTGATTATTTAGGAATGTTTTGTTGTTTCCAAACATTTGGGGATTGTCGAGGCAATTTTTGTTATGAATTTTACATTTAAATCTGTTTTGTCAAAAGAACATAGCCTGTATAATATTAACACTTTGGATTTTAGCAAAACTTGACAATTATCTGCATCTGCTCTAATTATTTGCCATTATTTTTGTCCTCATAATTCTAAACCCTATTATCTATCTCTGTGTACCTTTAGCATTTCTCAGTCTCCCTGTCCAGATTCTGATGCCAGTCCTAGTAAAGTTCTGATAGCAATGTTCAAAACAATATATTCTTTCCCTTTCACTCCATCCTGCTAAGTTTGGAGTGATGTAACTGCTATTTGTGTCTCATCCCCCACTCCACAGAGCTACAAACAATAGGGACATCAAAATAGTGGAGCATTTGAGAATTTACTTGCTTTAAGTGTGATTAGAATCCTGTAGGATGTTCCAACTGTTGAGCTCCTCTCAAGCTTTTCCATTACCTTAAATCCATCAAGGAAGTTGGACTCCTCTGTGGAAAATTCCGCCATTAGAGAAAAATCACATAATTTGTGTGCCCTTTCTCTTTCTCCTTTCCTAACCTCCCACAATGATGAAGATGTTTTATATACACATTTTCAGTGACAGCCCACCAAATATACATGATTAGCAAATTCCTTATTAAGTTGAGTAAAAAAAATGTGCATCCATAATAACAATTATCTCTTTGTATTAAGTTCTGTTAAGTTCATTTTCTTTATGCATAGCTGTGGGAGAATAAAAGATCATAAACCTCTTTTTCCATGTTTATGTGCCTCATATCATCTAGCAAGGTCAATCTAAGTCCAATTTCATGGAATCACTATTTTCATCAAGGCATTTAATTTTATTTACACTAATACTTGCTGCACTCAAAAAAAATCCTTAAAGTGAGGATGGAAATACTGATTTCATTACATTAATCATTTTATTTCTCTTTCTATTTTACTCTAACCATTTTGTCTGGGACAAATTATATACTTTGTCACTAAGCCTCAGTTTCCTATGCACAAACTCAAAGTTGAATCAGATACATTCCTCCAGGTTCTGATAATCTGGGACACTTTGCCTCAACATCTCCTCTTGTACATTTTCTTCATTACTAGGGAGAAATTAGTTAAGAGTATTGTCTTAGTTTGCTAGTTGCTGGAATGCAATATACCAGAAACAGAACAGCTTTTAAAGGGGGGAATTTAATAAGTTGCTAGTTTACAGTTCTAAGCCCGAGAAAATGTCCCAATTAAAACAAGTCTATAGAAATGTCCAATTTAAGGCATCCAGGGAAAGATACCTTGGTTCAAGAAGGCCGAAGATGTTCAACGTTTCTCTCTCAGCTGGAAGGGCACATGGCAAACAAATGATGGCATCTGCTGGCTTTCTCGTGGCTCTACCAAAAAGGGGCTCTTGCCAAAATGTTTCCTCTTTTAAAGGATTCCAGCAAGCAACTCCACCTTCAGTGGTTGGAGACACACCTCCATGGAAATCATCTAATCAAAAGTTACCACCCACAATTGGGTGGGTCACATCTTCATGGAATCAAAATGCTCCCACCCAGCAATGTTGAATGAGGATCAAAGGGCATGGCTTTTCTGGGGTCCACCACAGATTCAGACTGGCACAAGTATACATAGTTGTTTTCCTTTCTCCCTCACTGAATACCTTGTCTGTGGTCAAGGAAGACTAAATACTCCCTGGAAGAAAATTTAATAAACTGTTTAAAGTACGATTACATTTTGAATTATTGAGCTTTTTGCCTTGGTAAGACTTTAACTTTGTTGGTATAATCGTTAAACGACCCAATGATATGAGAGAGATTAGCCAAGGCAATCCAAATCAATCAGAAGTTCCTCCTTTTGTGTTCCTCTCCTCCCAACTCCAGTATGTCTCAACCAGAAAAGTCAGGGTATCAAGAGGTCCTGATGGTTAAACAATAAGTATTCTCTTTCTTTAAATGTTGGGCATTTAAAGAAAAAGAGTCAGACAGAAAGCTTCATTCATCCACATGTATAGGAATTACATTTTCTTTAACTATGATTCTCAAATTTTTTGTTCACCAAAGCAGCTGTATTCCAACAGGCAGTGGAGAAGAGTGAAAGCAAATTAATAGCATCTGCTCTTTCCTGAAACCTCAATTATGTGCCACACCTGATTTAAGGAAAGTCCTGGTAGTGAAGCATAACTGGTTTGATCTGGTCCATCCTGGCACCAAAAACTTAAAATCTTTATGGTGTTGCCCTCAATGCTACCCATCAGAGAGAAATGATGAATTGGGCTGAGCAGAAAATGTGTAATTTGTATCACTCCAAGCATCCAGCCCTCCTCTGTGATGGGCCATCAAGCCTCTGTGCAAATCAAGTCTCCATCAGCCCTGGGAGCCAGACGGGATAGAAGGAAAGAGGTGGGGTGCCCTTACCAGGACATAATCTCTTTATAACTGCTGGGGGAATCCTAAAATTCCTCTTCAAGTCTGGCTGTCTTCTGACTCAGCATTCCTGCACTGAATACAATCCAGCTGAGCTTCATTTATTCTTCTAACTGCTGTTAGAAGAATAAATTGCTGTTTCCCAATTTATAACCTGGGATCATATATTTCCCAGTTTCTTGCAGTACTTGAAACACACACAGGTCTTGGGCTCCACACCCAGACCTATGGAATCCAGCATGCAGATGTGCCCAAGAGATTTACTTATTTAAGAAATCCCCTTCACTGCTTCCCAGACTTAAACTTCCAGACATGAGCAACAGCAGCAACAAGCTGCTTCCTGACAGGTTGCAAATCTTCCTCAAACAAATGAAAACACACTTACCTTCTCCTGAAAATGGCAGACCCAAGTCCCATCTGTCACTGCATCCGTTATTCCTCCTCTAATTGCTTTCAATCTTAGCTTTATAGCTGCTAAAGTTTGCATTCAGTTATAGTTAATCCCAATCACTATACCCTATAAAACTGAGGATAAAATAAATTTTATATAGATATCTATGCATACACACACACATAAATAAATAATAGAGAGCAAGAAAAGAAAATGGGTCAGTTCTAGAATTCTCATTTCTGTAGCTGACCAAAAACGGGGCTGGCATATTTACCTTATTTTTTCCACCACCCATTCCATATTCCTGTTGCCCTGACCAGCACCCTAATTGTTCAGAGGAGTGATCCAAATTAAATATGAAGAATGTTTAACTAGGTTGAATTTAAACATTTGGGAATAGAGAGGTGATGGCAATATGTTATTGTGAGAATAATTAACAGTGCTGAATGGTGTGTGAGTGTGGTGGAAGGGGGATGTTTCAGGTCATATATGTCAACAGAAGGAAAGTTGGAGGTTAAAATATTGGAATGTATAATGCAGTGAATATTGTGGTGGGCAATGTCCATGATTAACTGTACAAATATTAAAAAGTTATTTCATGAAGTAGAGCAAACGTATGGCACTGATACAATGAGTTAATAATACAGGGATATATGGGGAAAATGTACCTAATGCAAGCTATGGACTAGAGTTAACAGTAATATTTTAATTCTCTTTCATCAATAGTAGCAAACATACTGTATCAATACGATGGGCAATAATGGTGGGGGAAGGGGTATGGGAAGATTTGGGTTTTATTTTTTGTTTTTCTTTCTTTCTTGGAGTAATGAAAATATTCTAAACTTGATCATGGGGTTGCAATCACAGCTATGAGATGATACTGTGAGCCAGTGAATGTATACTTTGGATGGTTTGCATGGAGTGTTAACAGATCTCAACAAAACTGCATTTAAAAATAGAAGAAAACAGTAATATTTGTAAGACACAGCATGTAAGATATGTTCTTAACATTTCTTTCTTGTAACACAGCTCTTTGTTGTATAAAAGCTAAACTTCACGTTTAAAATTAAAGTATTTCTTGTTAAAATAACAGACGAGTTGAATTAATAAGATATTTTAACCCAGTAATATCCAAAATATTGTCACTACAAATAAACAATATTAAAAAAGTATTCAGATATTTTGCATTTACTTTTCATACTGTCATGGAAATCTGGTGTGTATGTTATACTGGCAGCCCACCCCAATTTGGTCCAGCCACAATTCAGGTGTTCAGTAGCCACAAGTGGTTACTGTATTACACAGTGTAGGTCTAGTGAATATACTTAAGAGGTTAATGGTAGCTGTCTCTGGAGCATAGAATCTCATGACCATTAGACACCACCAAAGATCTTTATCTATCAAAGCATTCTGATTATCACCCTTCTGGCCACTCTGGGAGCTAAGCGCTACTGCCTTTTCCTTCACAGGTATTCTGTCATCTCCCTGCAATCAGGAAACCAATCTCAATGAAACCACATCTCATGAATGAGTGGAGGCCATCTTACTTATGCATTCCAAAGATTAAGCAAGTGCTTTTGATTAATTGAACTCAAATCACGTGTAGAAACTTGTCTGCAAAGCAGTCTGGGAAACTGGTTCATAGGATTCTAGATTCTGAATTTCAAGATGGTACACTAGATTGAGGGGTAGAATGGATATGTTTTGCCAATCTATTGTATCTACCACTTTTCTTGATTAAAAGCATAATGCACACATCATTTGTTCTTCATCTTAACTACCCACTTGCAGGCCATCTGTGGGTTGTTTTCTAATTCCTTCAGAAGTCAAAAATACTTTAAGATGCTGGATTGAGCAATATTCTCACTCCAACAATGAACTAAAGAGCTATGCAACAAGCAAATATATTTAAGTACACTACCAATGTTGGCAAGATATAGACAATAGCTGGAAAAGCAAATGTGTGCCTTCTCAATCCCAGACCATCTTGCCTGAAATATTCACATAACTAAGTAATGAATGGGCATATTTTGGGCATAATTTATCTGGGCATAATTTATCTGGATTATAATTGCTTCAGTTACCTGCTGCAGGCCAGTGATTTACACCCTATTGTTTCTGTAATTCAGTTAGACCGATATAAATATTCAACTCATATAAATAAATGAATCATTTTTAAGAGTACTTCATAAATTAAAAATACAGGATGAATATATTTCTAAGAGCATTCAAGTTAGAAAACCTAAGCACATTTCACTGTTTACTCTTAGGTTCAATTTCAGTTCAGAGAACCTCTTTGCAAATTTCTTTCAAGTGCTAGGTTAAAGGAAGAAGCAGAGCTTCTTAGGATTCCCAGGTAGGCTAAATTTAGATATGTAGATAACTCTCAGGGCTTGCTTACGCTCTTGGCAGTCTGTACGCTCTCCATTTCTTTTCTCCTTCTTACCCTGCCTCTAATTAAAAGAGAAGTTGAGATACAGGGTCAAATACCCCTGTAATGACCTTTGGGGCTGCTTTGAGAGGGGTAGAAGCCTGTATACCCCCAGCAGTGGCAATTAGTTCTCCCTTATTTAAGGGGTGAATGAAAGCAGCAAATGACTGCTGATTGGGGTAACACATATGGTTTAAGGAGAGTTTCGTAAGCACACTTTTTCCTAGAAATGGATTCATCGTTTCTCCTTAAAATGCATCCAATCCTGGAATGATTCCCAACTAAAATTGCTGCAGTTTTCAGGTAGACTGGAAACTGAAGAAGCTCACACAGACCATTCAAGAAGAGAGAAACTTGGAACAAATCTGTGCCTTTTAAAATAAGTTAAAATTTACCTCTAGCCACCCAGAGCAGAACTTTAACTTTTTGTGTTATTTTAGTATCAAAGCCTTTTGGATGTAGCCTGGATATAGGAATATGAACAAAGTTGTTGTTTTTGAACTTATCTCAAATTTTGGGGTGCATAAATGAGAGAGAAACGTTTTTTCTTTGCGCCAAGCAACAAAAAAATGTGAGGACCAGCTCCCTTTTAAGATCAGCATACCCTTATTTTTTTGCAGTTGGTCTGCCTCAATTTTTCTATTTCACCCTCTATATTTATTTTAGAGACCAATTTCAATCTGCCATTATCTTATTGACAGCCTCTTGGTTGCTCCTTTCACAAGAAATGCGACTTACATTTATTTTCTATTTGAAGCTTTATTCCACTCCTGAAATTTTCAAGATTTGCTGATTCCTAGAACCACATTAGGCAAGAGGGTTATAGAATTTGTTTGTCCTTACCCCTACAATTTCCTCTATACTCTACCACGGAGACACAATGAGACTTGGGAAAGAGGCAGATAGGTACCTTCTCAAGGTCACAACCACTGAGCTCTCTAGCCCCCTTTGTCTACCTTCTAGGTTGATAGGGTGGACATGTCATATATTTAGATTCTTGGCCTTCTCAGGAAGCTGTTTATTTTTCTTTATAATTTTATTTTTTCAAATAAATAGGTAAAAATGAAAATGCTATTTTTAAATTATGAAAAACCCAATTGATCTCCATTTAAGAAGCACTTAATGAATGATGTGATAGGTCTATCAGTAGATATGAGCATATCATGAGCAGAAGACAGAGACAGCAGTTGGTTTACAAATAAATTGCTGCAAGTGTATCAGTATATCTCACCTTATATCTGCTATTACCTGACAGTAGCTGCTTACTTTTCTATTTCCTGACTGGTGGTTCTATCATGGTCATCTGATCACTCTGATTCCCCCCAGGATGTCTGTACTTCTGTCCTACTCATAAAGGGCTCACGTTCTGGGCAAACAAACCAGGCTTCAATAAAACACCAGTGAAGGATTAATATGAGCTCTAATTCCACCAATTTCTTTCCTTCAAGGTACATTCTTTTTTCACATTGCAACATTTCCCTAACCTGAATCCATTTTACTATCACTGACTCCTTCTCAAACATCAAAATATGCTATTAGGAAAAGCCCTTATGTGCTTCCTGATGCCTCTAATATCTTCTTGGAGAGAGAGTTCACTTTGGATTTACTTCCAATGGTGAAATGAGGGATCTTACTTTTCTTAAAAAGTTTGGACATCATTCAGTCTGACGGGAAGGCGTTTGAGGAAGCTTCAGCCACCTTAGTTCTTTGAAAACTTCTCCACTAGGGAACCTCTGTATCTATGTTTTAGGCTGACTCTGTTGCTGTAATTAGTCAAAGGAAACTGAAGGAAATGCTTTAAAAATGAGGGATCTGTGAAGGTAATCTATGTAGTAACCTGTTGGTCATCACTGATTTAGCAATTCAGTGCACCAATTTCGTCATGCCAGTTATAGGTCGGCCTTATATTCTTCTCTGATACCCACTCCTCCAAAGGGATGCTACTCGATAATGCCGAGGGAGGGAGGAAAAGAGAGAGTGAGGGAGAGAGAGTTGGATGGATGATAAAGTAAAAGCTCAATAAAAGTTTGTTGAATGTTGAAATGACAAATTTCTTTAATATCAGTTTGTCTGTTTCAGGAGTCTTAAGAAAAAATAATTATGTTAACCAATATATTACGGAAATTAAAACAGTGGTAATCTAGTCCTTCCCCATCATGCTCTCTAATCCCGTTTACTATTTATTTGGTGTGTCCATTTACTATTTTTCTACCTGTTAGATTCAAGTCTCCATGAGTACATAGATTTTGTTTGTCTTGTTTCTGCTGCATCCTAGGATCCTTGAAAAGTGCCTGGTTCTAGACGATGCTGAGTGAATATGTGTTTGAAGAAAGAATTAGTAATAACATGATCATAAATAAAATGTACTCTAGGATTGCCTCTTTTGGTAGTATCCTATACTTTTTGAAGCATATTACCTCGTCTACTGAAAATAACTCCTTCTGCACTTTGAACTTGTTATATTATGTTTAGATTATACATTGTTCTTTCCATGCATATCTATTTTTAAGCAAAACTATCCACTAAGGAAAAACAGAGTAAGTTCCTGTCATTGTAATGCAAAGCTGTACACTGAACTCGACATCCTCATTACTCCTTAGGGTGTGAAGCACCACGGCAGCATCAGTTCCAAACATTTCCCCTTGGGTCAGTGTCTCCAACTTCCTCATGACTACCAAGGGAGTGATAGAAAAGGGAATTTCTATTTTTCCATGAATTACATTTGAAAAAATGGCATTGAATAGTCCATACCAGCAGTCGAGCCTCATTAGGATGGAATAAGGAGACAGCTGTTTCAACCAAGCTGCAGAAAGCAATTAAATGAGAGACAGTAGGAGAAAAAAAATCTTTTTAATCTTTAACTTTGGAATATCCAGTGTTCTAATATGCTAAGTAGTCTTGTCAACTAATGAACTTTAAGAATCCCACTAGCATGGCCACTTAAAAGAGAGCGTTTCATTAAACTCCGTTCCAAGAAATTCTGGGGCATCACAACACATCTGTCTTCTTTTTCACATCACATCTGTCTTCTCTCTGACTCTGAGATCAGAATCTTCTTCTCCTGGTAATTCTCCCTTTTAAATCTTGAAATTGACCAAGCAATTTAATAAAATATTTTCTTAACAGCTGATAAGAAAACAGTTTCTGGGCTTAATGAGGTCCCCTATCCTGAGTATTTCTCCAACGTCCATCCTAAGACAGGAGCAGACATTTCCCTTTAGCATAGAAATATGCTCTCAAACTATGGTATATATGTTACAGATGACACACAATGGTTTTAAAAGCATGAGCAGGGATAATTCAAGAAAAATTGTAAAATTGGCAAAATTTGTCTTTATTATCATTCTAATTTCCTTTTAACTACCCCTTTCATACCTTCTGGAGTCCTTCTTTAAACTGTGCATGCATACAAGATATGCCTGGGGAGAAACTGAACATAAATGTTGAACTTTATTAATAACCTTCATTTTGGTGAAATAATTTTGGCCACCTTACCACAGGAAAGTCCATTAAACCTCTAGGGTGAGCAACCCAATAATGAGGGGTTTACCAGGACATGGGAGGTTCAGGCCCAAAGCAGGAAAGTCCTGGCAAACCATGGTGGCTAGTCACCTTAATCCCAGGAGAAACTATTTGTCTAGAGTACTATTCTTTAATACCCTTATTTCCTGACACCCAGCTCCTTTCCTAGACACACACATTTTACCTGGATAACTTCTACTAATCCTCCAGGACTCATCTTGGTCTTCACTTCCTCTAGGGAACCTTCCTAAATGCCCCAAACTGAATTATGTCCCTGCTTTAAAAGCTCCAGTCACCACACAATTTTGAACCTCTTTTTTAGATTGAACATATTATTTGAATTTCTTTTTTATTTGTTCCTATCCCTCATTAGTTTCTGGAGGTCAGGTAATGCATCATGTTTACTACTGTAACCCCATATTCATTAAACATAGTTGAAAAAATGACAACAAAGACTAATAAATGGTGGTTATAAAGAAAAAAGAAACTTTTTAGACAAATTTTGAAAGGATGGACTAATATTACAGTGGTCTAACAGGGAACTAGACTCAAATGAGAGAATGTAGATATCATGTCAATAGAAATTTTCATGTACCCATTAGAATATTAGACATGTGATTTCTGCTCCCCATAAATTTTCAAGCTAATTGAATTCCAAGGTCTTTCAAGCTGAAATTAATTTATCTTTAGACCAGTGGCTCCTCAGCAGACCATGTCAGAATTGTCTAAATCCATAAGCTATGTTTCTACAGGTATAGCATCAGACCTAGGTATTTCTATATTTTACAAGTTTCCCAAGAGATTCTGACGTACAGCTAGTTTTGTTAAAGTCTACTAATACTTATTTAATAGCCATGTTGGAAAGAAATGCTATGGTGTTGGTAAAAAAGACATGCAGTCGTCTCTGTTAATCCACAGTTCAGATAAATGCAACTCTGGAAACTTTTAACAAGGTAAAGCATATTTAAATTCTAGTTTCCTTGGGTTGGACTAAAAGCAGTCTAGCTCCAACGAAAACCCCTTCAACTCTGTTTTATTTCCCAGATTCATGGACCTGGAGTAATGGTTTTTCAATCTTGGCTGTACATTGAAATCACCTAGAAGCATTAAAGAACTATGGATCCCTATATCTAACAAAAGTGATACTGGTGCAATTGGTCTGGGAGTGGTCTTTCCAGATTCTAGGTGGAGTCACAGATAAGAGGAAATGAGAGCTAAGTTGAGATCTGAAATTTATTAGGAGTTGGTTAATTGAAGTATGTCCATGTGTGGCTCTGTGTGTGTGTGTATGTGTGCGTATGTTGGGAGGGATGTGGTTAGGAGGTAGTACTGTCATGAAAAATGGTGATCTAGGTAAAGGTTTCCACCTGGGGAAAGTTCTAATGTGATTTTGCAATGAGAAAAGCCCTGTGATCGAAGTTAGTTAGAGACAATTTTATATGTAAGTGCTTTGTAAAATGGAAGGCAAGGTTTAAAAAAATGTAGTTAATTTCATTCTTAATGATATCACTTTCATCCTAAGGAGATTAAGCTGTTAAAGATAGGTAAGAGATCAAGCTTTCACAAATAGGTCATTCTTCATGATAATTTCTGGTTATTTTATTTATTTATTTATTCTGGGAAATAGAGAGCCACTCTCAGATCACAATTATTTTTAATCTCATGTGGATGTGGAAATTTTCGTAGATGTGTGATTTTTGTCTCATTAATTTCTATCTGGTGAATGTCACTGAATCTTCCTTGAGTAAATGAGTAAGTTAATTTTTGATTCCTCAGGGATATCAATTAACAGTGTGTAGGAAACTCAAGTTAGTGTGTCCTGACCTGCCTCCAGACATATCCAGGAAGTGACTTTTTGAAAGAAATTGCTAGAATCAGCTTACATTACCATCATGAATCTCTCTACTTAATGGAGAATTCTGGGGTGAGGCTGGCAGAGAGTACTTAAGTGAATTCATTTGTCTTCCAGTTCATTGCCATTTTCTTATACCTGGTAAGTGAAGGTGTGCTGTAAAGCTCTTTGGGGAGCAATTTTTTGTATTGAATGCCCTGTCCAGTGGTGGCAAGAACATAGTTCGATGTTGAAAACATCTGTATCGTGGTTCCCTTTGCCTGATGAGAAAAAAACAAGAGTCAGCATAGACGAATGTGCCATGGAATGCCCCGCCCTGGACAGTCATGTGCCTTTCACACTGGGGGACACCCAGCTAAGTTTTGCCTGGGTTCTGGATCACAGAAATGATGAGTTAATAGAAGTTCGCAGTTCTGAGCTATTAAGTATTAGAGTAAGTTGTTATATTGCTAGAGATACTTAAAACACTCACCCTTCCTGATTGCAGTAGGATGCCAATTTTGTCCTTTCTTCCTATGGCTCCAGACCAGCAGCACCCAGTGCCTAGAGCTGAAAGTCTTCTTGCTGTATCCACAGCCCTACCCAGTCCCAAGGCTCTCAACCTCCTAGCCCTGAGCCATACTACACCTCTCTCTATGCAGGAAGGCTACTTGGTTATTCTTAACAATACATATAAATGACTCCATCCCATTCTTTCAAAAATGTTGTGAAATATATACCATTGTACCCATTTTAGAGACAGGGAATTGTGAATAAGCAATTTTACCAAGTAGGAAGGTTAGGATACAAATGCAGGATTTTTGACTCCAGGTTCAGCATAGTGTATTAAACTGAAACTGTTCTGCTTTATTTTCTTAAATATCACAGTTAGAGGAACTATTACAAATTACTCAACATGAAGGTATTTGAAAAATATCAGACCATCTGTGCTTAGTGCCAAGTAAGTGTACATGTTTATAATTGTAATAAAAGTACTATACAAATATAAATTGCTATTAATATACATACATATGCATATATGCATATGTGGGTAGGGGTGTGTGTGTAATGCTTTCCAGTTTGAATCTTGGAGAAATTCATACAGTTACATTTCAATTTCAATATTTATATCATATATCTATATCTATCTATTTATCTATCTATCTATCTCTCTATCTACATATCCACAAACATACACACCTATCAACTATAATGCCTTTAATGTCTTTTTCTTCTCTGGCTTTTGTAGTTGAAGTTGTTGTTTCCCCATTTTAATTTTAATTTTATTTGGTAAAGATTAAACAAGAAAGGAATTTCAATATTATAACAAATACAATTCACTATGAATTCTTTCCCTCTGCTGAATGTTCTAAAGGGCAAGGGAGACAAACAATTTTTAACACAAACCATCCCAGATCTTTAAATGTGTATGTAAAACTGGCACTAGTTCATCATTGCTTTCCTGGAAAAAAAAATCAAAGTTACCCACGAGGATTTCCCCCCTTTCTTTAATAATGGATACTTTCAGAGACCTCCTAAGGTCCCATTCCCCCTGTCATGTTTAAAGGGTTTATTGTTTCCAGAAAAGCTTTTGCTGCTCCCTCTGGAGACTGAGCTGATCCAAAGTAATATTAATTCTGTGCCTCTCTCATGTCGGAACTCAACTTCAAATGGAATAGATGAGATGAAAGCTGAAAGAGAGGTTATGTGGGCTGTCATCTGCCATTGTGTCTGAGGCATCAACTGTGCTCAGAACAAATTAGGTGTCAGTCTGGTAAATCACAGTCAGGAAGGCAAATCAGTTTACAGATTACTTGGTCTCCTGGAAGGCTCCACCATTCAGAGAACAGTTCATCTTTCTTTTCTGAAATTAAAAAAAAAATCTGAGATTTAGCTGGTGATTTTTTATTCTCTCCTCAACCTCTCCCCAACTCACTCTTTTATCCCCCTACAGAGATGAAGTACTCTGGCTCTAAGTGATGAGTGGCATTTACAGGACTATTCACCTGGAATGTTTCATTATTTTAGTCTAATTTCCTGAATGATGAGAGACCTTAGGAAGAGGAGAATGGTTGAGGTTGGGAAAGGGGTAATGAAGGGGGAGTGGTAGATGTGATTTAATTGCTGACCTTGTATGTGATATGTTTGCAGATCCAGTAGAGAATGCTCAGGGAGAAGAAGGCAAATCTTGCTGTCATGAGATTTGTTGCAGTTTCTCAGGTCCTTTTTGATCCCATTAGCCCTTCATTAAGAAGCCTGGATAGCACAAAACAGGGATTGCTTTTCACTAGGAATGTAGATTTTTGAATCTGTCACATCTCTAACTAGAAAGGAAAGGAGGCAAGAGAGAAGATAATAAAAGAATTGTATTTGTAATAGCAGGCGGCCCTATCATTTTTTTTTAATCTGAAATAAAAATCTCATTTCAGTTTATAAAGAAGGAGGGCAGGGAAAAAAACAACAATGTACTAGGAGTCAGTTGATCAACATTCCAGTTTTGACTCTGCCAATAATTACAAAACCTTCAGAAAAATCACTTTAAATATTCCAGTTCACTTCCTTTTCGTGGAGTGAGAGGAGATTATTATTTCTACTCTGACTTTTGTTAACATTGTTACTGTGTGGATCAAATGAGGGGCAATTATGATTTGATAAAATATGTACAAAGTAAAGGCTGAGACACTGGTCATATCTGTGTCACAGCTCTCTACAAGAACAGAGGTACTTTTTTCTTCAAGTTCATTCATCTTGATCTGAATTCCCATGTTAGCTGCACTTATCTCCATTACCAGCTCTCCTTACCTTATTTTGAATTCATTTAACTTATTTCTAGAGGTCTAATCAGAGACTCGATGATCTCAAGTTGAAATTATTCCTGGGTATCTTGACTAACACAGTTCTACAGAGGAAACAGTATTGGATAACTGAATGCTACTTATTTCCTACTGG
Organism: Tamandua tetradactyla; assembly: GCF_023851605.1. Classification (NCBI taxonomy): domain Eukaryota; kingdom Metazoa; phylum Chordata; class Mammalia; order Pilosa; family Myrmecophagidae; genus Tamandua; species Tamandua tetradactyla. Next base: position 39,208,065 of record NC_135344.1, read on the forward strand.
TGCCCTTTCTTGTTCCAATAGCCTTGACTGAGATTTTTGCACTTTTTCCCAATAACCCATTTGCTTGATTCAAAATCAGACTTTCTACTTGTTGGTTCTACTCTTGTCTATCTCTCTGTCTCTCTTTTGGCAGACTTTTGATTCTTGATCTTCTGGCTCCAGGTTGCTGCTTCTATCCCAAATCCTACATTCTAGATATTTTATCCTGTTCTGTTCATGTTGAAAAGATTCCAATACAGATGTAATGCCCAATTTGCTTGATGCTCATGTTGCTTGTCCCCATCAGCTCTGATAGCTGTTCCTGTTTCCCTTTCAGTTTATGTACCCCAGCATCATAAAAACTGATTTACCCATTTGTCCTTTGGGGATGTAAATGCAAGGTTAAATAAAGAAATTCATGTGCACAGCCTCAAGTCTCCTTCCTTGAGATTTGGGTCGAGGTTGCAGCATTATATTGAAGGGAACTGTGGTCAAGAGTTCTAGTTGTTTAATAACAGCTAATGGGGCCAACTAGAGAAATGGGATCCAAGGTGATAATCTACATTAATGCCTAAGAAACTTTCTTTTTCAAAATTTCTACAAAGAGTTGATCAGGGCTTGGTGGCTGGAACCAACTTTTGTGATATATATTGATTTTTCCTTTTCACTTGCTACTTTCCTTCATCTATGATCTCCTTCCCTTCAAGTTACAAAGGTACCACAAAATTGCCATGCCCTGTACTTTAAAACATATTGTAAAGGTCAGTCATCCTCTAATTTTCTTATTCATTATCTAGCATTCACTCTTCCTCTGGGATTTTTTTTTTTCTTATTTCTCTCCTGAAATTACTTTGCTAATTGTACTGATAATTTTCTAACTGCCAAACCCAACCTTCTTTCATTGCTCATATTATTTGAAATCTTTGTGACTTTGGCAATGTTGAGTACACACTCTATGTAATGCTTTTCTTTCTTGGTTTTCATGTCCTTTGCTCCTCTCCTCTTCATTACTGACTGCTCGTATTCTGCCACATTGATTACTTCTCCTCATCAGTCTATCCCTGAAACTTTCAAACTATACACATTTTATGTTTCAGTCCCTGTACTTCCCTTGTGATCATATTTTCAGCACCCCTCTCTTTGTTCACACCCATACCTGTAGTTCTAGCTGCTTCCTAAATATTCCAAATCCGTGTCTAAAAGGGCATCTGACTCAGCAAAGATGAAACTTATCTTTTCACCAAATTTATTTCTTTTCTTGTGTTCTCAGCCCTGTGTTTCACTCAAAAAATCCCAACTAAGGCTTTTATAGGTATTTAGAAATCTGCTGATCCTATTCAAAGGATAGAGATCAAATCTTTTGCTCTTCTGTCATCAGCAAACTGGTATCTTTATTTAAGGCCTTCTTTATTTCTCAGTCTGACTCCAAACATTCCCTACTGGTTTATTTTACCTAGTCCCTGTCTATTGCTCTCAGGGTCCAGCAGATGCTTTTCTCACAGCTTCCAGGCTTTTGTTTGCCTTCCTTTTCTCATGTGGAGTCTCTGCTAAAATGCCTCCCCTGTGAATTATTTCCTGATCCTTGCTCTCTACTTCCTTGTACTACATCTAATTGCTTGGAATAATTTTAGAAAAGGGCGAAGTATCCACAGCTTGCTGCTACCTGTTTTTGACTCTGGCACCAACTTCAAACTAAAGTGAAATACGATTTCTGTTTTTTCCCAGAGTTGCTAATATTCCATGACACAAAAAGCAGTCCTTGACTTTTCCAGTGGGAAAAATTGTCTTCCTTAGTCTCATTTCTCCAATTCCAATAACACATACCCTTTACCATTCTAGTGGAAAGGATTGTTGCTATTGCTGTTGTATGTTATACTTAAAATTTGTGATGTTGCAACCCAAGCCTACTTTGAAATGTGATAATTGTGCCCACTTTGATCTGATGAAATGCAAACCTGGATGAGCCAGTGGAGCCAAATGAGGCTCTGTGGGGTAGGCTGGAGCCACTAGGATTTATTTATATCCATTAAAAAATCTTTCTGCATTAGATAGCTGGCTTTTAGGAGATCAAAGGAGCCAGCACGGAAATGTTGTTTTTCTGACTGTGCAGCACACAAACATCATTTAAATGTCCCCTCAACATGCGTGCACATCCAAAGCCATGGGAGCTGGCACTGTGCCTGCATTGTTAGTCTTGTTCCATTATGATGGAAATATTAGAAAAGACAGAGACAGAAATCAAGGAAGGAGGCAGAGATAGACATCATTTTAGGTAGAAGGGCTGGAGACAACATATCATAAACATAATATTTGAGTTTCCATTTTGTCCTGAAAAAGCAAACTGATCTGTGGATGACTTGATAATCTCTGTGGCTGAAGACAATTTGTCAAAAAGCTCCTACTCTAGTCTCACTGGAGATAGAGCCCTATGGCAGGTCATCCACTTGATAGTCTTGTTATCTCAGACAGGCCACGTGAGACCTTGACATTGGGATTAATACCCTATGTTTGAAAGGCAGTGGTGGGCAAAATGGGCAATACCATTACCAGGCAGGCTAAATACCAGAGGCCAGAACTGCAAGTGAATCAAATAAGTAAAGGGCTATCTTGTCAATCTCTTCTCGGGATTCTGTTCCTTTTAGTATATTGTGAGTACACTTCTTGGGGCTAGAACTCTGTCTGCTGAGCCACCATGGCTGGCCCCACCTCTTGATTTTTCACCCCAGTAACTTTTTCCATATCCCCATGAAATTGTCTAGACATGGATTTGTTCATCAGATTTTTTACAAGGGGGCAATTATCCGAGAGCTTATTGGCTATAAAAGGGAAGCATGGTCTTCTGTAGTTGCAGAGGCATGGCTGTGCAGATGACTTTAGAGGCATAGTCTGGAATGGTGATTGACAAGTGAAAGAGGAATGCTGTTAAAACCAAATTTGTGCCTGTTTAAAAATTTTTTTTTTTTTACTAGTAAGGAAGGAAGGTCAGTTTCCTTGCCTTGTTTTTTTTTTTTTTTTTTTTTTTTTTGTTTGTTTGTTTCCCTCTATCTTTTGTTTTAGAAGAAGAATTACATATACAGGAATATAAATAATGAGAGAAGAGTACTCCTCGCCTTGAGGCTTGCCAGCTCCACTGGCCTCTAATGAGGTAACTCCCCAGGCAGGGCACATCCCAGTAAGAGTTATTCTCTTTGAGGCAATGGGTTCATTATTGATCATAATTACATGAAAGGCCATATCACAAAGCTATTTCTCGACAAATCCCTGAGCTACCAATATAATATTTGAAAGAAAGCAAAACTTGGATTTCTGAGATTATTAGTGAACATTGATGATCCAGTCTTTTAAGATCTCACAGATAGCTTTTTCTAAAATTCTCTCATCTAAATAGTGTTCCAAGCCCGATAGAAAGTTATACCTGGCACAACCAAGTACGAAACACAGTTCACTTCACACAGCTTCCACTCTTGAAGTGATTTTTATTTCCTTCTTGTATCAGTCACTATTCAACCATAAAAACAGAATCAGTAGGAGCTTTTATACATATACATGTACATAAACATAGATTTATTGCAAGGAGTTAACTTACAAAATTGCCTGGCAGGGCTGACTAGGAAAGTAAAAAGTCTGTAGGGAAAGTTCTCAGGCGAGCACTAGATTTCAAAGATGGAATTTATTCTTCTTTAGGAAATCCTCAGTTCTGCTCATAAGGTCTTCAAATTTACTGGATTAGGACCATCTGGATTAATTGAAGATAATGTCCTTTACTTAGAGTCAATTTATGAGAGATGCTTATCACATCCACAAAATACTTTCACAGTAACACCTAGATTAGTGTTCCATTGAATAATTGGGGAATGTAACCTAACCAAGAAGGCACATAAAACTGATGATCACAGTTTATTCCTTGCCAACTTGACAACCATACACAACTTCTTAACTATATTTAATCTCCAAATAAAGAAAGTTATATTTCCACCTAACATAACAACTATCCTATATACAACCAAAACCATGCTAACCCTTTCCCTAGAAAAGGATACAAAATCTTTGGGTGGTATTCACTATTCTCCTTGATGTCCTATAACTTAAATACTGTGATGGAAAGTTACTAATATACCTAATGGTAGATGATAAGGGGACTAGAAATTTAACTACCCATTCCATACTCTCTTTGCCTCAGCAAATACTTCAGACTGTTGTGGTTCTTTACCTGGTAAAGTGACCCAAACCTTGACTTGAGTCCTGCATGAATAGGGTTGTTGTTTTCCATTGACTTTAATTATTGAACATGATGGTACTATGAGATGCTATAAGAGATACCCTATATTCTAGGCATACATTTTACCTCCAGTGTGCTATAACAGTCTGGTTACCCTGTACTAATCAAGATCAATTATCCCAGCCAGTATAGTAACTCCCTTCTTTGCCTGTTGATCAGTGGCATGAAGAGTCCTAAGATTTCTGTGCGGCAATCTCAATTTCCAGTCTAATGTAATGATTATTTCTACTATTAGAAACATTTCTCCCATTGGAAGTAAAACATTTAGACTATAAAACTGATAATAGAGAGCAAATAATAGGTACAACCATGCATATTTTCATACCATAATTCCTAAATCTGAACCCTGGCTATGGAATAAATAGCACCAAATACTGGATGCTGATTTACAGCATATATATCATCCTGAAGAACATTGCATGGACCCACAAAGGGTGGCCATTTGTTAGCCATGTAACTAGGTTTTCAAAAGACCATTCCACCATTCTATCAGACCAGCTATTTCAGGGTGGTGAGAAACATGGAAAGACCAGTGAATTCCAGTATCATGGATTTATAGTCCCACTTCATTTGCTGTGAAGTGATTTCCTTGAAGAGAAGCAATGCTGTGTAGAACACCATGATAGTAGATAAGATATTTGGTAAGTCTATGGATGGGAGTTTTAGCAGAAGCATTGTGTGCAGGCAATGCAAATTCATATTGAAAGTGTCTGTATTAGTTAGGGTTCTCTAGAGAAACAGAATCAACAGGGAACACTTGCAAATATAAAATTTATGAAAGTGTCTCACGTGACTGTAGGAACGCAGAGTCCAAAATCCACAGGGCAGGCTGCGAAGCCGATGACTCCAATGGATGGCCTGGATGAACTCCACAGGAGAGGCTCACCAGCCAAAGCAGGAATGGAACCGGTCTCCTCTGAGTCCTCCTTAAAAGGCTTCCCATGATTGGATTTAGCATTACTAATTGCAGAAGACACTCCCCTTTGGCTGATTACAAATGGAATCAGCTGTGGATGTAGCTGACGTGATCATGACCTAATCCTATGAAATGTCCTCATTGCAACAGACAGGCCAGCGCTTGCCCAATCAGATGAACAGGTACCACAACTTGGCCAAGTTGACACCTGTCCCTAACCATGACAGTGTCTATTCTAATATGAACAAAGTGCAGCACCTTCCATGAAGGAGGTGGTCCAGCACATCAACATGCTATCAGGCAGCTGACAGATTACCCTGGGAATGATGCTGTATTGAGGACTCAGTGCTGTTCTCTCCTGCTGACAGATTGGACACTCAGCAATGGTTATGGCCAGGCTGATCTAGACAAGTGGAAGTCCATTTTATAAAGCCAAAACATAATCTATCCTTGCCACCATGACCATTTTGTTAATGAGTCCAATGGATAATGACAAAAATGGCCATAAAAGACAAGGAACTGGGTCCATTGAATAGGTCATCCTAACCACTTGCTTATTAAATTCTTTTTCCACTGAGATAGCCCATTGGTCAGCATTACATAGGACAAAAATGTCTTCAAGTTATTTCCCCGTTTAGAGAGATCTACCCACATACCTCTTTCCCAGATCTCCTTATTAACCAATTTTGCCATCGTGTTCCTTCCAAGTCCTTAATCATCCAGTCAAGTCATCAACCACTGTGAATGAGTTGGTATATACTCATATCCCTGGAAATTTCTCTTTCCAGACAATATAGTCTTCAAAGTTCTTCCCTTTACTAAGGACATTAGTAAAGGGAAATCCTCCAGATTTAAGTGAAACCAGTTCTGAGCTCTTTCTTTCTCAGTCATAAAGACAGTCATAAAGAATTCTCTGTGAGGTGCGGGATGGGAGAGATGAGTTAATTTGGCAGGAGTTGGTGTCAAGGTTATTTGGGTCACTTCCTACTTGAGCCTTCAGGGACTGCTCAAGCCCAATCTCATATATACTGCTTCCATTAATGTTGCAGAGCTGCTGTGTATGCCCAAATTTATAGCTTCATGGGTCAGACGACACCCAGTTCATGATGGGCAGCTCAAAATGAAAATAGTCATCTACAGTGGATGGCAAGGGTTACCTCCAAAATCCTGAGGGTCTGTACTATGACTCACTTATAGCAGTCTTCCAACAACTCAAAGCAGCATCTCTCTCTGCCCTGACATTCAAGCATCAACAGATTTGTGGGATCATATGGCCCAAGTGCAAGAGTAGTAGATTTTCTGGTAGCTTGGACCACTTGCATAGACTTTTCTTGTTCTGGGCCTAAATCAGAACTACCATCTTTTCTGGTAACTCTGTAAAAGAGTCAGAATATCCCACCTTTGTTAGGAATATGTTACAATTATGATTATGTTATTATTCCCCTGTCCCCAAGCTTTAAAATATTATACTGAAATCTTAGGGAATTTTCAAGATTTTGTGTCTTGTGATTTAGCTTATTGAGAATTTAGGATGAATAATCAACCGTCCACCTCCAGAAGTTGACACTTAGGTGTGCCCTCTGTGGGGAGTTACTTTAATAAAGGCCAGTTGAGATCTGCTCATGTTCTTCTCTTCCTCTTATGTCTTACAGTGCTCTTACTATAGCAACGGACCTAACATAAAAGTGTTCCATAAATATTGGCTAATATTACTTCCGCACCTCACAACATCTATAAAAAGATTCTCATAAATCCAGCAACTCATAATTCTAGATTATCATGACATATGAGTCAAAAAACTACAGTTCCTGTTCAGCTCTCTCATGTTATAGTTGTATGAAATTGCACAATAACTGTCTATATCTTTCTGAACAAGTTTCTTCATCTTTAGTATGGGGATAATTATTTTTGTTATGCTTACCTCCAAAACATCTGAGGAAAGGAGTTTTAAGTGAAATGGCCTTGATATCTCTAAAATTTATGTATATGGAAAGTACTATTATTTTAATATTATGATTGATGCCTATTACTCTACCTTTTGGTTCTTCATATTTAGTTTAAATGAAATGATATTCTATTTCATTTTTCTCATTATTTGTGTTCTTATAACTCCTTTAGGTTTTAAATATGTGGAGTGCAAGCAAATGTATAATACATCTGTGTTTTTTCCTCTGCTCCCATGAACAGTGAGAATTTTCAAAAAATATCATTACCTGGCTGGATTTAAATCTATCATTGGACACTACACAGAGGTCAGAGATACTGGATTCTCATGTGAAAATAGAACTTTGGCAAGGCATTCAAATGTTCAGTTGGATTTTCTATAATGGAAAAAGAAAATAATTAATCTCTGTGTGCATGGAAAACAGCATTTCAGATACAAGAAAGCAAGCAAACTTGTTACATGTTTGTGGGAATCCATCTGCAGTCACTGCCACCCTGTCAAGAAGTCAGAGGAAGCGATTATGGAAGTGGCAACCTTGCCATCACTATTTAATACTCCCCACAAAACTCCTGGCAATAATCAGGAGAGACAGGTGGAAGGCAGCACTCTAAATATGGGATGAAGGAAGACAGCCTTCATCTGACTGGGGCTTCCCAATACGTAAGTGCTTCCCTCCTCCCCTGGAAAGGGTCACAGGCTAAACTGCCTGTGCTGATTGTCAGGTCATGAGCCCCAGATGACTAGCAGCTGAGTGAAGCCTTCATGCAGCTTGGTACCCAAAGATACTTCATCCACCCTCCTTGTCAACCTCAGACCCAGCTGCCAACTCGGAGAGCAGGAGGAGTGTAATAGTATTGGCACCTCTCCAGCACCTGAGGCACACTACCCTTTCTCACCCTCTCTGCCAGGCAAACAGATAGCTTAATGATGTTGCGCTTGATTGCTCCGTTGAAGGGTGGGGGGTTATGTACATTTTACTACAGAAATTGGTATTTCATGTGTCAGAGAGATAAAGTGAGGCAGTCAGCAAGGAAGGGAGGCAGCAGGATAGTATACAAAGACCTCTGGACTAGGAAGCCAGGTAGGGGATTCATCTTCTGTCTTCAAACCTAGCTCACCATGTGACATTGGGAAAATCATTTAACTTACTTTAAACTCTGTTGAAAATGGTATTTAGGGACAAATACTCTCCAATTTCTATATGTCCAATCTCAAAATGGTCCAAGAAAGATGAATTTTTGCCTAAGTAGCCCCTTTTCTTCCCTGCCATTCTAGTAAGAAATGGTTCTCATGTGGTAATTTCAGTATTACCAGAAAGTATTGTCTTAAATAGAACCTTCCACTGAAAAATATTCAAATATATGATATCATAAACCAACCACCAAACAATCAAGAAATATTATTCAGCACTACCTACTGTATAGTTGTAATTTTTATATGTGTTTTCATAGGTATGAGATTACTATATAGGAAATAATTAAAAAGTATACAATTTAACTATGTGGTGGCCACAATAATTCACCTCCATCAACTCTTGGAGTGGCACTAACTAAGGGCCAGCTGCTACACTCTGGAATCCATGGCTAGATTTGTGCCGAGATCTCACCTTGTAGGGACTCTTCCCCATCAGGTAATAAGTTTGGCAAGAATTCTAAGAATACCGATGGCTGGCTTTGGCATTGCCTAATTGTTTTGATTCACCTTCTTTATCCCACACAGCAGTCTTGGATGCTTCCATCTAATATTTACTCCCTCTTTCCTTCACTTGAAGGTGGACTTGCATCATAGATTTATGGCTGTCTCAGGTTTACCTGATTCTCTCCTTATTCTCTCCCATATGAGCATTCCCCCTGATAAAATCCTTACAGACTTAGTCCTGTCTTTATATCCATTTCTTAGGTCACCCAGACTAACATAAGCTGAAAGTTGTGTATTTGAGACTGTAAGTGCTATAAGAACATATGAATAGATAAATAAGGTAGAAAAAAGAATCAGAGAATGGTCAAGATCATCTCTCAGTTTGGTACCCTGCTCTGCAATTACGCACAATGGGATCCTCCCTTTGCCTCAATTTTGACTACTGGCATAACTGTAATAATCTTCCTTATATCTAGGGCTTTGGGGAGCACAAATTAAATTAATATGTGTAAACCCTAAATACTATACAAGGGTTAGCTTGTACAGATAAAAAAATGGAAGACCAAAGAGCTAATGAATCTTGCTCAGAAATACAGAGCTAATCAGTAGAAATATCAGAGTAAGAGCTTTCTGTCTAATACTAAAAATTGATATAATTACCTACCTGTGTTATCTTAGTATGAAGGGGAAAGTCTGGAAAACTAAGGGGAATAAGGTAAAGTTTTTGCTTTCCAGAACCTTGTATAGGTATGCTTAGGCTCTGGCTGATATCCTTGTTGTCCTCAGCATGATGTTATCTACTGCCAAACTTTTATCACTTTGCACATTAATTCATTTACAGGATACTTTTTGAGCCTCTATTATTTGTTGGATATATGGTAGGTTTTGGAATACATTATAGGAAAAAAGCTAATCAAGATGCATAGCATTTATTGAGTCAGGCTGTGAAATAAGTTAATTATTTAAATTGAATCCTCACAGCAAATGTATAAGGTAAATTCCTGAATTGCCATTTATTTTAGTTTGCTAAAGCTGCCAGAATGCAATATACCAGAAATGGAACAGCTTTTGAAAAGGGAAGTTACAAATTTACAGTTCTAAGGCCATAAACATGTTCAAACTAAGGCATTTCAGGAAAGATACCTTTACTCAAGAAAGGTCGATGGGTCTGGAACACTGCTCTCATCTGGGAAGGCATGTGACTAGCATGTGCTGGTCCTTTGGCTTTTGGTTCCTGACAGCTTCTTCGAGAGCATTTTCTTTCTGCATTTCCAAATATCTCTGTCTGTGTTGGCTTTGAAGCAACTCCAAAATGTTTCCCCTTTTAAAGGACTCCAGTAAACTAATCAAGACCCACCTTGAATGGGTCATATCTCCAAGTCATATCTCTAAGTAATCAAAAGTTCAAACCCACAACTGGGTGGGTCAGTTTCCATGGAAACAATTTAATCAAAGGTTTTCACCCTACAATATTGAATCAGGATTAAAGAACATGGCTTTTTGGAGTGCACAACACATTCAAACCAGCACACCTCTCCAAGCAGACAAATGAGGAAACTAAGCAGAAACTGTGTTAGTCAGTCTAACGATAAACAGTTGGTACATGGTCCTGAAAATCAAGAATATCTAAATCAAAAGTCTGCTTTCTTGATACTGATACCTTGAAAATGATACAGTAAACATGACAGGCCACATATGAATTGGATGGGCATTTCAAGTTCTTCAGATGGAAAACCTGATGATAAAGGAAACTTCTCCTGAACTGATGTTTTGTAGGTACTGAAGGATATTAGATTGGAAAGGAGTAAGATGTGTGGTAAAGCATTTTCCACTGTAGTCCCTACATTCCTCCATGAAGAGTTCCCTGTCCACACAGCATGGGCAATGTCTTCCACATCTAAATTTTTGCAGATTCTTAATACTTACAATATACATTAAAATATTTTCTGCTAATTTTTCAAGTATATGATATATCAGTCCACTTAAATTGTAGTGCTTTGAAGATGGGGACCATCTTCAGTTTTGTAGGATCCCTATCCAGGAAAAGTTCCAGTAAATATGTTAAAATAGTAGTTCAGTTCAATAAATTCTCATCATAAGTGATTTACTGGGCAACTGGAAATCTCTTCCTATGCACACAAAAATGTTTATAAGATATTGATCTCTCTACCATGGAAGTTCTGATTTCTCTTTAGTGAGAAGACAGATACTCATTGTTGAGCAGGCAGTTTTGTCACTATATATATTTATCTTTTCTTGACTTGCTCCACTTTCAAACTTAACATGTAGAGTCCAAGTGCCAAGAAGCGAGGATGGTGGGGAATCTTTCCAGTAATCAGACTGTGATTGGAATTGAAGGCTATTCAGAGATCCCTATTTAAAACCTATTTTATTCATTCATTCAGCAGTAGCAATTTCTTTAACAGCAAGAATTATAATTGAGAGGTTTGGGGCAGAGAGAATTGATTTTGATAAATGTTTTATTCTTTTACCAGCAATTCTCTTAAGTGGGCTTCAGTGAATTACCTTTGTTATGCAGCTATTACCAGGGATAGCATCATCATAACTGGGGCCTCAGCCAAGGAATTTCTTTAGTATGTAAGGGGAGGTGGCCCTTTTGAGAGAGACAGCTCTCTACCTTGGGACTAGGGATATAATCATTGCACAACACAGTACTTTGCCTTTCTATAAATCTGGGCATTTGAGCTTACAACTGTATAAATTAAGCTCTTAACAGAAACTCTGGGGATTTTTCTCAGAAAATTTGTGAAGGAGAGGCAGTTTTCTTCTTGTTTTTTTTTATACTGCAGTGGCAATATCACTACCATATGGTTTACTCTATTAAAGCCTACACAGTAGGTATTCATCTTAGCAATCTTTTTGCCATCAAAAACGTCCCGCTTGCATGGGTTCTTGCTCTCTCAAAGCCCAACTCTGCAAAAGGAAAACTATTACCTTCCCCCTACATGGGAAATGACATCCAGGGGTGTAAGTCTCCCTGGCAACATAAGACATGATCCCAGGAATGAGCCTGGTCCTGGCACCCTGGGATTGAAACCTCCCTAACCAAAAGGTGGAAAAGAAATGCAACACAATAATGTATCAGTGGCTAAGGGGGTTCAAACAGAGTTGAGAAGCTATTCTGGAGGGTACTCTTAATGCAAACTTCAGCTAGTTGTCGCTAATTACCCTTCGCCAACCCCAACAAACACTATTCCTGTTAATCCTACAGAACATCTAGGGCTCTGTCTGAGACTCTACAAAAGGTTCATGCACTAAGATTACTTTGCAGAAACCTACAAACTCCAGATGATTCTTAGTCCAGATAAGTCCTGAAACCCAAAGGGGCCAGCTTCTCCAAGAACATCAACTAATTCCATCCCCCATCCAATATTGTTGAACCCCCTACCCAACATGAAAAAGTTGGAATGCAATAGCCCAAATACCCCCAAAGATTGAAAGAAGGATCAAAGGAAAAGGAGGAAAATTATAACAGAGAAGGTGGTATTTAACAAATGAGATGACTGCGGAATCATTATATTGATATTTCTTTTGGTCTCCAGTGTCTTGGAGCAGCTAGAAGGAAAAACTTGAAATTGTAACCTGTACCAAAATTTGAAATCTGTTCTATAACTTTTGTTACATTGTATTTTGAAATTTATTGCTTTTTGTATATATGTTATATTTCACAATAAAAAATGTTTCAAAAATGTAAAAAAAAGAAAAGGGAAGGAAAGAGAACGTTGGTAAAAAGAACAGTAGGAGCTAAGGAAATTATGGTAGCATGTATTCAAGGAATGGACAACAAAGCTTGAAGAGAGAGTATATATAAACTGTTTTGCAGTGGCAAATTTATGGGAGAAATTCAAATGAAAACAATCAACATGAAAAAATATTTAAACTCATCAGTAATAAGGAAAATGAAAAATTGTTTAAAATAAGGTATATTTAATATAACTTAAATTTCAAAATATTGGCAGGGTAAGTGAGAATATGATAAATCCCCTGCATTTCTGGTAGGAGGAAAGAGAGTGCAGCTGTTCTGAAGAAGAATATGGCAGATTTCCTATTAATTTAAATATACATATACCAGGGTCTGCAATTAAAAATAAAAATGGTATTTGATTAAATCTACTAGCAAGAACAGGTAGAAACATGAATGAAAAGCAATAAACAACTGATTGAAAGCATGAGAGAATAACTGAAGAAGCCAACTCAAGCAGGCAAGATTCTGGAAAGAGGAGTAACATTTTGAGGCGAATTTGGCATCCTACATATAACTCCCCCTTGAGGACTTTGCTGATATCTGAGATGTACTTGTGGATGGTTGGATCCAAGAAACCAAGCAAAAGCATCTTTTAAGTGGCTAAAAAGCTAAGTTGAATTTTTTTCTGTCTAACAGTATAAGAATGACAAAAACTGTAATTTAGGGTCATGATGAAATGAGAAGCATCTCTGCATCCCTGCTAAAATCCCTGAGCTTCATTTGTAACTTTGGAATTAAAATGAACTAGTAATAAATGTGAACTAGAATAATGTAATTCACTACTACACAGGAAAAAAGAAAATACTCTCAGAATAATATAACAATATTTATAGCCTACATATATTTTTCAAAATAATATATGACAAACAAGCAAAATTAGCTAGGCATATCAGGAAGCATAAACAACAACAACAACAACAACAAAATGCAACAGAAGAAATAGTCAATATATTCAAACCCAGGGATGATCCATGCATTAGTATTAAGACATGAGCTTTAAAGTAACTATGATCAATATCTGCATGAACAGATTCAAAAAGATATAGAATATTATTAGATAACTTTAATCTATAAAACAATCAAATAAAAATCCTAGATTTAAAGAAAATCAATAATTACAATTAAGTGTCCAATAGACAAGCTTAAAGTAGAATGTACATGTAGAAAAGATGATTTCCAATAGAAAGATAGGCAAGTAGAAAAAAACAGGATTGAAGCAGAAACATAGTAACAAGGATAAATGAGAGAAGTTTGATAAAACATATATGATGTGGTGGAGAGGTATAAAATATATATTATTCCAATGCCAGAAATAGAAAAGAAATTTTAGACAGAAGAAATATCTGACAATATACTTGCCAAGAGTTTTCCAAAACTGATTTAAAAAAAATGCAAAAATAAACAAAAAATACAAGAAAGAAACTATAAGCCCCATGCAGTATAAGCTGGAAGAATGATATACTCATGCATTTTAGAAAAAGTTTCTGGAAACCCAAAGCCAAAAAATATTAAGAATCAGTCAAAAAAAAAAGCATATTTAGCATTTAAGATATAACATTGCTACTGACTTTTCAACAAAAAGAATAGAAACCAGAAAACATTGAATGACATTTTTAAACGGTAGCAAGAAAATAATGGCCAAGGCAGAATGCCATATCCAATGACAATGTTTCAAAAACAAAATGCAGATGCTTTCAAAAAAAATTTCCAAGGGCATATTTGAAATAAATATCCTATCTAAGGGTGCTTTCCAGACAGACAAGATTTTAGAGGGAATAAAGGTAATACAGAAATGAAAAACAAATAAAAGAGTAACTACAGGGGTAAATCTATATAAACTTGACTGTTTAAAACAATAATGATGGTATCTTCTGGGATTTAAAATATATGTTGAATTTATTTATCAGTTTACAGAACTGATAGCAATAGAAAAAATGTAAATATAAATGGGCCTACAAAGATGTAAAAACTAGTATTATTTAGCATATTGTGGATGTATGAAAACTGTCCCTAATAAGTCAAGGATGCCTGTTGCAGTTTCCAGGGTAAACAGAGGGGGAGAGAGAGAGAGACAGACAGACAGAGAGAGAAATAGAGAGAGAGAGAGAGAGAGAGAGAGAGAGAGAGAGAGAGAGAGAGAGAGAGAGAGACAGCGAGAGAGAGAGAGAGAGAGAGCAACATTAAGTTACAATTTAACTGTAAAGGGTGGAATGGTAGGATAGAATAAAATAGTAAAGTCACAAAGGAAAAAGGAACAAAGCAGGTGGGAAGATAGAAAAAATGTAGAAATAGTAAATTTAATTCAAGTACATCAGTAATTGCACTAAATGTAAAATTAAATGACAAAAATTGTCAAACTGAATACAAAGATAAATCTGAACTGCATATGGCTGAAATATGAGGGGAAAGAAAGGTTGAAAATAAAAGGATCAAGTTAAATCAATATATTAAGCTAGAAAAAAAATTGCTAAGGTAAATTACTATAGATACTCTATCGTCACTTATAATTTCTGAATCTTGGCTTTTTCTTTTGCATAATGGGGTAATAATGTCAGGTATGCATTTGGAACCATGATCCAGGGAGATAACCAATGGACCTTATAGTTCTATAAAAAGAAAAATGCCAAGAACAAGACATCTTGTGTTTTGTAGCATGTGGTTTGTAGTAATTCACAATTGTATTGGGGTTTATGATACATAAAATGGAGGGATGAGAAGAAAGACTGTGAAGACAGTTTCAGCTCAAAGTAAGTATAGACTTGAATTCTAGGGCAAAGGAATTTTAAGAAGCAGAATCTGGGGAAAAGCTGCTTGCCAACTAATTGGATGGACGTAGTAGAAAGAACATTGAAACTTGAATATGGCCTTTGTTTTCTAGCTACTGGTAGACTAGATATACCAATCAACCCTCCAATCCAAAATGCCAAAATACTAGATACATGTATTTCTGCTTAGGTAATTTCTGAAGTACTATAAAAATAATAAATCTATGATAGTCAAAAAGAAAGTAAAAGTTTCAAACTTGAGAAATAATTGATCACCATTATGGCTTTATCTGAAGGTTTCTGACAAACCCTAGAGACTTTAACTCCTTCTCTAGTATCCTCAAAAGGCTAAAAGGATATATTTTGTCCTTGGGTCCTGCCAGCTTGGAGCTTCCAATAAGAGCTCACATGTAAGGCAGAAACCCCAAACATCTGAATGGGAAGTAAATCTAAAGGGAAGAAAGGGACAGAGAGTAAATGTGTCTGTCTCATTATTAGTTCTGGGTCAATGGAAAAATAATCCTGTCTGAGAATTTGTAGTGACAAGGCATACTTTAAACAGATTTCCATTCTAAAGTATTTCTTGTGGGATCTTGAGACCTTAAGAGGAGAATTTCATTCGGAATTGTTCAAAGTAGGGTTCAAGAGAGGTGTGGAAGAAGCAAACATTTTTTCTTCATTCTTTAAGCTCTTGTGATTTGATCTTGATAGAGAAAGAAAAGTGAAGGTAGTACAAAATCACTATTGTACACAATGGTGAGAGTTAGCAATTATGTATATTATGCTGAGAACAGTGAGAAATGTCTTGGTATAGTGGATCATTTATTTAGGAATAACAATGAGGTTGATGAAAATATTGTTACCAGACAAAGGTGATGGATTTTCTGCTCAGTGCACTCCAATGACCAATTCCTGAGACACTGGGATTTCAAAGACATAAAGTTTATTGCTAGGCTGAAAGCAGGATATCAGGTGGACTATCAGCCCAAAAATCTATCTCCCTGAACTGCAATAATTTTGATAGTTTTCTAGTATCAAAAAATGGGCAGGTTTTAGGATGATGAGCACAATGGCTCCAGATGATGTAATTAGAATCAATCTAATTATTGAGCATGTGCAGATTGATTACATGCTTAGTCACAGAATGCATGTAAGAAAGGGCCTTAATATGATGACCAGCATCATTTTTGTACTATAATGAGGTATAGGTGACTTATAGGTTATACTCTTAGCTGCTGTGCATGTTAAGGGTTAGATCCAGCTTTGGTTATCAAGAAAACTTTGGAATTGGGGTGGGTTAGTTCTGAGCTGACCCAAGGTCCTTCATTAATAAGTTTTAGGGGCTGTCTTTAGTAATCACAGGACTTCAAGATTGAAAAACCAGGTAAAATGGGTACAGGTGAGAGTCAGTCACAACGTTTTAACCATTACAAGGGTACAAGATAAAAGCTATACAATCATTATCAGAGATCAAGGCAGTTGGATTACAGTTGAAAGATTTCAAGTATTTCCCTCTGTCTACTCCAATATTCCAGAAAGCAAAAAGGAATATCTATATAATTAATCAGCAACCATATTCATCCCTTAAATCCTAATTTCTCAGTTACAATATGAAAGGATTTCCATCCCAGAATTTTGCCACTAATTTTCTATGTGAACTTATGTATTTGAGTTCATGACATTAGGCCAAATTTACCACAACTGTGAAAGAAGTTCTTTAGACTATTTTTTCTTGTGGCTTTAGTATGTTCAAGTAGCTCATGAAAGCTAATATTCTGATAACCACGAATACTTTCCAGATGGGCATATGGTCAAACATTATTTTTCTTTCTCTCCATAAGTACTTTCTTGACTAGAGGAGGTGATGGTATCCCAGCAACAGATAAACAATGCTCAATTTAATTGCCAAAGATGATATTTTAATGAACTTTGGAAAAATGAAGTCAAGTTGACTACAGAGTTCTTGTCTGATTAATTTGATGACAATTTATAAACATATGACCTGGCTCATTAACACATTAATGAAGGAAGAAGACTCTTTTATGCTCAATTTCCAGGGAACATGTTTTGATTTTTTTTTTTTTTTTTTTTAAAGGAAAGACAGAGAGAAGGAAGGAAGGATAGAAGGAAGGAAGGAAGGAAGAAAGGGAAACATTTTTAAACATTTTCTTGTTTTATTGTATTCTGTTTCTCCGTTTTTGTTACATGGGCTGGGGCCGGGAATCGAACCGAGGTCCTCCGGCATAGCAGGCAAGCACTTTGCCCGCTGAGCCACCGCGGCCCGCCTGTTTTGATTTTTTAAGCCAAAGAATCACGAGGTCCATAAAGTCAAATTTATATATCTATAGGTCAATGTGAATGTGGCAATCATCCACACAACAACAGGGATCCTAAGGACCTTCTGGAAGACCTGATCAAAGGCACACTGCAGATTGGCACTCTACTTCCAGCGTCCATTCTCTCCCCTCCCCCTCCTGTCCCCCACTGCTCTTACACTGCCCTGCAAGTACACAGCATACATCTACTACCATCTAAAAGATGAATGTCCCATGGAGGTAGCTATCTCAGCTTAGAATTCCAAATACATACTGAGTAATTACTCTTAGTGATCATAAGAGTTAATGGGAACACTAGGAGAGAAAAAAAAAAAGCTTACATAATCTTTGCCCTTGGGAAACTAGCAAATTTTGGCTGATTATGCTGAAAAGGTGTTTGTTAGAGTTTTTTTAGATATCTCTCAGAATGGTTGGTAAGGCAGAGAACCATGACTAGCTACAACAGTCAGGACCACTCTAGAAGTTGAAATATATCCCCCTCCTTGTTTCATGTAGATTAGGAATTCTGCCTTTGAATCTCTGATTCTGTTACTTCTAAGGATAAGAAGAGAACTTCCATCTAGTCCCTCTTAAGCCACTAGTTCCTGGGTCAAAGTCTTTCCAAGTGTCTAATTGGTGGGATTCATCCTAATGGTTCATGCCAGAGATGCAAGGAAGCTGGGAAAGCAAGTAATTCAGCATTTTTCATTATGAAGTAGGGTGATTTTCCCCCGTAGAGATGCATAAGGTAGGGAATTCTTCAAACTGAGAAAGATCGTCAGATGCCTAAGGGCCAAAATGAATAGGATGTGTTCACAAAAAGTTTAATGCTTATACTTTGGAAAGCAACAAATACAAAAACTCCAGGTAATTTTGGTACAATGTGGAAACTACAGTTATAAAAAATTTAGAATACTTGATCCAGACTGAGGTAGTAAAGGAATGCTAACCGTATGAGGAAACAGGTAAAGTGATTAAGAGTTAAGAAGATTATTTAACTAGATGAAGAAGTTCCAGGAAGAGATGAAAGCAAGAGCAAAGACTAAGAGGCTTGAGATAACAGGTGGAGTATGCCCCAAGTATGTATCATTCCCTTAATGGGTTGTATCACTCAATTGATTACATCTATCAAGGTCATGAAACAGTTCAATCTTAAAATGAACCTTGAAGGATAATTTTATTGGGGTAAGAGCAGCCACTGAAAGGTAGCTGAAAATTCACATTTTAGGACTCCAAAAAGGCATGTGGAACTGAAACTGATAAAAAAAAAAAAAAACATTTTCCTCCCAAGAAGCTTATTTCATCAATACAAAACAGCACTAAATCCACAGTAAATAGTATTTAATTTGATCAGAGGGTTTTCTATTTCCTGAAATTCAAATCTGTAATCATGTTATAGTTATAAATGATTTCATTTGTAAACATGTCTGCCTATTTTCAAATCATTTCTCGCTCCTGGATGTCAGATCTGTTCACACCCAGTATTTTGGATATATTCTTCAACTGGGGGTGACAGCATTGAACTTCGCCTGAGCCCTGTGATCCTGGAAAGCAGCACAGGTTAAGGACTCCTGCCTGTTCAAGTTTCGAAAAATAGTTTACTCCAAAGAATTACTCTTTTCAATATGACTTAGGTAAGACTCACAGAAACCCTCTTGCTACCTTTGACAAGGCCAGACACAGACTCTGGAATTTCCATTCTTCCCCTCATAAATGATTAGCTGGACTGCTGGTCCCCACTGATCAGTAAAAACAAAATGCTTATTAACCAAAATTTGGTTAAGCTTTCCTCATTTCCAGGTCCCAGAACTGTGGTCCACCTTCAGCCCTGAGAAAGCATACAGCCCCTCCTTTAAGACCTCTCTCAGAGAATAGGCTGGACTCAATGTCAAATAACCTCTGATCAAATCACTTTTCCATCTCACTTACCAATACCCAATTTTTTCTAGTCTTTGTTTACTCCTCTCTATAAAAGACAATCCCCTTTTGCTAACCTTTGAGACACTTGCAGAACTTATGGTCAGAGCATTCTCCCAGACTCAATACCCCCTCTCCTCTAATGCAGTAGTCCCTTCCCCAGCTTTGAAATTACCCTTTTAAGCCTCTCCTTACCAAGTCCAGATTTGTTTTTGACAGACACCCTGGTGGATTCTTCTATGGACTCCTGACAGTCAAAGCTTTTTTGGTTACTTAATAAGTTCTCAAGAATGTTCCTGAACTCTATTTCTGTTCGATTTTACACACTAGGGCATGAGAAATGGTAACATGCTAACCAATTATCTAATTTCTAAGAAATTCTATAAGTTTATGTAATAAGTATCTGTGATATGACCCTTCTCAGTGGAGAATTATAGACTATACTTTAAAAGCAGTATAATTGTTTTGGGAGATATAACACTGAAGCAGGTTGGGACTTCTCAGGCAATGGTGTTTTCTTGATAGCATGTTGAATTGAATCAAGTAGTTTTACATTGCCTTCAGAAAGAAAACAATAATAATAAACTTTCTAAAATAAGTTTACTTTTTTATGTTACCATAAGCCAGAGATTCTATAAATTTCACTGATAAAATATGCCTTGCAAAAAAAAAATTATTGGTTGTTTTAATTTATAGACTAATGTGGTTACTGTTGAATTTTAATCATATATATATATATATATATATATACACATTCTGATTTGGAATATTTTTATTTCTTATCTTTAATTAACATTGTACTCTATAAGGAGGTTTCCTCAGAAAATTCCCAAACTGTTGGTCCTTAAAACAAGTGAACTCAGCTACAGGTATTTGTTTGTAAGTGAGTTTGTAGGGTTTAAAATCATTCCATGTGCAACAGGAGTGATGTAAACATTCAGAAATGGAGAGAACAATAGTATCTAATGGTAGCACAATATAAGCACGCTGAATGAAGATGAGTGTGACTATGGTTGAGGGAAAAGAGCTGGGGCACATATGAAACCAGAAGGAAAGATAGAGGATAAAGACTGAGATGGTATAAACATAGAAATGCCTAGAAAGGACAATGATGGTGATTACATGAACAAATATAAGAATGTTTTTGCCTAAGGATGTAAAATGTTAACTCTGCAGGGTGTTGAAAATGGGATGATATACAGAAAAAAGTACAATCAATGCAAGCTAGGATCTATAGTCAATAGTAACATTTAATATGCTTCCACTGAATGTAACAAAGGCACTATTTGTTACATGCCAAAACTAAATGTCAACATGTAGGGGTGGGGGTGGGGCGAGGTATTGGGGAGGGGTATGAATTTCTGGAGGGAGAAATGAAAATGTCTTCATATAGATTATGGTGGCGAAGGCATGTCTATTTACTTAGGTTGGACTGTATGACATGCAAATAAAACTATATAAAAAAGAAAGAAAGAAACAAGTGCTAGAGAAAGTGTGAAGAAGGAGATTTAACTATTCACTGTTGGAAAGGTGAGAGGTGCAGCCCCTCCAGAGGGCAGCAGCATGGTTCAACAGGAGATTAGGGATGAGGTTGTCATATGATCCTGCAACTCTATTGCTAGGTATATACCTAGAGGAACTGAGAGTGGGGAAATAGATGGACATTTGCACACTGGTGTTTATGGCAGCAGTGTTCAATTCACAATGAATGGTACAATGACTGAGGAATGGAAGGGGAAACTGTGGTGTATATATACAATGGACAATTGAGTGGCTGCAAGAAGAAACGAAGCTGTGAGGCATGTAATTAGGTGAGTGAACCTTAAGAACAGACAGCATGTTGGAGGAAATGTCAGAAATAAAAAGATAAATATTATCATGCCTCATTCAAATTGATTAACAGTAATGTACAAACTTGGAGAATTGAAGTTGAGAGCGTGGGTTATCAGGTCGGGGCCTATTGTAAAGGGTCCTAGATTGTTACCTCTTACAGCAATCACATATATTCAGGAATCTTAACTGTTATTTCTAAATTCTGAGATACTGAGCTATTTGTATATAACCTGGTCATTTTCTGAAACTTCGGGTATTTATGTTACTTCTCAGACTCTGAGTTAGAGTACTGAAACTGTGAAAGTTGGCATTACCTCACATAGCAACTGTTGAAAAAAGTTGAAATATGATCAGACTTTAATAGAGATATGACTGAAGCTGATTCGGATAAGACTAAAGTAAATCAGAAAATAAGGTAAAGTATCATATGGTCCATATTTTACTTCAACTTCTGTGTGAGAGCAAAGGAAAGATGTTTATTTGGTGCAAATTTTAAATTTTGGGTAGGGCATTATCTAATTTAACTTGTATAGTCAGTTTATTTGAACATTATTTAATTACATGGAATCTTAAATACAGCATGAGATCATGCTGGTATGTACAGGTTAATGTGATGTCCTGATATATCCAAAGTAGTTTGGTCAGAGAATTAAAAAAAAAAGTGTGACTTCTGGGAAGATAGCTGAATAGAGTGGCTTGAAATTAGCCCTACTCCATGGAAAAGTTAGAGAAGGGACATAATGGCAACTGAGGTGGCGATTCAGGAGTGCAGCTGACTTGGGAGAGCCTTTTGCACCACATGGGGCAGCTCTGGTTGCAGAGGTCGAGGAACTGAGAGGCAGAAAGCTGGAGCCTGGCACAGAGGTGTGGAGCCACAGAGCCGCAGGAGTGCATGGACTAGAGCCAGAGACTAGGGAGTAAGCCAATCTGCGTTCCTTGGGCACATTCCATGACCAGCACAGCTCCGTGACCAGTGATTCACCTCACACCGCATGCACCTGAATCCTGTCACCCACTCCCATCCTCCGCACTCCAGGTAACCCCCCACAACGAGCCCCTAGTGCACATACCTGCCCCATACCCCCACCCCAAGTGCAGCCCAACCCACCTCTCCTGTACCCATTCTGAGCACTATCTCTCCGTCCCTGTTCCCTGCAGGCTATTGCAAGCACATAAAGCCTGCAGGCACTAACCTCCATTCCTAGGCTACCCCTGACCCCCCACCCATTGCACAGCCTCACTCAGCCCCACCTGAGCTCTGCACATTCATTTACAGCAGTTCCAGGCCCATGCATGTGCACGGGCCTCCAATAATATCATTCACCTCTGGGAACCATACTTTACAGCAGTCTTAGCACTGCACATGTGCACAGTATGCAGCCATACTTCCCAGCTCTGAGAAAGTGCTGACCTGCACAGCCAGGTCATAACTTTCCCCAATTCATGAAGGCAGAATGCCGACTTGCTGCTACAGCTCTACGCATACACACAAAGGGTCCTGTGCCTTAGACCAGAGCACACCGGGTTATGCTCCCCCAGACAGGTGCACCCACACAGCTACATTCTCCCTGGCCACTGGGCACCCACATTCACAAGCATCAGCATAACAGCCCCAACCTGCACCTATATTCCCTGAAGCAAATCACTACACTGAGTGTCCCACCCTGTGCCCTGCTTCCTGCTGTACAATCATCCGGCAAACACAAGGCCTTAGACTATTGAAAGAAATTGGCTCTCAAAGTAAATCAATCAAGATGTTTCCTTGCCATGAAGACAGCAGAAGATCACTAAGCATATCACAATGCAGACAGATATAGCCCTGCCTAATGACCAAACTAAAACACCTGAGGAGACACAGACGTTGGAACAACTAATCAAAGATGTTCATACAACTCTACTTAATAAAATAAGTGGGATAGCAAATGACATAAAGGAGATCAAGAAGACAGTAGAAGAGCATAAAGAGGAATTTGAAAGAATAATAGAAAAATAGCAGATATGACAGAGATTAATGACTCGGTTGACCAAATAAAAAGCATACTAGAAGCACACAACACCAGATTTGAAGAGACAAGAAGAAAGAATAGGTGATATGGAGGACAGTTGTTCTAGTTTGCTAGCTGCTGGAATGCAATATACCAGAAATGGAATGGATTTTAACAAGGGGAATTTAATGAGTTGCTAGTTTACAGTTCTAAGGCTGAGAAAATGTCCCAATTAAAACAAGTCTATAAAAATGTCCAATCAAAGGCATCCAGGGAAAGATACCTTGGTTCAAGAAGGCCGATGAAGTTCAGGGTTTCTCTCTCAAATGAGAAGGTACATGGCGAACACAGTCAGGGCTTCTCTCTCGGCTGGAAGGGCACATGGCAAATATGGTGTCATCTGCTAGCTTCCTCTCCTGGCTTCTGGTTTCATGTAGCTCCCCGGGAGGTGTCTTCCTTCTTCATCTCCAAAGGTCACTGGCTGATAGACTCTCATTCTCCAAAATATTTCCTCTTTTATAGGACTCCAATAAACCAATCAAGACCCACTCAAATGGGCGGAGACATGTCGTCCCTTAATCCAGTTTAACAACCACTCTTGACTAAATCACATCATCCAGGAAGATGATCTGATTACAGTTTCAAACATACAGTATTGAATAGAGATTAGTCTACCGTTATGAAATGGGATTTATATTAAAACATGGCTTTTCTTAGGGGGCATACTTCCTTTCAAACCAGCACAACAGGATAATTGACTTCAAAGACTCAAAACAGCAAATGGCAGAAAAAACAGAAAAAATTGAATGGGTACTTAGGGAAATTATAGACAAAACAAAGCACACAAATATAAGAATCATTGGTGTCCCGGAAGGAGAAGAGAGGAGTAAAGGGCTAGGAAGAACAGTTGAGGATATAATGGGTGGAAACTTCCAAACCCTCATAAAGGACATAAATCTACAAGTCAAAGAGGCCCAACAAACTCCAAACAGAATAAATCCAAAAAGACTGTCCCTAAGGCACATACAAATTGGTGGTCAAATGTTGAAGAGAAGCAGAAAATCCTGAAAGTGGCAAGAGAAAACAATCTACAACATACAAGGGAGATCAAATAAGACTGAGTTCAGACTACTCAACTAGCACCCTGGTGGTGAGAAGGTACTGGGATGATATATTCAAGATTCTGAAAAAGATTTCCAGCCAAGAATTCTGTACCCAGCCAAACTGTCCTTCAAAACTGAGGAAGAGATTAAAGTTTTCACAGAGAAAGAAGTCCAGAAAGAATCTGTCAACAAGAGACTGGCCCTACAAGAAATATTAAAAGGAGTTCAGTTGGCTGAAAATCAAAGACAGGAGAGGAATGTCTGGAGAAGGCCACAGAATTGAAGAGTACCACTGAGGGTAATTTAAAGAATACAAAGAGAAAGATGGAAAAGAATATATTTAATAAATATATTAGAATAAAATAAAAAAGACGGTGGAGTCAAGAAATGCATTTTCAGTAATAACTTTGAATGTTAATGAACTAAACTTACCAATTAAAAGATACAGATTGGCAGAGTGCATTAAGAAACATAATTCAGCTATATGCTGCTTATAAGAGACTTATCTTAGACACAAGGACACAAATAGATTGGAAGTGAAAGGATTGAAAAAAATTTTCCATGCAAGTTGTAACCAAAAGAAAGCAGGAGTAGCTATACTAATATTGGACAAAACAGACTTTAAATTTAAAGACATCATAAGAGATAAAGAAGGATACTATATACTAATCAAGGGTCAAATCATCAAGAAGATGTAAAAATCATAAATATTTATGCTCCCAATCAAGGAGTTCCAAAGTACATGAGACAGACATTTGCAAAACTGAAGGGAGTGATAGATTTTTCAACAATAATAGTAGGAGATTTCAATATACCACTCTCCTGTATAGATAGAACAAACAGGCAGAAGATCAACAAGGAAATAGAGAAGTTAAATAACTTAATAAATGAATTAGACCTAACAGACATATATAGGTCATTGCATCCCAAAGCATGAGGTTATACATCTTCGCTAATGCTCATAGAGAATCCTGAACATTCTCCAGGACAGATCATATATTGGGGCACAAAACAGGTCTTTATAAATTTGAAAACAATGAAATTATTCAAAGCACTTTTGCTGATCACAATGGGATGAAGCTGGATCTCAATAGCCACCAAAGAATGAGAACATTTACAAATATATGGAGATTAAATAACACACACTTAAACAACTGGTGGGTCAAAGAAGAAATTGCTAGAGAAATCAGTAGATATCTGGAGATGAATGAAAATGAGAAAAAAAACTTATCTGAACTTATGGGATGTGGCAAAGGCTATTTTGAGAGGGAAACATACTGCTTTCCTCTCAAAAAAAACAACAAAGAGTAAAAATTGAGGACTTAACAGCACATCTGAGAAACTTGAGATAGAACAGTAAACTAAGCCCAAAGCAAATAGGAGAAAAGAACAAAGATTAAAGCAGAGATAAATGAATGGGAGAACAAAAGAACATTAGAATCAATCAAGCCAAAAGGTGGTTCTTTGAGAAAATCAGTAAAATTGATGAGTCCCTAGCAAGAGTGACAAAGAAAAAAAGAGAGAGGATGCAAATAAACAAAATCAGAAAAGAGAAGAAGTGTGTTACCACAGACCCTGAAGAAATAAAATAAATCATAAGAGGATACTATGAACAACTATATGCCAACAATCTAGACAACCTGGATGAAATGGAAAAATTCCTGGAGAAACACAAACAAGTTACATGACACAGTAAGAAATAGAAGACCTCAACAAACCAATCACAAGTAAAGAAACTCAATCAGTCATCAAAAATCTTCCTACAAAGAAAAACCCAGGGCCAGACAGCTTCAGAAGGGAATTTTATCAAACATTCCATAAAGAACTAACACTAATCTTGCACAAACTTTTCTAAAAATTGAGGGAAAAGAAACTCTACCTAATGCATATTATGAAGCTAATATATTTTAAAACCAAAACCGGGTAAAGATGCTATAAGAAAAGAAAACTACAGGCCAATCTCCCTAATGAAAACAGATGTGAAAATTCTCAATAAAATATTAGCAAATAGAATCCAACAGCACATTAAAAGAATTATGCACCATGATCAAGTGGGGTTTATAGCAGAAATGCAAGGATGGTTCAACACAAGAAAAGCAATTAGTATAATATAGCACATTAACAAATTGAAAGGGAAAAATCACATTATCTCCATTGATGCTGAAAGAGCATTAGACAAAACTAGCATCCTTTTCTGATAAAAACACTTCAATAGATAGGAATCAAACTTAACTACCTCAATATGATAAAGGGAATATATGAACAACCAATAGCCAGCATTGTCCTCAATGGAGAGAGAGTGAAAGCTTTTCTCCTAAGATCGGTGCAAGACAAGGATGCCCACTGTTACCATTGCTATTCAACATTGTGCTGGAAATTCTAGCTAGAGCAGTCAGGCAGGACAAAGAAATAAAAGGCATCCACATTTGAAAGAAAGATGTATGACTCTTATTATTTGCAGATGACATGATACTATACTTGGAAGGTTCTGAGAAATCTGCAGCAAAGTTACTTGAGCTAATAAACAAATTCAGCAAGGTGGCAGGATATAAAATTAGTGTGCAAAAATCAGTAACATTTCTATACATAAGCAATGACCTAGATGAGGAGCCACTTAAGGAAAAAATTCCGTTCAAAATAGCAACTAAAAGAATCAAATACTTAGGAATGAACTTAATTAGGGAGGTAAAGGACTTGTACACAGAAAACTGCAGAACATTGCTAAAAGAGATCTAAATAGGTGGAAAGACATTCCCTGCTCATGGATAGGAAGACTAAACATAGTTAAGATGTCAATTCTCCTCAAATTGATCTACAGATTCAACAGAGTACCAATAAAAATTCCAAAAACCTACTTTGAAGATTTGGAAAAGCTAACTACCAAATTCATCTGGAAGGGAAATAGACCCTGAATAGCTAAAAGCAACCTAAAAAAGAAGAACGAAGTGGGAGTATTAACATTCCCTGCCTTTAAAGCCATAGTAGTCAAAACAACGTGGTACTGGCACAAAGATAGAAGCATTGACCAATGGAATTGAATCAAGTGCAGAAATAGAACACCAAATATATGGTCAACTGATTTTTGACATGGCCCCCAAATCCTCTGAACTGGGACAAAATAGTCTTTTCAATAATTGGGGATGGAAGAACTGGATATCAGTAACCAAGAGAATGAAAGAGCACCCCTATCTTACACCTACACAAAAATTAACTCAAAGTGGATCAAACACCTGAATATAAGAACTAGCACCATAATGCTTCTGGAAAAAATATAGGGAAACATCTTCAAGACCTAGTAATAGGAGGTAGCTTCCTAAACTTTATAACCAAAGCACAAGTAACAAATGAAAAAATAGATAAAGGGAACTCCTCAAAATCAATTGCTTCTGTACATCAAACGACTTTGTCAAAAGGTTAAGAGGCAGCCAACTCAATGGGAGAAAATATTTGGAAATCGCATATCAAAGGCTTGATTTCATGCACATACAAAGAAATCATACAATTCAATAACAAAAGAACAAACAATTCAATTATAAAATGGGCTAAAGATATGGATAGACATTTTTTTAAAGAGCAAACATAGATGGCTCAAAAGCACATGAAGAGATGCTCAATTTCACTGGCTACAAGGGGAATGCAGGTCAGGACTTAAATGAGATACCATCTCACATCTATAAGAATGGCTGCTGTTAAACAAACAGGAAACTATAAATGTTGGCGAGGATGTGGAGAAACTGGGACGCTTATGCACTGCTTGTGGAAATGTATAATGATGCAGCCACTATGGAAGACTGTTTAGCGGTTCCTTAGGAAACTAAATATTGAGTTGCCCTATGACCCAGCAATAGAACTACTTGGTATATACCCAGAAGAACTGAAAGCAACAACACAGACATTTGCACACCGATGTTCATAGCAGCATTATTCATAATCTCCAAAAGATGGAAACAAACCAAATGCCCATCAACAGATGAGTGGGTCAACAAAATATGGTATATGCATATGATGAAATATTATGCAGCAGTAAGAAAAAATGATTTCCTGAAGTACATGACAAGATGGATGAGCCTTGAGGATATAATGCTGAATGAAGCTAGCAGACACAAAAGGATAAATACTGTATGATTCCACTTTTATGACCAGCATAAAGGTATAATCAGAGACTTATAATACAGAATATAAGGGCCTTAGAGATACACAGAAGCTAGAGATGGGTGAACCGTTAGCTAATGAGGTTGAACTCCAATGTAAGGGAATAGATAAGAGCAAAGGTGATTCTTTAGTGGGTATATAAGTAATATTACCATATTGAAAATTAAAAGATTGAAAGGGATTGTATAGATGTATGTGTCCCACTGATTCACACTAGAATTTTTAATTAGTCCTCCCAGGAATTACTTCAAAGACATGATTCTTGTATAAAGAGTGTTTAAGTCTAGGGTACAGGGGAAAACTGCTATTGCATGCTATAACCTCTGTTCAAAAGGTAACCATCAGGCCTACCACAGCAATGGCAGAGGTAAATAATGGGGGGGGACAGCAGTTAAGAGGAGGTTTAGATTCCCTGTTTGTTGTGGATGTGGTTATTGGTTTTCTTTCTCTTGGGAACAATTAAATTATCTAAAATTGAGAATGTTGACGGACTGTGGACTTTGGACCCTCTACATGATGCCTGATGAATGCAGGTGGCTGAAGGATGCACTGATGGAAAAGAAGATTGGCAAATAATGGTATATACTTTTGAACGAAGGTTGTGCTGCTACAAAAAGGAGCAACGTCATGAGGCATGCAACAACATGAATGAACATGTAGAACATTTTGTGAGACAAAATAAGCCAGAAACAAATGGTCATCTTCAGAAAATGCTTATAAGAAAACAGGGACCTAGGTTGTAAGCTTTTTGAGCAGACACATTAAGTCCAGATTATTATTTCTGGATTTTGAGAGGCTGTTTTATATATATATATAACTTGATATTTAGAGATAAGAATGAAGCCGAACAGTTTGGGGTTAAAGTAATTCAGAACATAGGGGTAAGGACTATAGTGGCTATGTTTTAGAAACACACATACTCTTTGAGATCAATGGAAGAAAGGTTTATTTGATTTGGAACTGAAATTTTCTGTAGTGTATAATCTAATTCAAACTATCTGTATACTCATTTGAACAATTGAAGCACAATGAGCAAGAATAAGAAAGAGGTCCTTTAATCCTGTAGAATTATTGTAATGCCTGGAAACATCTTAGAGTATATTAAGTATATAACCAAAAAGTATTGGCCCCCTGAAGGAGGCAAGAAAGAATATGGAAATTTTAAACCTTACCATCAGGGAATCCCCTGATACTGTGTCAAATTTTAGGGATATCCAAATCAATAGGCCATGCCCTTGAACATGGGGCTTATTCTTGTGAAGCTTATGTAGGTAGCAGAGAAGCTTGGATTACCTACAGGCATGCTTACGAATTACTTCTGGAGGACCTCTTTTGCTGCTCAGATGTGGTCTCAGTCTCTCTAAGCCCAACTCTGCAAGTGAAATCATTGCCCTCCCCCAGATGACTCCCAGGGATGAATCCAGGCCTGGCACATGAGATCAACAATTCCATGCCGACCAAAAGGGTAAAATGAAGTGTAATTAATAAAGTATCAGTTTCAGAGAGAATTCAAATAGAGTCGTGAGGCTACTCCAGAGGTTGCTCTTACGCAAGTTTCAGTTAGACCTTGCTACCTATCGTAACCTACCAGCCCCCAACCAGGACCATTCCAGCCAATACTAAAGGACATTTAGGGCAATATATAAGATTCCACAAGGATTCCATGCACTAGAGTAACTTTCCAGAAACCTACAACCTCCAATTGGGCCTCTGGTCCAGATAAGTCCTGAAACCTAGCCCAGCCTCTCCAGAACATCAGATAGTTCCATCTCCCTACCCGATATTAGTGACAGATCCTTCCAATATCAACAATTTAGACTTGCTATAGTCCAAACACCCCTAAAGTGAGGAATAGAAAGCTCAATGGTAGAGTTATATGAATTTAACAGATGAATATGAATGCTGAATCATTAAATTGATCTCTTTTAGTCTCTAGTATTTTAGAGCAGCTAGAAGTAAAAACCTAAAATCGTGAAATTGTAGCCCATGTCAAACTCTGAAATTTGTTTTACTACTAATTGTGGTGCTATGCTTTGACATTTATAGCTTTTTTGTATATATGTTATTTTTCACAAAAAAAGAAGGAAAAAAGTCGATTATGATGATAAGAAAATATTCAAGTCCTCTAGCCCCCTATATTCTGGAGCAGCTAGAAGGAAAAACTGAGAGGATCAAATGGTAGCCCATGAGAAACTCTTGATCTGTCCTGTAACCACTTGTTGAAGAGTGCTTTGAAAACTATTACTTTTTTATTTCTTTGCTTTGTATATATGTTTTACTGTACAATAAAAAAAGTTAAATAAAATTTTGCAACGTCCCCTTGGGGAACTGGGGAGAAAGGAGGAAATATTAAACTTCCTCAGCTGGGGAATGTTATATTCTCACAAGCAGTGGGGACAAACAATTCAATAGGTTTAGCTCTCAGTCTTGGGGTTTGCCCAAATGAAACTTATACCTGCAAAGGTGAAGCTAAGCACATTTATAATTATGCCTAACAGTCACCCTCACAGAGAATCTCTTTTTTTGCTCAGATGTGGCCTCTCTCAGTAAGCCAGCTCAGTAACTGAAACTCACTGCCCTCTACCCTACATGGGTCATGACACCCACAAGTATAAATCTCCCTGGCAATGTGGGACAGAACGCCTGGTGTGAGCCAGGACCCAGCATCATGGGATTGATGATGCCTTCTTGACCAAAAGGGTGAAGAGAGAAATGAGGCAAAATAAAGTTTCAGTGGCTGAGAGATTTCAAATAGAGTTGAGAGCTTATCCTGGAGGTTATTCTTATGCATTACATAGATATTCCTTTTTAGTTTGTGGTATATTGGAATGGCTGGAGGGAAGTACCTGAAAATGTTGAACTGGGTTCCAGTTGTCTTGCTTCTTGAAGATGATTGTATGATGATATGGCTTTTACAATGTGACCAAGTGATTGTGAAAACCTTTTGTTAATGCTCCTTTTATCCAGGACATATACAGATCAGTAAAATAAAATAAGGATAAAAGTAAATAACTGATAGGGGGGATAAAGGGTAAAAATTGAATAGATTGAAATGCTTGTGGTCAATGAGAGGGAGGGTAAAAAGTATGAGATTTATGAGTTTTTTTGTTTTCTTTTTCTTTCTTTTTCTGGAGTAATGCAAATTATTTGTTCTAAAATTATGATGGTGATGAATACACAACTATGTGATGATATTGTGAGCCACTAATTGTATATTGTGTGTTCTAGCTAGTAAGCTGCCAGGATGCAATATACCAGAAATGGAACAGTAAATTATTAAGTTGCTAGTGTATTATTATAAGGTCATGAAAAATGTCCAAATTAAAGCTACACTATAAAAATATCCAATCTAAGACATCCAGGGAAAGATACCTTCGTTCAGGAAGGCTGATGACATTCAGGGTTTCTCTCTCAGCTGGAAAGGCACATGGTGAGATCTGCTAGCTTTCACTTCATTGGCTTCCCTGGGCCCCAGTTGATTCTGTTGGCTCTGTTGGTTCCAGTGGCTCTAAAGCTTTTTTCCAAAATGGTTCTTTCTTAAAGGGTTCTAGTAAGCAATTCTACCTTGAATGAGTGGAGACACATCTCCATGGAAACCAGCTAATCAAAAGGTATCACCCACAATTGAGTGGGTCACATCCCCATTGGAACAATCAAAAGCTCCCACCCAGCAATATTGAATGAGAATTAAAGAACTTGGCTTTTCTGGGGTATACAACAGATTCAAACTAGCACACTGTGTATGGACTGTATGTGTGTGAAGATTTATAAATAAAAATATTTTTTTTAAAAAAAGCATTCAACTTCTCTTCACCTACAGTTCATAACTAACCCCTTATATAATACGTATGCCTGTGTTTAAGCAGTTATATTACAATGATGGTAAAAGGGAAGAAACAGAACTGGGATTCCTTCAGTTTTGTTTGTCTAAGTGACCACTTGGAGTTGGTCTTTATTTAAACTATTTGAGGTTCAAAGACATATGAAAAGCCACCTGGATAATTCGTGAAGAAGCGAAAACAGTGGCCCCCAGACAATTTCAGAAATTTGTTGTGA
Organism: Tamandua tetradactyla; assembly: GCF_023851605.1. Taxonomy (NCBI): domain Eukaryota; kingdom Metazoa; phylum Chordata; class Mammalia; order Pilosa; family Myrmecophagidae; genus Tamandua; species Tamandua tetradactyla. The sequence goes on from NC_135344.1 coordinate 39,240,714, forward strand.
AATGAGATTTTATGTATCCGTGCCAAATGTATTCTGAGCTTTGAGAATTTTCCTAGCTATTTTTTTATCTTTATTTTCATGCAAAATAATTTTGAGAATTTAGAATTAATAAAAAGTGTTTTTGATCATAGTTTTTGATCAACTATGAGTGAAGATAAAAATCAGCATGCTTTCTACAATCTACTGAACATAAAACTAGGAAAAAGACCAATTTTTGTAATGACTGACAAATTTGAAGAAGTTAAGGCTGAAAGATAGAAACTATAAAGTTTTATTCTTTACTATGGCAGATCAATAAGTAGATTTATTTATTTATTTATTTATTTATTTATTTATTTACATGGGCAGGCACCAGGAAATAAACCTGGGTCTCGTGCATGGCAGGCAAGAACTCTGCCAGTGAGCCACCATGGCCCACCTGATATAATTCTTTTATCTATTTTTCATTGTTTTCTTCCTTTTATTGAACTATAGTATTTATGTTATATATTTATTATCACTGAACATGATTATATAGGCAACAATCAATAAAAGAATATCTTCATTTGTTGCAAATGTGTTCTGGCCATTATTATTTGTTTCATTTCATGATTATTACTGAAAATAATTCAGTGTATCAGAGGAAGAAGATGCTAAAAATTCTCTTTTCCACGTGCCAATAATACTTGGTATGTCACTATTAGAAGCCAGAACAAAAAAATCTTCGATTGTGACCTCTCTCACTGGAATAGTTGTAACTGGATTTTGCATTTCAGTTTCTCATACTTCTCAAATGGAGTAAGTGTACATTCATGTGTTACTGGGGAGAAGGGAAATTCTTTTGTCCTTGTACAATTAACAAAAGCCACTGTGCAGAGAATAGATGAGCACAGAGAAGTATACTGCATTCCTGGTGCTTTTCAATGGTCTGAGACCTACATGTGATATTCCTGCCCCCCCCCCCCCCCCACCCCCCCCCCCCCCCGGAAATGACCTTTTTTTGGTAACATTTTATTTAATTTGTTGCTGAAGATAGTTGGGGTTGCTTTTTATTATTGGAACCAAAAAGACCCAAGAAAGGCACTTGAATTCTAAAGGCATGTGGGTTCAGAGAATAAGAGGCATATTTTTAGAAAGTGGAGAAGGGTTGTGTGATGGTTTATTTGTACATGGAGGTCAAGGAGTCGGAGAGAGAGGGCTGAGAAGGGGAACTGCCACATGTGTCTGTTCCCCTGCCCAGAACTCCCTTGAGATCATGTCTATCCCCATAAAGAGAGGGGCTGAATTTTATAAGAAACCTGAGGATGTGGGTCTTGATCAGAAATGATTTGGATGCCAAGTGACAAAACAAAAAGATTTTGTCTAGCCACATGGTGGCTTACTTGGGAAGATGCAGCTAAATGGTTGGTATCATAGCCATTGCTCATTGACTACTAATTGTCTGTAGAATGTCTAGTTGTCTATATATTTACCACTGGCAAATGCAGATACACTGAGTTCTCATTATGTGCAAAAAAATCTAAATTCAGGGTAACCCATTGCTGTTTAACTGCATGATTTACATTTGTTCATTAACCACGGCCCTTTCTCTGGCAATAGTGCTTTAAGCTATGATTAGTAAACAACTATCTTGACTTTTTTTCTAAAAGCACAGTACACAAATTTGAAGACATAAATATTATATTTCAGCACTCTCAAAATGTCCCATGCTGACAAGGGAACAAACGATTTCCATTTCTGGGCTGTTAGCTACCCTGCAAGAGAAGAAAATGCATTCATTGCACTGAAGCAATGTCTGTTCTTTGGAAATAATTAAATAAAAAGTAACTAATGGTTGACTAATGTCACTTATTACAATATAAGACTGGACATACAAAGACAACCCAAAAGTGGTACTTTTTTCTATACCACTGCTGTGTCCAAGAATAAAAATATCCTTACATTAATAAGACATTTCTTTTACTTCACTTATAATAGAAAAGACTCATTCAGCCTGTCACGTCAGTCAAAATATATGATAGAGCCAGTGAGTGTTAAATGTCTACAGGAGTGTAAAACAAGAATCATCACCAAGTTTGCCCCTTGAAAAGGTGTAATTTGGATGAAGACTGAATTTTGGCATTTTTAATCTCTCACCGATGGTGTTTGTCCCTGACCCTCTCAGACCAGGATCAGTTTTTCATTATTGTGAGGTTAGGAGATAGTGTGGTACTACATGGAAGTTCAAAATATTTTAACTATTTTAAATCTAATTTCTGATTGCAGGATGAAATGTTTTATTTTTTGAAAATATGAATGAAACCAACAGGAGGGGGCATTTGGGAGGTTTTGCTGATGTCCCTATATATTGCTTATTCCATTTATTGATAAGATAGGTCTTAAATGAGCTCACTTAGTAGTGCTGGGAGAAAAGAACAATCATCACATGCTCTCATCACACCAGCAGCATGGATGGAAACAGCAATGGCATGGTAAGAAAGATGTAAAAATCAGTAATCAAAAATAAAAATAATTCAGAAATGAAAACTTTTAACTTCTTGGGTTCTTCCTTTTTTTGTTTTTTCCTTCCAAGCCCTACTGTGTGTTATGGGTGTGACCTAAAGAAGACTGTTGAAATGATGGAGTTTTAAGAGCACTGAGGTGATCTCCACAAGTCAGAGCTTTTGCCCTGAAATTTTCATCGTATCACTTAATCCTTAAAGTACAAATCCTTGTGCCATGGGTTTACATGGAAATAATGTGGATAAATATATGTTAGTCTACTGTTAATTATTATTACCTTATCATTCTTCTAAGGGACTCCCAGGTGACAGTTAATGATGAGAAAGATAGAGGGTTAAGTTGAAAAAATATCCAGAGCTTGAATCACTAAGATTGAAATGGTGTATGTGTGGGTGTGTGTATTGAAAGAGTGATTAGAAATGGGCTGAGAGTTCTATATAAGTTCAATGGAGCTATGGAAGGGAAAAGAACACTAAAATATTTGCAAGAGATTCTTGAATAATATAACAAGTTCACAGCAATGCCAAGAGATGGCCTTCTGCAGTCCATTTCATATCTCCTTTGAACTAAAGCTATATCTAGGGAGCATAGCATCATTTGGTTAATTTGCTTCCCACAATAAATAAAAATATAATCGGATGTTTATTCTTCGAAGACTCCAGAAAACCCATTTAATTCATTCATACACTCCCTTTTCAAAGTAGTGGCTGGATATTTTTGGCAGCATAATCAGGGAATTGATTTGAGGTTAACATGCTAGTGGCTGCCAGGCTGCCCATACTTCAGGACCCTTAAACAGAAGGAAATTTATACTAAAGTGTTTTATTTCAAAGTCAGTGAAAGGCTGTGAATTTATTTTTTGAGTAAAAGCTTGTTTTTCAGATGGAATATTAATATACATAGCCAGAAACATAACTATATTATCTGTCTGGAAAAACATCATGTCTTCACAGAAATTTAGAAACCTTTCTTTTTCAATATTCAGGGTATTTTCCAATGCCAAAATTCTGTTTCCCATAAAATGTGATTTTATTTTGCTTCTTTTTGAAGAGACATATCTACCCTGTCTTAGTTTCCTGGAGCTGCTAGGGCAAATATCACAGAATGGGTTGGCTTAAACAAGGGGAATTTTATGGCTTATGGTTTTGAGTCCAGAAGTCCAAAATTGAGGTATTAGCAAGGTGATACTTTCTCAACAAAGCTTGTAATATATTGGGGCTGGATGCCTTTGATCGTTAGGTTCCTTTGCTTATATTCTTACCTCATGTCACAGGATGATGTCCTGTTCTTTCTCTTCTGGGTTCCATTGACATTGGGCTTCCACCTCCACCTTCTGACTTTCTCTTAATATGTCTAGATTTCTTCTATTCATAAACGTCTCCAATAATCCAGATTAAGACCCACCCTCATTTCTTAGAGCTACACCTTAACTAAAATAACATCTTCAAAAGATCCTACTTACAATGTGTTCTCAGGAACATGCTCCTATAAATAAGAACTCCAATCAAGACCAAGAAGGTATCTAAATGGGATACACGATCCAATCCACTACATCTCACCATGGCTCAGAACTGTTGCCTACAATTTGGTCCTTAGAGTTGGTTGTTTGTAGGTATAGTATTCAATAAAAAATGGGATAAGATGATAACCCACATGGTAGTGGCAGATGATTAAACTATTACCTATCAACCACAGTGTGGTAGGAATTATAAAATCCTTTCCAACATGACTTCCAACATGATGTCCAGGCTAAAGGCAATTTTCAGTGGAGGATAGTGTCAGTTTGGCCACTATGGAGTGAGCAGATTGAGAGGGTCTTAGCTGCCCCCCGCCATCTTCTCTGTCTCAAAAGAATAATCCTGAATAACACAAATTTTAAGAAAAAGGAGCAATTTTCTCCCCAAGAAAGCTTGGAATTAAGCCGCTGCTTCTCATTACAAACAGATTTCTGCCCCAACTCACCTGCAATAGCCCCTTCTTCAAGTGGAAGGCCAGGGTTGAGACACTGAGGGGCATGCTGAATGCTCCCACTAGAGGAGCTGCTTCTCAGCAACAAGGCCCTGCCCAGCCAGGCTTTCTTATGAGGTCAACAATGGCTTGCTTGGGATCAGTTGGGTAGGAGAATGTTTCCCAGTGACAGAAGAATCCTGAAATGTGATGCCTAGAATGTCTGGGCAATCTTCGCCACACTACATACAGCTGTTCTAGAAAATTAGTTCAAATTTCCTGATGCTTATGCTTCCTGTCACTTGTGTTCACTTTAAAAGCATCTTAACTGAGATGGCAAACTCATTTTGAGAAATTATCCTATCTCATATACATCTTTTTAAAATCACAGGTTTATTGCCATTTCATCTTTTTTTTTTTTTTGCCATTTCATCTTTTAATTTGATTTCTCTCACCTCTACAGAAACTATGCTTTCAAAGGTCAACAAGTTCTATGAAATATCCTATCAAGCACAGCCCCAATAATTGATTGTGACGCTCCTCTGCAGAGACAAGAAATGCTCTCACACCTCTTATTCTGGTAGCTTTCACATTTATTCTACTACAGACTACATTTATGCTGCCCATTTTTATAGCCAGGGCAAGACACATTAAGTTTGAGTTTATTGTTAACATGATTATGCATTTACATGTCTCTGCCCCACCTTAACTTGAAGAGTTCATCTTTTAAACTCAGTTGCACTCCAACATTTATCCCTGTTAAAATTCACACTGTTAGATCCAGTTTATTGCTCAGGCTTGTCATGATCTTTTGAGATTTTTATTTTGTCATCTAACATAATCACCATGCTTTTCAAAATCAGGAGTTCATTCACTGATATCCTGAACATGTATCTTCTTTATTGTCATACAAATGATGATTGAAAATATTGCTGTCACAGAGTCAAGGACTATCTCAGAGGTTGACAGCAAGCTGGTAATAAATAATCTTTAAATGTAGTTATTCAAGTTATTAATCTACATGTGTACAGACTATCTAGAATTTCTTTTAAAAAGTTGTTAAATTGCATACTGAAAAAAATATATGGCATTTCTGGGACACATTTTGTGACATATAAATCTAATAACATAGTCAAAGTGGAAAACTAAATGAGCCTGAAATGATATGCTTTTGTTAAATCTATTCTGGCTCCCAACAATCACTGCTTCTTTCTTAGCTACTTTTGAATAATTCCTAAGAGCTCACAAATCTGTAATTCATGGCATTTCAAACAATTGCCTCTCTCTAGATGTTTGGCACCTCTTAAATTCTCCATACATAACTTCTTTTTCTTTTTCACTAATTTTTAATTTTTTAAATAGTATAACAACAAACAACACAAAATTCTTAACTTTTGATCATTCCGTTCTATATATATGATCAGTAATTCACAATATTATCACCCTCCAGTGGCGCAATCGGTTAGTACGCGGTACTTACAAGGCAGTCCGTAACTTCTTAAAGACCACTTGTATTAGTTTGAAAGACTAATTCGCAAATTATCTCAGTAAACAGAAAACATGTGAAAAGTAAATAAATAAGATGATATGATGATCCTTGTGGATATGGCTTTTCAATTTGTAGGTGGATGTGGAGCCCAGTGCCCGTGAACACTTAAGGAAGAACTACTAGAGCTAAGTGATCCAATTCTGCATTTAGATATCCTCCTATCCTTCATCCACACCATGAAGAAAATAACCTGGTTTTAAGGATCTGGAAAATCTATTCCAAGGGTTGAAGAAAACTCAGATGATGTAAGAACTAAAGAATCAGAGTTGATGTGTTCATGGCTTCAATTCTCATTAACATCAGTTCATTAAGCAAGTATTTGCCAATGCAATGTTATATGCATAAAACAACCAAAATACTCATTAAGTGGAAAAATGTGTGAATGTGCAGGCCAATGGTTTCTCCTAGACAGCTTTGTGGTAGAAACACCACCCACCAGAGCCTACTGCTTTGCCATTTAGCTTCATTTTTTAAATTTAAGGTTTTTAAATATCTGCATCTTATCAGACAAATACACTTAAAATATATTTATTTTAGGTGCATGGCCCGGGAATTGAACCTGGGTCTCCCGCATGAAAGGCAAACATTCTACCACTGAACCATCTATGCAACCCATTTAAATTTTTGTACTTTAAATGATTTTTCTCCTGGAACAACACAGGTGAAATAATAAGTTTCAAAAAAAATTTCATGAAAAGTCCTGAACCATATATATAAGTCACGGGACATAGCTAGTCTTCCCATGTTTTAATCAAAGAGCTATTTCCTCTGACAAATTCAATTTGATTCAATGTTCCTGAACATCCCTCACAAAAGAAACAAAACTATTTTTCCTGTGAGTGCAGCCTATATGAATAGTTGTATGCCAGGCACTCCAGAGATAAAGCAATATGTGTTCCTGCCTCCAGACACATAATCTACTAGAGCGATGAGACAGGTGTACACAATAGCATGAAGCCAGGCAAAGTAATTAAATGACAAAAAATGATCTGGGTAAAATTAGTTGATCAGTTATAAAAATATGGAAATATTGCATATGTTTAGATCACATTTGAGGTGAAACTGCTTGACAGGCAGAGCTGCAGGGCATTCGGTTTCAAAGATATGGAGGAAGACCCATGGTGGAGAGCCATTTTATTTGGAATCTGGAAAGCTGCTATAGAGACAGACTTAAATCCAGCTTTCCTGGATATATTGGTGACAGAACAAGTTACTTTCCCTATCATTGTTAAATATACTTAGAAGATTTCTGATGCTATACTATAAAAACAAAGAAGTATGACTATCAAGAGCAAATGTATAAAGGTAATAAAGTATGAATTGTATTTAGGGGAGAGATATACCATCCAGTTTGACTGATATTGCTATGTTAGAGATAAGCGTAAATACTCTATGGCATTTGAAGATTCTTCTGTGAAAAAGGGAGTTTGTGTATAACTAGGAGGCAAGATTTTTTAAAAATATCCCATTATAATTTATTTACAGTAAATTAGTCAATTTAAAATATACAATTTAATTAGTTTGAGTAAATATTTCCATAATCCCAAAATTTCTTTCATGACCCTTGGTGGCTAATTCCCTTCTTCAACTCCACATTTACTAGGCTGCTTTTTGTTACTATAACTTTGTCTTTTCCATAGTTGCAAATAAATAGAATCATATAGTACATAGACTTTTATGATGGCTTTTTTTTTTTACTTAGCTTAATGCATTTTAGAATTATCCACACGTATACATGTATCAGTAGTTCATTCCTTTTTAGTGCTGAGTAACAATAGCTCTATGGCCATCTTGCCATCTGTTTATCCATTCACTAGCTGTTAGATATTTGGGTCGTTTATAGTTTGGGACTAATATGATAAAACTGCATGAAAATTCATGTACATGTCTGTGTGTACATATGTTTTCATTTCTTTGGGGGAAATACCTAGGAATGGGAAAGTGTCACATGTAAATTTGATGGTTAAAGTTTGAAGAAACAACCAAACTTTTCTGAAGTGATTGCAATAGCTTCCATTATCAACATCAACATGTAAGAGTTCCAGTTGTTCAACTTCCTCGTCAATATTTGACATTGTTAGGACTTTTAATAGGTGTATAGTTATACTTAAATGTGTTTAATTTGCATTAAATTTAATTTGCATTAAATTTGCATGGGTGAAGTGTCTTTTGCAAAGTTTTGCCCAGTTTTGATGTTAAATTACCTTTGATTACATTTTGATTAGGATTGAGTTTTAATTGTTAAATATTCCAGATGCAAGTTCTTTTTCAAGCATATGTCTGGAAAATATTTAATCTACCACTCTTCATCATATCACCTTTTTAGTTTTCTTAATAATGTCTACTGAAGACAGAATATTCTTAATTTTGACGATGTTTTATTTTTCATTACTCCTTTTATGATTTGTGCCCATTGTGTCCTTATTTAAGAAATATTTATGCAATCCAAATTCACCAAGATTTTCTTCCACATTTTTTTCTAAAAGTTTTGCTGTTTTGGCTCAGACATGAGTGCTATGATCCTTTGAAGAAAAGCAATGGATCATTTATGAGTGGAACTATTTCTGCATTCTATTTTTTCTATCCTTACACCAATATCATGCCATCAGGATTATTGTAGCTTTAGAAATGTTTTGAAATCAGAAAATATAAACTCTTCAACTTTTTCCTCTTTTTAAAATTGAATTAATAGGCTTTAATATTTAGAGTTGTTTTAAACATATAAAATTGAGGTAATCATACAGAGATTTCCCTATATATGTCCTCCATCCCTGCTCACAGTTTCTCATGTTTAGCATCTTGCATTAGTGTGGCATGTTGCTATAACTGATTAACAATTATTGATAAGTTATTATTAACCAAAGTCCATAATTTACATTAAGGCTCACTCTGTCTTGTACAGCTTTATGGGTTTTGACAAATACATAATATCATGTATCCACCATTAGAGTATCATACAGAATAATGAAAACTCCTGTGCCACCTATTAATCCCCCACCCACACTCCAATCCCTGGCAACCATTAATATTTTGACTTTGTGTGTAGTTTTACCTTTTCCAGAATGTCATGTAATTGGAATCATATAGTATATAGGCTTTTTTTGTATGCTATATGGCAGGCGCACATTTCATTATTTTTCCATGTGAGTATCCTAATATTGCAGCACCATTTGTTGAATTTTTGGTTGTTTGGTTGTTTTTCTTTTTTGGTTATTTTGCTTGTTTGGTTATTTTGCTTGGGGGTGGGGTAGGGGAAGTACATGGACCAAGAATTGAACCCAGATCTCCTTCATGGCAGGTGAGAATTCTACCGCTGAACTATTCTTGCACCCCCAGTATGTAGGCTTTTAAAGCTGGCTCCTTTCACTAAGAAATGTGTATTTAATATTCTTCCATGACTTTTGGTGTCTTGATAGCACATTTCTTTTTATCACTAAATAAAATTCCATTGTTTGGCTACAGCAAAATTTCTTTCTCCATTCATATTTTAAAGGATATCTTGTTTACTTCAGCAATTATAATAAAGTTGCTATAAAAATGTATGCACAGGAGGGAGGGGCAAAGATGGCGGCTTAGTAATGTGCGCGTTTTAGTTTGTCCTCCAGAACAACTACTAAAGAATCAGAAACAGTACAGAACAGGTCCTGGAGCCACAAAAGGGACCAGACACACAGCGTACCCCAGTCTGGACCAGCTGGACCAGCTGCGAGTCTCCAGAACCGTGAGTTGCCAAGCCGCGGCAGTTCCACAAGCCTCAGCGGCTGGCGCCCGGTGCCTGGCGCCCCTCCCCAACAGGCAGCTTCCTGGAGGGAAAGGAAAGAGACTCTAACAGTAGCAGGGACTGAGTCCAACCAAACACCAATTGTGGCATTAATAAACAAATTCTGACTACTAAGAATAGGCCCCCAGCTCAGGCAAAATTGGTCAAGGCAGAGGTCACCTATTAGGCTAACCGAAAAAAAGGAAAGGGGACGAAACGGAGGCTTTTGTGGCTGTTTCTACAGAGGCTTGGCTGCCTCTGGATTCAGCAGCGGGATTACACAGGCTGCATCTGCCCCAGGAATATGCAGAAAAAGACTGCTTTCAGGGCTGTCTCCTGCCTGAGCCTTCCCCAGGGAAGACGTGAAACGCAACTCAGGTGGAATCACTCTCTCAAGGAATTCTGACCCCAGGGCTTGGAAATTTGAAGCCATTAAAACCAGCCTACAACCTTTCCTCTGTCTCCACCACACCCAGAGAAGGGAGAGCCTTCCAAAGTTAAAGGAGCCACAACATCTTTTGCTGGTGGGACCCGCAGAGAGACAAGCGCCACATACTGGGTAGGATAAGAAAAAACGAGCCCAGAGACTTCACAGGAAAGTCTTTCAACCTGCTCGGTCTCACCCTCAGGGAAAACTGATCCAGGTAACTACTACACACCAAAAGGAGGCCAGTTTAGTCTGGGAAAACCTGGCTGGAGTCTGTAACACCTATGCAGACCCTCCTAAGGGTGGAGAGGGAAAAGGCACCTTACAAGCAGGACAAGAAACAAGAAAACAAGAACTGAAAAATTACCCTCTGTTAAACAAAACTTAAGCTAGAGGCCCAGAAAAAGCTGAACTGAAGGTGAAAGAACAGATAGACAACAAACTCATCTAGCAAGAAAACCCTAGGTAAGATAAGTGAAAGCAATCTCCCAAATAAACTAACTAAGGGAATTAAATGTTCAGATGCCAGCAAAAAATAACAAATCACACCAGGAAAATTAAAGATATGGCCCAGTCAAAGAAACAAACCAATAGTTCAAATGAGATACAGGAGCTGAAACAAATAATTCTGAATATACGAACAGAAATGGAAAACCTCATCAAAAACCAAATCAATGAATTGAGGGAGGATATGAAGAAGGCAAGGAATGAACAAAAAGAAGAAATAGAAAGTCTGAAAAAACAAATCACAGAACTTATAGAAATGAAAGATACAGTAGAAGAGATGAAAAAAACAAAGGAAATCTACAATGGTAGATTTCAAGAGACAGACGTTTGGATTAGTGAACTGGAGAATGGAATATCTGAAATCCAAAAAGAAACAGAAACTGTAGGGAAAAGAATGGAAAAAATTGAGCAGGGGCGCAGGGAATTGAATGATAATATGAAGCGCACAAATATATGTGTTGTGGGTGTCCCGGAAGGAGAAGAGAAGGGAAAAGGAGAAGAAAAACTAATGGAAGAAATTATCACTGAAAATTTCCCAACTCTTATGAAATACCTAAATTACAGGTCCAAGAAGTGCAGCGCACCCCAAAGAAAATAGACCCAAATAGACTTCTCCAAGACACTTACTAGTCAGAATGTCAGAGGTCAAAGAGAAAGAGAGGATCTTGAAAGCAGCAAGAGAAAAGCAATCCATCACATACAAGGAAAACCCAATAAGACTATGTGTAGATTTCTTAACAGAAACCATGGAGGAAAGAGGAGAGTAGGATGATATATTTAAATTGATAAAAGAGAAAAACTGCCAATCAAGAATTCTACACCCAGCAAAATTGTCCTTCAAAAATGAGGGAGAATTTAAAGCATTTTCAAACAAAAAAGTCACAGAAAGAATTTGTGACCAAGAGACAAGCTCTGCAAGAAATAATAAAGGGAGCACTAGAGACAGATATGAAAAGACAGAAGAGAGAGGTGTGGAGAAGAGTGTAGAAAGCAGGAAAATTAGATATGATATATAAAATACAAAAGGCAAAATGGTAGAGGAAAGTACTACCCAAACAGTAATAACACTAAATGTTAATGGACTGAATTCCCCGATCAAAAGACATAGACTGGCAGAATGGATTAAAAAACAGCATCCTTCTACATGCTGTCTGCAGGAAACACATCTTAGACCCAATGATAAACATAGGTTGAAAGTGAAAGGTCGGGAAAAGATATTTCATGCAAATAGCAACCAGAAAAGAGCAGGAGTAGCTATACTAATATCCAACAAATTAGACTTCAAATGTAAAACAGTTAAAAGAGACAAAGAAGGATACTGTCTACTAATAAAAGGAACAATTCAACAAGAAGACATAACAATCATAAATATTTATGCACTGAACCAGAATGCCCCAAAGTACTTGAGGCAAACACTGTAAACACTGAAAAAGGAAATAGACACATGTACCATAATATTTGGAGACTTCAATTCCCCACTCTCCACAATGGACAGAACATCAAGACAGAGGATCAATAAAGAAACAGAGAATTTGAATACTATAATAAATGAGCTACACTTAGCAGACATTTATAGGACATTACACCCCACAACCACAGGATAAACCTTGTTCTCAAGTGCTCATGGATCATTCTCAAAGATAGACCATATGCTGGGTCACAAAGCAAGTCTCAACAAATTTAAAAAGATTGAAATCATACAACAGTTTCTCAGATCATAAAGGAATGAAATTGAAAATCAATAATAGTCAAAGCACCAAAAAATTCACAAATATGTGGAGGCTCAACAACACACTCTTAAACAACCAATGGGTCAAGCAAGAAATTAAAAGAGAAATCAGTAAATATGTCGAGGAGAATGAAAATGAAAATACAACATATCAAAACTAATGGGACGCAGCAAAGGCAGTGCTAAGAGGAAAATTTATTGCCCTAAATGCCTATATCAAAAAGAAGAAAGGCCAAAAATTCAGAAATTAACTGTCCACTTGGAAGAACTGGAGAAAGAGCAGCAAACTGACTGCAAAACAAGCACAAGGAAAGAAATAACAAAGATTAGAGCAGAAAAAAATGAAATTGAGAACATGAAAACAATACAGAAAATCAATAAAACCAGAAGTTGGTTCTATGAGAAAATCAATAAGATTGATGGGCCCTTAGCAAGATTGACAAAAAGCAGAAGAGAGATATACAAAAAAATAAGATCAGAAATGGAAGAAGAGACATAATCACTGACCTCATAGAAATAAAGGAGCTAATAACAGGATACTATGAACAACTTTATGCTAATAAATACAACAATGTAGATGAAGTGGACAAGTTCCTAGAAAGGCATGAACAACCAACTTTGACTCAAGAAGAAATAGATGACCTCAACAAACCAATCACAAGTAAAGAAATTGAATCAGTCACTCAAAAGCTTCCCAAAAAGAAAAGTCCAGGACCAGACGGCTTCACATGTGAATTCTACCAAACATTCCAGAAAAAATTAGTACCAACCCTGCTCTAACTCTTCAAAAAAATTGAAGTGGAGGGAAAACTACCTAATTCACTCTATGAAGCCAACATCACCCTCATACCAAAACCAGGCAAAGATATTACAAAAAAAGAAAACTACAGACCAATCTCTCTAATGAATATAGATGCAAAAATCCTCAACAAAATTCTAGCAAATCGAATCCAGCAACACATTAAAAGAATTATACATCATGACCAAGTAGGATTCATCCCAGGTATGCAAGGATGGTTCACCATAAGAAAATCAATTAATGTAATACACCATATCAACAAATCAAAGCAAAAAAATCACATGATCATCTCAATTGATGCAGAGAAGGCATTTGACAAGATTCAGCATCCTTTCCTGTTGAAAAAACTTCAAAGGATAGGAATACAAGGGAACTTCCTTAAAATGATAGAGGGAATATATGAAAAACCCACAGCTAATATCATCCTCAATGGGGAAAAATTGAAAACTTTCTCCTTACGATCAGGAAAAAGACAAGGATGTCCACTATCACCACTGTTATTCAACATCATTTTGGAAATTCTAGCCAGAGCAATTAGACAAGAAAAAGAAATACAAGGCATCAAAATTGGAAAGGAAGAATTAAAACTATCACTGTTTGCAGATGATATGATACTATACGTCGAAAACCCGGAAAAATCCACAACAAAACTACTAGAGCTAATAAACGAGTACAGCAAAGTAGCAGGTTACAAGATCAACATTCAAAAATCTGTAGTGTTTCTAAAAAATAGCAATGAAAAATCTGAGGGGGAAATCAAGAAATGAATTCCAATTACAATTGCAACTAAAAGAATAAAATACTTAGGAATAAATTTAGCTAAAGAGACAAAAGACCTATACAAAGAAAACTACATGAAACTGTTAAAAGAAATCACAGAAGACCTAAATTGATGGAAGGGAATACCGTGTTCATGGATTGGAAGACTAAATATAGTTAGGATGTCAATTCTACCTAAATTGGTTTACAGATTCAATGCAATACCAATCAAAATCCCAACAACTTATTTTTCAGAAATAGAAAAACCAATAAGCAAATTTATCTGGATGGGCAGAGTGCCCCGAATTGCTAAAAGTATCTTGAGGAAAAAAAACAAAGCTGGAGGTCTCATGCTGCCTAACTTTAAGGCATATTATGAAGCCACAGTGGTCAAAAGAGCATGGTACTGGCATAATGATAGATATATTGATCAATGGAATCAAACAGAGTGCTCAGATATAGACCCTCTCATCTATGGACATTTGATCTTTGATAAGGCAGTCAAGCCAATTCACCTGGGACAGAACAGTCTCTTCAATAAATGGTGCCTAGAGAACAGGATATCTATATGCAAAAGAATGAAAGAGGACCCATATCTCACACCCTATACAAAAATTAACTCAAAATGGATCAAAGATCTAAACATTAGGTCTAAGACCATAAAACACTTAGAGGAAAATATGGGGAGATATCTTATGAATCTTATAATTGGAGGTGTTTTTATGGACCTTACACCTAAAGCAAGAGCACTGAAGAAATAAATAAATAAATGGGAGCTCCTCAAAATTAAACACTTTTGTGCATCAAAGAACTTCATCAAGAAAGTAGAAAGAGGGACTTCCGGAGAAGATGGCGGCTTAGTAGGGCGCGCGGGTCTTAGTTCCTCCTCCAGAACAACTACTAAAGAACTAGAAACAGTACAGAACAGCTCCAGGAGCCACAACAGAGACCAGAGACACAACGTACCCCATTCCAGAACAGTTGGACCGGCTAAGAGACTCTGCTGTGGTGAGGACCACAAGAGATGCGCACTTTCCCGGGCCGAGGTGGCTGGCTGCTGGAGCCCCTCCTTCCCTCCTTCCCGGGCTGGCTGGGAGCTTTGGATCGGGTTCCCCAAGCCGCGGCAACCAGAGCCCCTTCCACACACACGGTTTCCCAGGCCAGCTGGAAACCTTGGATCGACGGTACCCCAAGCCGCAGCGGCCCTCCCACACGTGGCTTCCCGGGCCGGCTGGGAGCTTTGGAGTGGTGGTTACCCAAGCCGCGGTGGCCGGCGACCCTCCTCCACGCGTGGCACCCCAGGCCAGCTGGTAGCCTCGGAACAGCGGTCCCCCAAGCCGCAGTTTCAGGCGACCGCAGCCCCTGCCACACACGTGGCTTCCTGGGTCAGCTGGGAGCATTGGAACAGTGGTTCCCCTAGCCGCGATGGCTAGCGAACGCAGCCCCTTCCACACATGTGGCTTCCTGGGCCGGCCAGGAGCCTCGGAACAGCAGTTCCCCAAGCCGTGGTGGCTGGTGACCCCCCCCCCCCCGGTGTCTTCCTGGAGGGAAAGGAAAGAGTCTCCGACAGTAGTAGAGACTGAGCCCAACCTAACACCAATAGTGGCATTAAGGAACAACTTCTGACTACTAAAAATAGGCCCTCAGCTCAGGTGAAACTGATCAAGGCGAAAGTTGCTGATTGGGCTAACTGAAAAAGAGGAAAGGGGGTGAAACAGAGCCTTCTGCAGCTGTTTCTATGAAGGCTTCATTGCCTCTGGGCTCA
This sequence comes from Tamandua tetradactyla, assembly GCF_023851605.1. Lineage (NCBI taxonomy): Eukaryota > Metazoa > Chordata > Mammalia > Pilosa > Myrmecophagidae > Tamandua > Tamandua tetradactyla. The sequence goes on from NC_135344.1 coordinate 39,256,437, forward strand.
GCGCTGGGATTACATAGCTTACAACTGCCCCAAACGCAGAAACAGGCTGCTTTTAGGGCTCTCTACCACCTGAACCTTCCCCATGGGAGGGGTGAAACACAACTCAGGTGGAATCCCTCTCTCAAGGAATTCAGAACCCAGGACTTCACAATTTGAAGCTATGAAAACCAAACTACAAACTTTCCTCTGTCTCCACCACACACCCAGCAGCGAGAGTCTTCCAAAGTTAAAGAGGCCACAACATCTTTTGCTGGTGGGACCTGCAGACAGACAAGCACCACATACTGGGCAGGATGAGAAAAACAGAGCCCAGAGACTTCACAGGAGAGTCTTTCAACCTGCTGGGTCCCACACTCAGGTTAATCTGATTAAATGCCCAGATGCCAGCAAAAAATACCAAATCACACCAGGAAAATTCAAGATATGGCCCAGTCAAAGGAACAAACCAATAGCCCAAATGAGATCCAGGAGCTGAAACAAATAATTCTGAATATATGAACAGAAATGGAAAACCTCTTCAAAAACCAAATCAATAAATTGAGGGAGGACATGAAGAAGGCATGGGATCAACAAAAAGAAGAAATGGAAAGTCTGAAAAAACAAACCACAAAACTTATGGGAGTGAAAAACACAGTAGAAGAGATGAAAAAACAATGGAAACCTACAATGGTAGATTTAAAGAGACAGAGGATAGAATTAGTGAACTGGAGGATGGAACATCTGAAATCCAAAAAGAAACAGAAACTATAGGGAAAAGAATGGAAAAATTTGAGCAGGGGCTCAGGGAATTGAAAGATAATATGAAGCGCACAAATATACATGTTGTGGGTGTCCCAGAAGGAGAAGAGAAGGGAAAAGGAGGAGAAAAACTAATGGAAGAAATTATCACTGAAAATTTCCCAACTCTTATGAAAGACCTAAAATTACAGATCCAAGAAGGGCAGTACACCACAAAGAGAATAGACCCAAATAGGCGCTCTCCAAGACACTTACTAGTCAGAATGTCAGAGGTCAAAGAGAAAGAGAGAATCTTGAAAGCAGCAAGAGAAAAGCAATCCATCACATACAAGGGAAACCCAATAAGACTATGTGTAGATTTCTCAACAGAAACCATGGAAGCTAGAAGACAGTGGGATGATATATTTAAATTACTAAAAGAGAAAAACTGCCAACCATGACTTCTATATCCAGCAAAATTGTCCTTCAAAAATGAGGGAGAAATTAAAACATTTTCAGACAAAAAGTCACAGAGAGAATTTGTGACCAAGAGACCAGCACTGCAAGAAATACTAAAGGGAGCACTAGAGTCAGATATGAAAAGACAGAAGAGAGAGGTATGGAGAAGAGTATAGAAAGAAGGAAAATCAGATATGATATATATAATACAGAAAGTAAAATGGTAGAGGAAAGTATTACCCAAACAGTAATAACACTAAATGTTAATGGACTGAATTCCCCAATCAAAAGACATAGACTGGCAGAATGGATTAAAAAACAGCATCCTTCTATATGCTGTCTACAGGAAACACATCTTAGACTCAAAAATAAACATAGGTTGAAAGTGAAAGGTTGGGAAAAGATATTTTATGCAAATAACAACCAGAAAAGAGCAGGAGTAGCTATACTAATATCCAACAAATAAGACTTCAAATGTAAAAGAGTTAAAAGAAACAAAGGAAGATACTATCTACTAAATAAAAGGAACAATTAAACAAGAAGACATAACAATCATAAATATCTATGCACCAAATCAAAATGCCCCAAAATACGTGAGGAATACACTGCAATCACTGAAAAGGGAAATACACACATCTACGATAATAGTTGGAGACTTCAATTCGCCACTCTCATCAATGGACAGAACATCTAGACAGAGGATCAATAAAGAAACAGAGAACTTGAATATTACAATAAATGAGCTAGACTTAACAGACATTTATAGGACATTGCACCCCACAACAGCAGGATGCACCTTTTTCTCCAGTACTCATGGATCATTCTCAAAGATAGACCATATGCTGGGTCACAAAGCAAATCTCAACAAATTTGAAAAGATTGAAATCATACACAGCACTTTCTCGGATCATAAAGAAATGAAGTTGGAAATCAATAATAGGCAGAGTGCCAGAAAATCCACAAATACGTGGAGGCTCAACAACACACTCTTAAACAACGAGTGGGTCAAGGAAGAAATTACAAGAGAAATTTGTAAATATTTCGAGGCAAATGAAAATGAAAACACAACATATCAAAACCTATGGGACACAGCAAAGGCAGTGCTAAGAGGAAAATTTATTGCCCTAAATGCCTACATCAGAAAAGAAGAAAAGGCAAAAATTCAGGAATTAACTGTCCACTTGGAAGAACTTGAGAAAGAACAGCAAACTGACCCCAAAACAAACAAAAGGAAAGAAATAACAAAGATTAGAGCAGAAATAAATGAAATTGAGAACATGAAAACAATAGAGAAAATCAATAAGACCAGAAGTTGGTTCTATGAGAAAATCAACAAGATTGATGGGCCCTTAGCAAGATTAACAAAAAGAAGAGGAGAGAGGATGCAAATAAATAAGATCAGAAATGGAAGAGGAGATAAACCACTGACCTCACAGAAATAAAGGAGTTAATAACAGGATACTATGAACAACTTTACGCTAATAAATACAACAATGTACATGAAATGGACAAGTTCCTAAAAGGCTTGAACAACCTACTTTGACTCAAGAAGAACTAGATGACCTCAACAAACCAATCACAAGTAAAGAAATTGAATCAGTCATTCTAAAGCTTCTCAAAAAGAAAATTCCAGGACCAGACGGCTTCACATGTGAATTCTACCAAACATTCCAGAAAGAATTAGTACCAACTCTGCTCAAACTCTTCTAAAAAATTGAAGTGGAGGGAAAGCTACCTAATTCATTCTATGAAGCCAACATCACCTCATGCCAAAACCAGGCAAAGATATTACAAAAAAAGAAAACTACAGACCAATCTCTCTAATGAATACAGATGCAAAAATCCTCAACAAAATTCTAGCAAATTGAGTCCAGCAACACATTAAAAGAATTATACATCATGACCAAGTAGAATTCATCCCAGGTTTGCAAAGATGGTTCAACATAAGAAAATCAATTAATGTAATACACCATATCAACAAATCAAAGTAAAAAAATCACATGATCATCTCAATTGATGCAGAGAAGGCATTTGACAAGATTTAACATCCTTTCTTGTTGAAAACACTTCAAAGGATAGGAATACAAGGGAACTTCCTTAAAATGATAGAGGGAATATATGAAATACCCACAGCTAATATCATCCTCAATGGGGAAAAATTGAAAACTTTCCCCCTAAGATCAGGAACAAGACAAAGATGTCCATTATCACCACTATTATTCAACATCGTGTTGGAGGTTCTAGCCAGAGCAATTAGACAAGAAAAAGAAATACAAGGCATCAAAATTGGAAAGGAAGAAGTAAAACTATCACTGTTTGCAGATGATATGATACTATATGTCGAAACCCAGAAAAATCCACAACAAAACTACTAGAGCTAATAAATGAGTACAGCAAAGTAGCAGCTTACAAGGCCAACATTCAAAAATCTGTAGCATTTCTATACACTAGCAATGAACAAGCTGAGGGGGAAATCAAGAAACGAATTCCAATTACAATTGCAACTAAAAGAATAAAGTATTTAGGAATAAATTTAACTAAAGCGACAAAAGACCTATATAAAGAAAACTAAAAAAAAACTGTTAAAAGAAATCACAGAAGACCTAAATTGATGGAAGGGCATACCATGTTCATGGATTGGAAGATTAAATATAGTTAAGATGTCAATCCTACCAAATTGATTTACAGATTCAATGCAATACCAATCAAAATCACAACAACTTATTTTTCAGAAATAGGAAAACCAATAAGCAAATTCATCTGGAAGGGCAGGGTGCCCCGAATTGCTAAAAGTACCTTGAGGAAAAAAAACAAAGCTGGAGGTCTCAAGTTGCCGGACTTTAAGGCATATTATGAAGCCACAGTTGTCAAAACAGCATGGTATTGGCATAAAGATAGATATATCGACCAATGGAATTGAATAGAGTGCTCAGATATAGACCCTCTCATCTATGGACATTTGATCTTTGATAAGGCAGTCAAGCCAATTCACCTGGGACAGAAGAGTCTCTTCAATAAATGGTGCCTAGAGAACTGGATATCCATATGCAAAAGAATGAAAGAGGACCCGTATCTCACACCCTATACAAAAGTTAACTCAAAATGGATCAAAGATCTAAACATTAGGCCTAAGACCATAAAACAGTTAGAGGAAAATATAGGAAGATATCTTATGAAACTTACAATTGGAGGTGGTTTTATGGACCTTAAACCTAAAGCAAGAGTACTGAAGAAATAAATAAATAAATGGGAGCTCTTCAAAATTAAACACTTTTGTGCATCAAAGAACTTCATCAACAAAGTAGAAAGACAGCCTACACAATGGGAGACAATATTTGGAAACGACACATCAGATAAAGTTCTAGTATCCAGAATTTATAAAGAGATTGTTCAACTCAACAACAAAAAGACAGCCAACCCAATTACATAATGGCAAAAAGACTTGAACAGACACCTCTCAGAAGAGGAAATACAAATGGCCAAAAGTCACATGAAAAGATGCTCAATGTCCCTGGCCATTAGAGAAATGCAAATCAAAACCACAATTAGATATCATCTCACACCCACCAGAATGGCCATTATCAACAAAACAAAAAATGACAAGTGCTGGACAGGATGCAGAGAAAGAGGCACACTTCTCCACTGTTGTTGGGAATGTCAAATTGTGCAACCACTGTGTAAGGCAGTTTGGTGTTTTTTCAAAAAACTGAATAGACAATTGCCATATGGCCCAGCAATACCACTGCTAGGTATCTACTCAAAGGACTTAAGGGCAAAGACACAAACGGACCTTTGCCCACCAATGTTTATAGCAGCATTATTTACAATTGCAAAGAGATGGAAACAGCCAAAATGTCCATCAACAGATGAGTGGCTAAACAATCTGTGGTATATACATACGATGGAATATTATGCAGCTTTAAGACAGAATAAACTTAGGAAGCATGTAGTAACATGGATGAAGCTAGAGAACATTATGCTGAGTGAGACTAGCCAAAAACTAAAGGACGAATACTCTATGGTCTCACTGATCAAAACCAACATCAGTGAATAAACTTGGAATATATCATTGGTAACATAGACCATCAGGAGATAGAAATAGTGTAAGATATTGGGTCATTGGAGCTGAAGGGATACAGACTGTGCAACAGGACTGGATACAAAAACTCAGAAATGGACAGCACAATAATACCTAACTGTAATGTAACTATGTTAAAACACTGAATGAAGCTGCATGTGAGAATGATAGATGGAGGAGGGCTGGGACATAAATGAAATCAGAAAGAAAGATAGATGTTAAAGATCGAGATGGTATAATTTAGGAATGCCTAGAGTGTATAATAATAGTGAAATGTACAATGTACAAATTTTAAAAATGTGTTTGCATGAGGAAGAACAAAGGAATGTCATTACTGCAGGGTGCTGAAAATAGATGATAATTAATACTTTAAAATGTCACCTTATGTGTGAGACTAAAGCAAAAAAATATTTATTTGTTACAAAATTTAGATTTTGACTAGTGCATTTCCTAATATATTTCAAGTAGATAGTTGATTGAATGTCACAAGTACTTTGAATCTCAGTTAGCACATGAGATTGTTGGTTTGTCCAGAGTGATCCCCCGATAAATCCCAGAATGATTTGATCAGTGACTGGAAGAGTATTTGCAATCCCCCTTTGGGGAATGGTGAGAGTGGGGAGGAATTCAACTTCCCCAAGTTGAAGTCTTGATATTCTCACAAGCAGTGTGGACAGCCAAAGCTATAGGCTGAGCCCCCAGTTTTGGGGTTTGTTCACATAAAACTTAACCCCACAAAGGATAGGTCAAGTCTACTTTAAATTTAGGCTTAAGAGTCACCCCCAAGAGAGCCTCTTTTGCTGCTCAGATGTGGCCCCTCTCTCCAGCCAATATGATGAGCAGTCTCACCACCCTCCTCCTCTCTGCATGGGACATGACTCCCAGGGGTGCGGACCTTCCTGGCAATGTTGGAAAAGATCCTGGAATGAGCTGAGACTCAGCATCAAAGGACTGAGAAAAACCCTAGAATGAGCTGAGAGTTAACATCAAGGGATTGAGAGAACCTTCTTGACCAAAAGGGGGAAGAGTAAAATGAGACAAAGTGTCAACGGCTGAGAGATTCCAAACAGAGTTGAGAGGTTATCCTGGAGGTTATTCTTATGCATTAAGTAGATATCACCTTGTTGTTCAAGATGTAGTGGAGAGGCTGGAGGGAATTGCCTAAAAATGTAGTGCTGTGTTCCAGTAGCCATGTTTCTTGATGGTGATTGAACAATGATATAACTTTCACAATGAGACTCTGTGCATGTGAAAACCTTATATCTTATGCTCCTTTTAGCTACTATATCAACAGAAGAGTAGAACATATGGAATAAAAATAAATAATAGGGGGAACAAATGTTAAAATAAATTCAGTTTGAAATAGTGGTAAATGAAAGTGGGGGTAAGGGGTATGGTATGTAAATTTTTTTTTTCTCTATTATCATTTTATTTCTTTTTCTGTTGTCTTTTTTATTTCTTTTTCTAAATCGATGCAAATGTACTCAGAAATGATGAATATGCAACTATGTGATGATATTAAGTATTACTGATTGTATATATAGAATGGAATGATATCTAAATATTTTGTTTGTTAATTTTTTTTAATTAATAAAAAAAGTTAAAAAAAGTGTATGCACAGGGCGGTGCAATGGTGGCTCAGTGGCAGAATTCTCACCTGCCATGCCAGAGACCCATGTTCAATTCCCAAAGCCTACCCATGACAAAAGGAAAAAAATAATAGCATTACAAAAATGTTTGCACAGAGCAGGCAATGGTGGTTCAATGGCAATTTTCTTGCCTGCTTTGCTAGAGACCTGGGTTTGGTTCCCAGTGCCTGCCCATGTTAAAAAAAAAAAAAAAGTATGCACAAGTTCTTGTGAGGACATAAGTTTTCAACTCATTTACATAAAAACTTATGTAAGTATTGAGTATGGCTGCTCAATTTTTGGTAAGACCATGTTTAACTTGCAAGAAACCACTGAAGGGTCTTTCAGAGTGTCCATATCATTTTGCATTCTTACCAGGAAGGAGTGAGTGTTCCTGTTGCTCCCTATCCTTGTCAACATTTGGTGTCAGATGTTTCTGTTTTTCTTTTAATTTTAGACACTTGAATAAGTGTGTAGTACTTTCTTATTGTTGTTTAAATTTGATTTAATGACATATGATGTTGAGAATCTATTCATATGTGTATGTGATATCTGCATATCTTCTTTGCTGAAGTGTCCAGAGCTTTTGTGGCCATGAAAAGGAAGGAAACCATTTTGTGACCTCAAATAAATGAATGAGATGGAGCAGACAGATGGAAATTTGGAGGCTGTATTTTGCCTTATTGCAGAACACGTTTTATATATCATCTTATTTTTTTTTGTCTTTTACATTTATTGATGGTCTTCATTTTTACACTCTTCTCTAGACCTATCTCTCCTTTCTTTTCTTACCTGCCTGTAGTGTTCCCTTTAGTATTTCTTATAGAACTGGTCTCTCAGTCACAAACTCTCTCAGTGACTGTCTGAAAATATGTTAAACTCCCCCTTCAATTTTGAAGGACAGTTTTGTTGGGTATAAAATTTTTGGTTGGCAGTTTTTCTCTTTCAGAATCTTAAATGTATCATACCACTGCCTACTTATGTCCTCCATGATTTCTGCTCAGAAATCCTCACATAGTCTTTTTGAACTTCCTTTGTGTGTGATGGATTGTTTTTCTCTTGCTCTGTTCAGAAATCTGCTTGACAATTTGATTCATAAGTGTCTTGGAGTAGGTCTATGCAGGTCTATTCTGTTTGGAGTACTGTTTTAGTTTGCTAGCTGCCAGAACGCAATATACCATGAAGAAAATGGCATTTTAAAAGGGGAATTTAACAAGTTACTAGTTTACAGTTTTAAGGCCATGAAAATCACCAAATTAAAGCAAGTCTATAAAAATGTCCAAACCAAGGCACCATCAAGAGGTTACCTTCACTCAAGAAAGGTCAATGAGTTCAGCATTTCTTTCTCAACTGGGAAGCCATGTGGCAAACATGGTGACAGTCTGCCAGCTTTCTCTCCCAGCTTCTTGCTTCATGAATCTCCCCCAGGGGCATTCTCCCTCCTCATCTCCAAAGGTCACTGACTGTGGGCTCTATGGTTCTCTTGTCACTCTGTTGTGGTTCTGCTGCTCTCTCCTCATTCTCAAAAGGAACCCTTTCCAAACTGTCTCCTCTTTTACAGGATTCCAGTAAACTAATCAAGACCCATGTAGAATGGGTGGAGACACATCTCTGTCTCATCACGTTTAATACCCACAATTGATTGAGTCACGTCTCCATGGAGATAACCTAATCAAGTTTCCAGCCAGTAGTACTGAATAGGAATTAGAAGAAACCATTGCTCTCACAAGACTTATTGGGACTAAAACATGGTTTTTCTAAGGTACATAAATCCTTTCAAAGCAGCATGGGTACCCTGTGCATCTTGAATCTGTTATTTTATTCCTTTTATAAGAGATGGAAATTTTTCAGTGATTATTTCCTCAATTAGTCCTTTTGCCCCGTTTCCTTTTTCTTCTTCAGGGACACCCATAACATGTATATGCATGTGGTTCACATTGTCATTCAAATACCTGAGACAATGGTATTATTTTTCCATTCTTTTCCCTATTTGTTCTTTTGTGCATAGAATTTCAGATGTTGTGTCCTCTAGTTCACTAATCCTTCCTTCTGCCTCTTCTAATCTGCTGTTGTACATCTCCATTGTTTTTTTATCTCTTCTATTGTGTCTTTCATTCCTTATTTCACCAATGTCTTCTTTATATCCTTTGTCTCTTTTGCCATCTCTTCCCTTAACTTGTTGATTTTATTTTGCATGCATGTATGAACATTCTTAATTAGTTTTTTCACTTCCTGTATCTCATTTGAAATGTGGGATTATTCCTTTGACTGGGCTATATCTTTGATTTTCCTAGTATGACTCATTATTTTTGCTGGCATCTAGGCATTTAATTTCCTAAATTAGTTTATTCTGGAGGTCATTTTCACTTTTTAACCTACTGCTTTCTTGTTGATTGGCTTTGTTCTATATCTGTTCTTTCACATTTGGTTCAATGTATTCTAGACCTCTAGTGTAACTTCTGCTTAACCAATCAGAATTTTTCAGCTCTTGCTTTTCTGATTATTGCCCTGCCTGTATGTAAACTTTTTTTGAGGAGGGCCTCCTCTGGTATGATCAACCACCATCAGATTCTTCCAGACCAGACACACCTACATCTCAGGAGGAGGATGAAACCAGTTTCAGGTTTCCCTGAGGGTGAGACCCAGCAGGTCATCAGACTTTCCTATGAAGTCTCTAGATGCTGTTTTTCCTATTCTGCCCAGCATGTGGCACTTGTCAGTCCACAGTTTCCCACCAGCATACCATGATGAGGTGCCTTTAATTCTCAGCTACTTCTTTCTGCCAGTGGTGTGGTTGAGACAGAGGCTGAAGTAACAGGCTAGCTTACATTGCTCTGTTTTCTAGCCCCTGGGGCCTGAATTCCCTAAAGGAGGGCCACCACTTGATCTGGGCTGCACATCCCTTTTCCTGGGGAAGATACACACTTTAGGGAATTATGCCTAAGTTCCCTGATTATTTTGTCTCTCAGAAATTCCTTAATTCCATTCCTGTGTGGGGCAGTACTGAAACATAAAAATGCTTGTAGTTCTACCTAATGAGCTCTTAGGAAGTAAAGCTGTTAGAGAGAAAGAGAGAGAAAGAGCTCTTTCAGAACCATACCGAGTTTCCCAGTTTTGCCAATCAAGAAGTGAAGTTGGATCATAACTCTATATGTACCCAAGCTCTGTGTGCCCCTTTATCTTGTACTTTTCCAGTATTTTGTGCTGTTTGACTTAAAAAGCCTTTGTCGTGGTTTTTTTTCTTTTTCTTTTCTTTTTTTTTTTTTTTTTGTCAACCCCACTCACTCTCTGCTGAGGTGAAAACTCCCAGTTCCTTTAGTACTTACTCTAGGTTTATCAGTGCTCAGGGTCTATTTTTAGCTGCCCGAATTTGTTAATTATTCTGCAATTGGAGCTTGGCTGAGTTAAATTTCTTGTTCCTAGTAGGGTCTTCGGGAACCAGCCTGTCATGCCTATTGGGGAGGGGTGCTAGATTCTGTGGCTTGGGAGACTTACAGTTCTGTGTGGGATCTATGCCATTATGCCATTTCAGACTGTGTACAATGTATGTCCAGTCTCTCATATCCCCTCAACAGTTGTTCCATACAATCCCTGCCTATTTACTAGCTACCTTGTAAAACAAAGTAATTTCACACCTAAAGTATGCCACCATCTTGCCCCCACCCCACAGACTCTGTTTTAGATTGGACCTTTTCAAATTAAAGTAAATGGACCTGCCAGTTACTTTAAGCTGAGAAGGGGGTTAGAAAGACTAAAGATATGATGAAGAAGATGAAGGAGATGGTTAAGGAGAAAATAAACTAAAATTGTACAATCAAGTTAGCTAATATTAATAAGGCTTATTTGACTGTGCATAAATATTGATAATTATGAAAATATACTGTAGTTACAAATTTTATATGACAGTGAAGCAAAATGACTGACTAAGCAGATTAAACATTTTATAAAATGCTACTTTCTGATATAGGCATTTTCTTTCATGTCACTGCCCTATGACGCCTACTCGTAATTCTAATGGAATGAGTATGGTTATTAAATGCCAAGTCCATTCAAAATTATTCCATTCTATGTTTACTTGCTTTTACATGGCTTTTGCAAAAAACATCTTAAATAACTAAAATATAGTCTCATTTGGAACTCTCAAACCTCATGTCATGGGAGCATTTTTAAATCATGGAATTTGCATTTTTAGAAGAGCATAATTTAAACTGTCCAAAGGAGAAGGCCTCAAAACAGATATTTTTGTTTACTAATCTCTGAAGCTCACCCAAATAACATCTAAACAATCTGAAATTGTGATCTTTTATTTCATTAAAACCATCAAAATAACTTGATTTATTCTTGCTCTCCTTGGTGATTTAGTAGCCTTTTTGCTCTTCTTCTTGCTCAAAGCATTCTAAAAGACTGAATTTTGGAAAATTAAACTTCAAGATGAAGAGGAAAATTGCTTTTCTTTGTTTCTTTTATTTTTCTCCATTTATTCATAGGATGAATGAATGACTGAACAATGCTTTGACTAAAATTGTCTTACCTTTTCCAAACTGTCTTTAAGATTCAGTTTTATATGACAAGTTTTAAGCCTATAGCACATGGCAGGAGACATGGGAGGCACAATAAGATCCAAGGATTAAAGATCAAGGTCAAATTGGGTGAATAGGCTTTGTGCCTGTTAAGTTCATGTGAATCTTGGCTAGGTTGAAGTTGTCTGGTCAAGAAAACACAGGACTGAATGTGACCGTGCAAGACTTTCTGAAATTTAAATTATTTAGTTATTCGATAGCATATATGACTGATTACATCTACAATCAACAAAGGAGGTTGCCTTCAGAAATAAGAGAACTCTCATCCAATCAGTTCATGGCCTTAAATGTAGAACTGATGATTTCAGAAGTCAGAAGGAAGACTTTTTGGCAGTTTCCCCTTGGAAATTCATCAAAACCTTTATCAGAGTTCCTAATTTATGGCCAGCCCTGCAGAATTTGGACTTGCCATTTCCCCTGGTCACATAAGCCAATCTCTAAAATAAATAAATCTCATGATATTGATATATACATACACACACACACACACACACACATACACACACACTCATATTCTGTCAGTCCTGTTTCCTGGGGAACTCTAACTAAAAGAGGCTTGGAACTTGGGTTTGCCCAGGCTGGGCAGAATCTGGCAGAACATAATAATCAGATTCTAAGTATGAAGAGAACACAAAAGCAAATAGGGAGCAAGGAGAAATCATCTATGAAGCAGGCAGCATCCTCAAACTAACACCATATGGTAGCCTGGGTAAGAGAAACTTATTCCAGTGTTATTCTCCTTAAGGAAGTTTTAAGGTTCTTAACGCTTTTCTCCTGATGTGAGGGCTACAGGTATTTCCAGTTACTGCTGTTCCTAATTTAAAATGCAAGACAGCTGCTCCATTTATTCTGTGGATGTAACTTAAGACTGTGCATTTACTTATGGATCTACAAATAAGCATGCGTTTGGGGAAAAGAAAGAAAGAAGGAGAGGAGGACCTACATTTTCTTAAGAACTCTTAGTGCCATTTTTTTCTAGTGGGATAGATTGCAGACATCACAAGGGTGTCTTCTCAGAAGACAAGTCATAATTTTCTTTTATAGTTTGGAATGTCAGGGATGATTAGGAAAAGGTATTTGAGTCAAGACTGTTAAGTTGGAGGTCATTAGAACTTTGTTTTTGCAACTCCCTTGAACTATTAGGCTCTGAAGAACACTAATCATCTTACTCCCCACTCAGTGATTAGGATCATTGAGGGGGATGAACCATGCCCAAGTTTATTTATTATGTCCAATGCTAGGAAGTAGGACATAGAATTAAAAGCTTGAACTTATGCCTGTTGAGTCCTCTTAAGTATTTGAACCCTTCTAATGGACCATGACTTTGGAACTGCCTACTCTGTTTTTTGTGAAGAGCTGTGAGCTGCCTCTCTGTTGAGATGAAACCCCATTTACAAGTCAGAAGAAGTGAGGTTACCTTTTATCCTTAGGTTACTTATTCCATCTAGTTGAGGTTATATTGAACTTTGTGAATCTAGAGAGCCTAGAAGAATGATGTTGAAGAGGCTTTCCCTCATTATAAGGTAACCTATTGGTTTCCTTGAAGAATAAGAAGTTTAGTAGTTCCACATGGTCCAGCTCAGTTCAGCAGGAACAATTGCATATAGAGGCAACATGCATAGTGTGTGAGAATAGAATTTTTATAGCAATATATCACATGACTTTCTATGGAACATCTCTGCATCCCTATCTGCATTATATGTATTTGCATACATAACTCCCTTCCATAGGGCTCATTGAACCTGTGGTCTCTTTCTTTTAGCTGGGATGTACCAATCAATGCTTCCTGATATTTTATTTATTTATTTATTTATCTTACTTTTCACAGAGTGGTGTCTTGTTCCAATGAAATTTCAGACTCACTGAGGACTATGAATAGATGTAACATTTTCTTCTATGCATCAGAGCACATAGATAATATCAGTTAATTGAGTGAATTAAATTGAAGTAGATGATATAAAATCAGCGCATGCAACTGTGACTATGTCCAGAAAACCTATGGCTAGATACTGAATATTTTGAATACACCATCCTGACTAAATTCTTAAATCAATAACTATGATCTGTTTATCTGTTTGGTATAAACAGTTGTCACCTATTTGGCTAAATTTATTCCCCATACTTTATCTGTGCCCTTTGGTAGTGCCTTCCCGCCTGACTCTAAACTTGCCTGGTAACTTCCTTTGGCCAGTGGCAGTTGGAAGATGCTTGCATTTTAGGCTTTATTCCCGTGCTTTTGCTGCTCTTCAGAACTGGAAACTGTGGAAGTGCAGGCAAGTCTCCTGAAAGATGAGAGATCATGTGAAGGAGAGACAAGACAATCCAACTGAGACTGCAGCCCACGCAGTCTGACGACTAGCATGGGAAGGAGGCATACGAGACCATTAACCCTATTTGAGCTGGTTCAATGCAAAAGAGTTACCTAGTTTATATACAATATCATGAAAAAAATAAATGCTTATTTTAAGCCCTTAAATTTTGGCATGGTTTCTAAGTCAGCAAAAGTTAATTGATACGCACTACTTTCTGAAATCACAGCATGCAGAGGCCCCTGCTCAGCAGTTTTCTATCTGCCCATCAGTTTTCAGGACTACATTAGTTAAAGGTGAAAGAATTAGCTGTGTGTGTCTAAGCTCCGATTTGAAAAACATATGAAAGGATCCTTCTCCCCTTTAAAACACCTACTCCAGACTAGAATTTTTTCATTATTGACTACCTGCAAGTTGTTTAATATTATATCCTCAGTTCCCCACAGTGAGTTTTTTCAGTCAAGCATGTTTCTTGAGAGACTGTGATATAGGACAGTAAGTTCTGGTAAGAAAAAAGAAAAGGTGGTAGTGATGGAGCTTAAGCTTAGGTATTGAAATCAAGGTAGGGGTTGGCCCTGGACTTAGTGTATGACTGAGGTGAGGAGTGGTGCCCGTAGGGAAGATGGCAGGCATAATGCAAACTAAGTTATGTGGTTTGGTAACAACTCCAAAACCTCAATTTGGTTGAATTTTGAATGGCATGGATCCATTGTTTTGTAATTATATGCAAACACATTATAAACTGACACCATATGGGAATGGTTCATGAAAGAATATGCTTTATTCTTCAAACTTCTTAATTCTCCAAATGAAAAAGATGGGAAACCATAAGGTATAGAATCAAGAGGTCTGGGCTCTCATTCTTACTCTACCATTAACTATATGAGTGCCTAAGGCAAATCTCTTCCTTTCCTTCAGCTTCAGATTCCCATTAGTAAAGTGAAGCACTTGGTTGAATCTATAAATGAACTTTTACCCTTTTTTTCTTTCTTTGCAAGCTGCAAGAATGAAATGCATTCTCTAAAATGCTTAGGAATAGCACTAGAAAAGCCCTGTATGAGATTTGGACTAGAACGCAGTTCTCGATGGAGGGATGCATCTTATTAGAGCACCGACAAGCCAAAAACTGGTAGATTTATGCAAAGAAAGCAAGCCACAGGAAGCAGTACCAAATGGGCAATGGATACACTCCCTTTTACAAATAAAATATTTAATTAACAAAAATCTTGATACAAAAATAAGCATGGTTCTCTGTCTAGTAGTCATTTGTTCTCCCAGATTCCTGTATCATCCCATTGGTGACTGCTTTTGCTGGGAATAATCCCTGCTCACTAGCAATGACAGCCTGGCAGTGATTTACTTCACTTTAGTCAGGCAATTCCAATCATATGGGAAGATTCTAATATAGTGTAAAGAAAGATATTGAGGAGGTTTGATTCCTTCCCAGATGATGAGAAGCTGGTAAGTAAGAAGGGAGTATAATGTGAAACAGTGAGGTGTGAAGATTAGAAGATTGGGATTCTCACCTCTTTACTGTGTGACCTTAGGAGAATTCATTCTTTTGAAGTGTCAGTTTCCAAATCACCATGTTAGAAACTCCATTTCTGCTTCATATGGAACTTGCAAATAGTAAATGACCAAAAGTAAATAGCAATTTTAGCACAGAGATTGTCATGTTGCAGGCAAAAAATGTCAATGATATGTATTTACATAGCCAAGTAACCGTCGCATACACGCCCTAACGCTTCTGAATAGGACAACATGGGTGACAGGAGGGTGTTTTCCAACATCTAAGAAAGCAGTATCATTTGTGACTCAAAACTGAGAGATATTATACTGTAATTTATCTAGTTATATAAGCAGATAGTTTAATCTCTACAGTTTTTTTAATAAAATATTTTCATGTAAAATAAAAACTGTAAAAAGTAATGCAAAATACCATATACTGACCATCTAGATTTATTGTTGTATAAAATTTTTCCCCCTTGAATTCTACACCCTACTTTTCTCCCTCCCCAGAGGTGATCATTATCCTGAATTTACTTCACCTTCCATGACAGTTTTAAAACATTTATTAAAATACATTCTTCTATAATAATATATAGTGTTGCCTAGCATTATAATTTATGCAAATCGTATTATATTTTGTATATCATATGCAAATTGTATTACTTTTCACTCATTATTTGCTTTTGCTTTTGTATGTTTTAGTTCATTTTCTTTAGCTCTAAAGTGTTCTATCAAATAAATACACGAGAAATTAACATACCCACATATTTTGTTGAAGGATATTTAGATTATTTCCAGTGTTTTTCCCCCTGATATCAATTAAACTCTAGTGAGTATGTTTCCATTTTCCCAGTATGTAAGAGTGTGGTTAGATTATATTCTTAGATACAGATAAAGAATTGCTGTAAATTTATGAGATATTGGTAAATGTCTTTCCTAAGTACGGTTTTATAAATTTATTTTCCCACTGGTAATGTATAAAAGCTACTTTTTTTGCCACACCTTATCCAAAAAGTTCATTTTATGGAACTTTTATATTTTGACCAATTATAATGGGATGGTAAATTAGTATTTCACTGATTGCTAGTAGAGAGGCAATATCTTTCCATCTGCTTATTAGCTACTCCTTTTCTGTTTTTGTTAGTTGCTCATAAAATCGGTTGATTTTTTTATATTTTAAATTTTTTTCCTGGCAATTTGGAGATGCTTTTCTTAACTATCTTTAGAATAATGATTTGAGGTTTATATGTTTTGCAATTATCTACTCTATTTAAATAGATAATTTAAATGATCTATTTAAAAATTTTAATATATCCAGAATTGTGGGAAAATGGTGGTGGCATTGGCACAGTTTTGGAAACTCCTTGAATTTTCCCATGAAGACACACAGAGCCACAGACAAAGTAAAATGTTTTTCCAAAAAATTCCCATACAGAGGAAAACAGAGACAAGCCAGTGACAGTAACATGAGAGCCACTGGATCAACATCTTGCGAGAAAAATTCAAGGAAATGCTGTGGGCATTTAATGGCTCTGAAAATGCCAAAGATTAATGTGAGAATATCAGCAGAAACTGGGAGAAAGTTGTGGAGATTTCAAACACAAGACCAAAAAGGAGAGCAAAAACGGAGGGAAAGTTAGAATAATACAGATGAAATAGTGAAAATTTATGTAATGAAACGATCAATCATATTGATATTGGACTGTTTGCTAATATTTTGTTTAGAATTTCCCATCTATATTTATGAAAGAAAAGAATTGTAATTATCATTTTCATTTTATCTTCTTCTAATTCTAATGCTAAGGACTCCTTCATTGAATTACATGGGAAATGTTCCCACTCTTTTAATTCCTAGAAGAGTTTAAGATTGAAATGATTTGTGCCTTCAGAGTTTTAAACATCTGGCCCTATTTTCTAAAAAAATTATATTTTGGTAGATTTTAGACTGTTTCTTTTATTTCCTAAATGTATGGGTTAATTCATATTTCCATTTTTGTTTGTTAGGTTCGCTAAACTATTTTTCAATGGTTTGTCCACTATGTTCAAATTTTCAAATCTCTTGGCATAAAATTGTTGATGTTAAAGCATTGCTTTATCTGACCTCTGATATATCTGTATTCATGTCCCATTTTTCTCCTTAATATTATTTATCTGTGTTCCCTTTGCTCTCTTCCTCTTATTCTCTCTTGAGCAATCTCATGAGACATTTGTCTACTTGGTAGCCTTTTCACAGAATCAGCTGTTAGATTTGTAGACTTTTCAATTGCATCTTTTTTACTTTTTTCAATTTTATTGAGACACATTCACACTCCATACAAATCATCCAAACTATACAATTAATGCCTCACAGTATCATCACATAGCTATGCATGCATTCCTATGATCAATTTTAGAACATCTCCATTAGTACAGAAAAGAAATAAAAAAAAAAAACCCAAATTGTCTCCTACCCCCTCCCTTATCCCCCCCTATTGTTTCGTTTGTATGTTTGTTTTGTACATGGTCCAGGAATTGAACCCAGGTCTCCTGCATGGAAGGGGAACATTCTACCACCAAACCACTGCCCCCATTGTTGAACAATAATATTGGTGTGGTACATTTGTTACTATTGATGAAAGAATATTAAAATTTTACTATTAACTCTAGTCCATAGATTGCAGTAGCTACATTTTTCCCCTATATCCCTCTTTTATTAAATCATTGTAATAGTGACATACATTTGTTCTAATTCATAAAAGAACTTTCAAATTTTTTTCTTTTATATTTGTACACTTAATTACAGTCAGAGTCCACCACAAGATTAACTGTGTTATACATTCTCATGTTTTAACCTCCAACTTTCCTTCTGGTAATATGTAAGATTCTAAACTTTCACCATATTCATACACTATTGAGGAATATTAATTATTCTTAAAATAATGTGCTATTATCACCTCTAACCATTTCCAAACTTTTAAATTCAACCTAGTTAAATATTCTGCACATATTAAGCTCTGCATTCTGTAGCTTCATTCTGTATTCCATATTCTATATTTTATGCCTATGAGTTTACATATTCTAATTAGTTCATATCAGTGAGATCATAAAATATTTGTCCTTCTGGTTGACTTATTTCACTCTGCATAATGTCCTCAAGTTTCATCCATGTTGCCGCGTGCTTTCGGACTTTGTTCCTTCTTCATGTTGAATAATATGCCATGTATCTTTTTCTTCCCCATTTTTAAAAATTTATTTATTAATTAAAAAAATAAAGAAATAAAATAAAACAACATACATAATCAGTAATTCACAATATCATCACTTAGTTTTATATAAATTTCTTAGAACATTTGCATTAATTCAGAAAGAGAAATAAAAAGACAATAGAAAAAGAAATAAAATGAACACAGGAAACATTAAAAAAAAAAAAAGATTATACCTACCATACCCTTTACCCCTTGCTTTCATTGATCACTATCATTTAAACTAAATTTATTTTAGCATTTGTTCCCCCTATTATTTATTTTTATTCCATGTTTTCTAGTCCTTTGTTGACAAGGTAGATAAAAGGAGCATCAGACACAAGGTTTTCACAATCACACAGTCACATTGTGACAGCTGTATCATTATTCAATCATCGTCAAGAAACATGGCTACTGGAACACAGCTCTACATTTTCAGGCAGTTCCCTCCAGCCTCTCCATTACATCTTGAATGACAAGATGATATCTACCTGATGCATGAGAATAACCTCCAGGATAACCTCTCGACTCTGTTTGGAATCTCTCAGCCATTGACACGTTGTCTCATTTCCCTCTTCCCCCTTTTGGTCGAGAAGGTTTTCTCAATCCCTTGATGCTAAGTCTCAGCTCACTCTAGGGTTTTTCTCAATCCCTTGATGCTGAGTCTCAGCTCATTCCAAGATCTCTGTCCCACGTTGCCAGGAAGATCCACACCCCTGGGAATCATGCCCCACTTAGAGAGGGGGAGGGTGGTGAGACTGTTCGTTGTGTTGGCTGGAGAGAGGGGCCACATCTGAGCAACAAAAGAGGCTCTCTTGGGGGTGACTCTTAAGCCTAAATTTTAAGTAGACTTGACCTATCCTTTGCGGGGTTAAGTTTCATATGAACAAACCCCAAGACTGGGGGCTCTGCCTATAACTTTGGTTGTCCACACTGCTTGCAAGAATATCAAGAATTCAACTTGGGGAAGTTGAATTTCTCCCCGTTCTCACCACTCCCCGAAAGGGGCTTTGCAGATATTTTACCACTCACTGATCAAATCACTCTGGGATTCATCAGGGCATCACTCTGGACAAACCAGCAAAATCTTATGTTCTACCTGAGATTCCAATACTTATGGCATTCAATCAAACTATTTACATAAGTTATATTAGGAAATGCACTAGTCAAAATATAAATTTTTTAACAAATAAACATTTTTTTGCTTTAGTCTCACACAGAAGGCGACATTTTAAAATATTAATTACCATCTATATTCAGTACCCTGCAATAATGACATTCCTTTGTTCTTCCTCATACAAAAATATTTTTAAAATTGTACCGTGTAAATTTCACTATTATTATACACTCTAGGCATTCCTAGATTATACCATCTCAATCTTTAACATCTATCTTTCTTTCTGATTTCATTTATGTCCCCAGCCCTCCTACCTCTATCATTCTCACATGCAGCTTCATTCAGTGTTTTAACATAATTATATTACAGTTAGGTAGTATTATGCTGTCCATTTCTGAGTTTTTGTATCCAGTCCTGTTGCACAGTCTGTATCGCTTCAGCTCCAATGACCCAATATCTTACCCTATTTCTATCTCCTGATGGTCTCTGTTATGAACAAAATATTCCAAGTTTATTCACTAATGTCAGTTCATATCAGTGAGACCATACAGTATTTGTCCTTTAGTTTTTGGCTAGTCTCACTCAGCATAATGTTCTCAAGGTCCATCCATGTTGCTACATACTTCATAAGTTTATTCTGTCTTAAAGCTGCATAATATTCCATCGTATGTATATACCACAGTTTGTTTAGCCAGTCATCTGTTGATGGACATTTTGGCTGTTTCCATCTCCTTGCAATTGTAAATAATACTGCTATAAACTTTGGTGTGCAAATGTCCATTTGTGTCTTTGCCCTTATGTCCTCTGAGTAGATACCTAGCAATGGTATTGCTGGGTCATATGGCAATTCTATATTCAGTTTTTTGAGGAACTGCCAAATTGCCTTCCACAGTGGTTGCACCATTTGACATTCCCAACAACAGTGAATAAGTGTGCCTCTTTCTCTACATCCTCTCCAGCACTTGTCATTTTCTGTTTTGTTGATAATGGCCATTCTGGTGGGTGTGAGATGATATCTCATTGTGGTTTTGATTTGCATTTCTCTAATGGCCAGGGACGTTGAACATCTCTTCATGTGCCTCTTGGTCATTTGTATTTCCTCTTCTGAGAGTGGTCTGTTCAAGTTTTTTTCCCATTTTGTAATTGGATTGGCTGTATTTTTGTTGTTGAGTTGAACAATCTCTTTATAAATTCTGGATACTAGACCTTTATCTGATATGTCGTTTCCAAATATTGTCTCCCATTGTGTAGGCTGTCTTTTTACTTTCTTGATGAAGTTCTTTGATGCACAAAAGTGTTTAATTTGGGGGAATTCCTATTTATTTATTTATTTCTTCAGTGCTCTTGCTTTAGGTGTAAGGTCTATAAAACCGCCTCCAATTATAAGATTTATAAGATATTTCCCTACATTTTCCTCTAACTGTTTTATGGTCTTAGACCTGATGTTTGGATCTTTGATCCATTTTGATTTAACTTTTGTATAGGGTGTGAGACGCAGGTCCTCTTTCATTCTTTTGCATATGGATATCCAGTTCTCTAGGCACCATTTATTGAAGAGACTGTTCTGTCCCAGGTGAATTGGCTTGAATGCCTTATCAAAGATCAAATGTCCATAGATGAGAAGGTCTATATCTGAACACTCTATTTGATTCCACTGGTCAATATATTTATCTTTATGCCAGTACCAAACTGTTTTGACCACTGTGCCTTCACAATAAGCCTTAAAGTCAGGCAGTGTGAGACCTCCAGCTTTGTTTTGTTTCCTCAAGATGCTTTTAGCAATTCGGGGCACCCTGCCCTTCCAGATAAATTTGCTTATTGGTTTTTCTATTTCTGCAAAGTATGTTGTTGGGATTTTGATTGGTATTGCATTGAATCTGTAAATTAGTTTAGGTAGAATTGACATCTTAACTATATTTAGTCTTCCAATCCATGAACATGATATGCCCTTCCATCTATTTAGGTCTTCTGTGATTTCTTTAACAGTTTCATGTAGTTTTCTTTGTATAGGTCTTTTGTCTCTGTAGTTAAATTTATTCCTAAATATTTTATTCTTTTAGTTGCAATTGCAATTGTAATTCGTTTCTTGATTTCCCCCTCAGATTTTTCATTGCTAGTGTATAGAAACACTACAGATTTTTGAATGTTGATCTTGTAACCTGTCACTTTGTTGTACTTGTTTATTAGCTGTAGTAGTTTTGCTGTGGATTTTTCAGGGTTTTCAACATATAGTATCATATCATCTGCAAACAGTGATAGTTTTACTTCTGCCTTTCCAATTTTGATGCCTTGTATTTCTTTTTCTTGTCCAATTGCTCTGGCTAGAACTTACAACACAATATTGAATAACAGTGGTGATAGTGGACATCCTTGTCTTGTTCCTGATGTTAGGGATAAAGTTTTCAGCTTTTTCCCATTGAGGATGATATTAGCTGTGGGTTTTTCATATATTCCCTTTATCATTTTAAGGAAGTTCCCTTGTATTCCTATCCTTTGAAGTGTTTTCAACAGGAAAAGATGTTGAATTTATCAAATGCCTTCTCTGCATCAATCAAGATGAACATGTGGTTTTTCTGCTTTGATTTGTTGATATGGTGTATTACATTAATTGATTTTCTCATGTTGAACCATCCTTGCATACCTGGGATGAATCCTACTTGGTCATGATGTATAATTCTTTTGATGTGTTGCTGGATTCGATTTGCTAGAATTTTGTTGAGGATTTTTGCATCTATATTCATTAGAGAGATTGGTCTGTAGTTTTCTTTTTTTGTATATCTTTGCCTGGTTTTGGTATGAGGATGATATTGGCTTCATAGAATGAATTAGGTAGCTTTCCCTATACTTCAATTTTTTTGGAAGAGTTTCAGCAGGGTTGGTACTAATTCTTTCTGTAATGTTTGGTAGAATTCACATGTGAAGCCATCTGGTCCTGGATTTTTCTTTTTGGGAAGCTTTTGAATGACTGACTCAATTTCTTTACTTGTGATTGGTTTGTTGAGCTCATCTATTTCATCTTGAGTCAAAGTTGGTTGTTCATGCCTTTCTAGGAAGTTGTCCATTTCATCTATATTGTTGTATTTATTGGCATAAAGTTGTTCATAGTATGCTGTTATTACCTGCTTTATTTCTGTGGGGTCAGTGATTATGTCTCCTGTTTCATTTCTGATCTTATTTTTTGCATCCTCTCTCTTCTTCCTTTTGTCAATTTCGCTAAGGGCCCATCAATCTTATTGATTTTCTCAATTGTTTTCATGTTCTCAATTTCATTTATTACTGCTCTCATCTTTGTTATTTCTTTCCTTTTGCTTGTTTTGGGGTTACTTTGCTGTTCTTTCTCCAGTTCTTCCAAGTAGACAGTTAATTCCTGTATTTTTGCCCTTTTTTCTTTTTTGATATAGGTATTTAGGGCAATAAATTTCCCTCTTAGCACTGTCTTTGCTGCGTCCCATAAGTTTTGATATGTTGTGTTTTCATTTTCATTTGCCTCAAAATATTTACAAATTTCTCTTTTAATTTCTTCCTTGACCCACTGGTTATTTAAGAATGTGTTGTTGAGCCTCCACATATTTGTGAATTTTCTGGTGCTTTGACTATTATTGATTTCCAACTTCATTCCTTTATGATCTGAGAAAGTGTTGTGTATGATTTAAATCTTTTAAAATTTGTTGAGACTTGCTTTGTGACCCAGCATATGGTCTATCTTTGAGAATGATCCATGAGCACTTGAGAAAAAGGTGTATCCTGCTGTTGTGGGGTGTAATGTCCTATAAATGTCTGCTAAGTGTAGCTCATTTATTGTAATATTCAAATTCTCTGTTTCTTTATTGATCCTCTGTCTAGATGTTCTGTCCATTGTGGAACGTGGGGAATTGAAGTCTCCAACTATTATGGTACATGTGTCTATTTCCTTTTTCAGTGTTTGCAGTGTTTGCCTCATGTATTTTGGGGCATTCTGGTTCAGTGCATAAATATTTATGATTGTTATGTCTTCTGGTTGAATTGTTCCTTTTATTAGTAGTTAGTATCCTTCTTTGTCTCTTTTAACTGTTTTACATTTGAAGTCTAATTTGTTGGATATTAGTATAGCTACTCCTGCTCTTTTCTGGTTATTATTTGCATGAAATATCTTTTCCCGACCTTTCACTTTCAACCTATGTTTATCATTGGGTCTAAGATGTGTTTCCTGTAGACAGCATATAGAAGGATGCTGTTTTTTAATCCATTCTGCCAGTCTATGTCTTTTGATTGGGGAGTTCAGTCCATTAACATTTAGTGTTATTACTGTTTGGGTAGTACTTTCCTCTACCTTTTTGCTTTTTGTATTTTATATATCATGTCTAATTTTCCTGCTTTCGACACTCTTCTCCACACCTCTCTCTTCTGTCTTTTCATATCTGTCTCTAGTGCTCCCTTTAGTATTTCTTGCAGAGCTTGTCTCTTGGTCACAAATTCTCTCTGTGACTTTTTGTCTGAAAATGTTTTAATTTCTCCCTCATTTTTGAAGGACAATTTTGCTGGGTGCAGAATTATTGGTTGGCAATTTTTCTCTTTTAGTAATTTAAATACATTATCCCACTGTCTTCTTACCTCCATGGTTTCTGTTAAGAAATCTACACATAGTCTTATTGGGTTTCCCTTGTATGTGATGGATTGTTTTTCTCTTGCTGCTTTCAAGATCCTCTCTTTCTCTTTGACCTCTGACATTCTGACTAGTAAGTGTCTTGGAGAATGTCTATTTGGGTCTATTTTCTTTGGAGTATGCTGCACTTCTTGAATCTGTAATTTAGGTCTTTCATAAGAGTTGGAAAATTTTCAGTGATAATTTCTTCCATTAGTTTTTCTCCTCCTTTTCCCTTCTCTTCTCCTTCCGGGACACCCACAAGACGTATATTGTGTGCTTCATATTATCATTCAGTTTCCTGAGTCCCTGCTCATATTTTTCCATTTTTTCCCTATAGTTTCTGTATCTTGCTGGATTTTAGATGTTCCATCCTCCCGTTCACTAATCCTAACCTCTGTCTCTTGAAATCTACCATTGTAGTTTTCCACTGTTTTTTTCATCTCTTCTACTGTACCTTTCATCCTGATAAGTTCCATGATTTTTTTTTTTCAGACTTTCCATTTCTTCTTTTTGTTCATTACTTGCCTTCTTCATATCCTCCCTCAATTCATTGATTTGGTTTTTGATGAGGTTTTCCATTTCTGTTCGTATATTCAGAATTATTTGTTTCAGCTCCTGTATCTCATTTGAACTATTGGTTTGTTCCTCTGACTAGGCCATATCTTCAATTTTCCTGGTGTGATTTGTTATTTTCTGCTGGTGTCTAGACATTTAATTACCTTAATTAGTTTATTCTGGAGATTGCTTTCACTTCTCTTACCTAGGGCTTTCTTGCTAGATGAATTTGTTGTCTATCTGTTCTTTGACCTTCAGTTCAGCTTTTTCCAGACCTCTAGCTTAGGTTTTGTTTAACAGAGGATAATTTTTCAGTTCTTGTTTTCTTGTTTCTTGTCCTGCTTGTATTGTGCCTTTTCCCTCCCCACCCTTAGGAGGGTCTATGTAGGTATTATAGGCTCCAGCCGGGTTTTCCCCAATTAAACTGGCCTCCTTTTGGGGGGGAGGAGTCACCTGCGTCAGTTTTCCCTGAGGGTGAGACCCAGCAGGTTAAAAGACTTTCCTGTGAGTTCTCTGGTCTCTATTTTTCTTATCCTGCACAGTATGTGGCGCGTCTGCCTGCAGGTCGCACCAGCAAAAGATGTTGCAGCACTTTTACCTTTGGAAGACTCTCCCTGCTGGGGGTGTGGTGGAGACCAAGGAGAGGTTGTAGACTGGTTTTAATGGCTTCAAATTGCCAATCCCTGGGGTCTGAATTCCTTGAGAGAGGGATTCCACCTGAGTTGGGCTTCACCCCTCCCCTGGGGAAGGCAGGGAAGGTGGGAGACAGCCCTGAAACCAGCCCATTTCTGCCTATGCCTGGGGCAGTTGCAGCCGAAGTCCCACTGCTGAATCCAGAGGCTGCCAAGTCTCCATAGAAACACAGCCACTAAAACCTCTGTTTCCTCCCCTTTCCTCTTTTTCATGAGCCCAATAAGTGAACTCCACCTTGACCAGGTTTAGAGTCTCGTTCCTTTCCCTCTAGGAAGCCGCCTGTGGGGGAGGGGCATCGGGCGCCGGGCGCCGCAGCTTGGGGAACTCATGGTTTTGGGGAGGCTTGCAGCCGGTTCAGCTAGTCCAGAGTGGGGTACGCTGTGTGTCCGGTCACTGGCGTGGCTCCGGAAGCTGTTCTGTATTGTTTCTGGTTATTTAGTAGTTGTTATGGAGGACTAACTAAAATGCACACATTGCTAAGTTGCCATCTTGGCCCCTCTATCTTCCCTATTTTTAAGTCATCATTCTTTCTGTTCTTATCATTATAATTCCTCTTTGATCTTTGAGTTTAACTGATTTTCTTTTTCTAACATGTTGGAACATTTTCCTACTAACTTTCAACTTGTTTCTTTCTTAATATAAGCCTTTTGTTTACTTTTTATTACCTTATTCTCTCCACCACTTTCTGCTGTTACATTGTATTTCTAGTCTCTTAAGTGTTTCCACTGAAACTTTACCATGTATATTTAAATCATCAATCTTTTAGTGAAGCAGAATTTGACTCTCTTTACAAACAATATCAAAACTTTGGGTCATTTAATCTTTGATTATTCTTCTAACATACACCTTATTTCTGAATGGTATTTCAGTTCTGGCATTTTCACTTTATACCTCAGATTAGATATTATTAAATTATATGAAAAATTCCTCTTCATTTACATGCCTACTTCCCATTTTTATTATTATTTCTTCCACCAGAGGCTCTCATCTGTTTAAGATGTATTTCTTAAAGTATATCTTTGAGAATTTTCATTATCAAATGTTCTTAGAGGCAAAATCTTCCATTTTTTACCTCAAAATTTCATTCATTTGCCCACAATTTTGAAAGATAAATTTTCTAATCTTTTCCAATTTGCTATGTTCAAAATTCTGGCTTGTGGTTAATTTTTCCCTCAACACTTTAAAGATAATATTCCACAGTCTTTCCACTGCTGTCATGGCCATGGTTGATACTAGCAGCCAATACTGCTTTTTTATATATTGTCTCTTCTCTGTTCTCTCCATTCTCCACTCGAGGTACTTCATTTATATTTATGTTAGATTCATCATTCTATCTCCCATGTCCCTTCATATCTTTTGTGATTTACTTTTATTTATTTCTCTTTGCCATAACAGCCAACTTCTGGTTCATTAACATCTTCTCTTTGTTCAACAACGTGTAATCCGCTTTTTAGTCAATCACTATATTTTCAGATTTCAACATTAATGTTTTCCCATTTAGTGAATTATATTCTTACTTAAATCCAGATATGTTTATTCCTTCCTGATCATTTCCGATTGCTTTCTCATTATTGTAGCTTTATCTTTAATTTCTCTGAACATTCCACATCCAGCTATTTATTTTTTTATTTTTTGTTTGGGCAGGCACCGGGAATCGAACCCAGGTTCCCAGCACAGCAGGCGCAAACTCTGCCTTCTGAGCAATTGTGGTCTTCCCTCAGACCCAGCTATTTTTAAATTTTATCTGAAGATCCCAATATCTGCCATCCTTAAGGCATCTAAAACCATTGTTTCTCAATTTTGCTAAATATCAATTATAGTTGCTTGTCTTATGCTTTACTTATTAATTTTACTCTCTGAGGCATCTGGGAAAGATCATTGATGTTTTACCCCCAGGTTGTTACAGTGAATGGTTTTCCCACAGCAATGTTACTACAGATATCCCCAATCACAGGACAAGCTAAGCCACCTATCGGCCAGTCTAGGTAATCTCTCTGCTGTTCTGACTCCCCTCTGCTATGAACTCCTGCTTCTGTGACGTTAACTCTATGATGGCCCATTCAAGCCTCCTCCATCATCACCATGCTGGTTACTCCCAGATTGCCCATATGAGATTCCTGCATATTCCCATACTGGGTTCTGGCTGATAACCATGGCCCCTTCCACTCCATTTCCCAGAATTGCTCCCAGCCCAACTCACATTTGTTTTGGCTGTGTCCATAGTATGCATCTGTGTGTATGTGTGTATGTATGTTGAGGAAGTGCTCCTATAGATCAAACTTTCACCATTCATAAGACAGTGTTCCAACTGGTGTGCTCATGTCAGGGTTTATTTGAAATAAAAGTCTTCATCAAAGTCCCTGGTCATTTACAATACCAGAAGCAGACCTGAATATTATTATTTCTAAGGCAGGAACACTAAAGGTTTCTTTCTGCAGAAAGGAAGCACGATTTTTTTACATAATGCTCCTGTTTCCCGAATAAACTTTTCTTATTAGTTCTAATATTTTAGCTATATATTCTCAAATCACATTTGATGAATGTTATGTTTCTTCCTTTACAAAACTTAAACAACTGTGTAGTCTTTATCTTATTTGTTCGCAAGATCTTGTAGGACAATGTTGAGTTTGTTTTTAAATGTAAAAGGGAAATGTCAAATATTTCACTATTAAGATATTAAGCAAGTTCCCTCTTATTTTTAGTTTGATATAGCAGATGGTAAATCATGTGTTCTGAATAAAATAATTTTCTCTTACCCATTGAGTTCATTTTTTATGTATTAATTAAATGGTAAATGGCAGTATATTTTAAAAATATCTAACCATCTTTGCCTTCCAGTGAAAAAGCAAATCTTGATATGTCTGCAGTTTGTTTTATTTCTTGTTTATTTGCTTTACTATAGTGCTGTACTCAGTTTTTTATATTGTTATTGGAAATTTTTGTGTATATGTCGGTGCTGGTTTGAAACTCAGAAAAACCATGTTCTTCTAATCCTAATTCAATCTTGTGGGGTCAGATCCATTTTTGGGTGGGCCCTTTTGGTTAGATTATTTCCATGGAGATGTGGCCCTGCCCATTGAAGGTGAATTTTAATTAATTTACTGGAGTCCTTAAAAAAAGCTGACAAGAGAGCTGAGAGTCAACATAAAGAAATGAGAGCTGACACAGAGAGCAGAGAGATAAAACCAGGACACAAACATTGGGAGATGTAGAAAGAAAATGTCCCAGAAAAAGCCAGAAGTACCTACAGCAGCTGAGAGCTATTTGAAACCAGAAGCCAAGAAGACCAGCGGACATTGCCATGTGCCTTCCCAAGTGACAGAGAAACCCTAGACATGATTGGGGTTTCTTGAGTGAAGGAATCCTTTTGCTGATGCCTTAATTTAGACATTTTTTCCTACAAAGCATTTATATTTTTGGAAGGTAGCATCAGACTATGATTAGTGATGCTTAATTGATAGAAAAAAGTCATTTTCTATCAATGAATAGTCTATTCATTGTGTTTTATCACAATTTTGGAAATATCATTCAATAAAATTGATGCTAAGAGTTTGGCATGGAATTTTATAGAGCTTTGGTTTTTGCTTAGACTAAACTGATAGTAGGACCATTTTATCTCAGAATGAAATAATTTAGGCACTCCCCTATTGTCTCATGATTAAGAATACGTGCATACTACAGAGATGAGGAGACATTCTTAAAAAAATAGTGAAAAAAGAAAAGGACGAAAAGAAATCAGAGGAGCACTTGTACCCTCACACGGCCATCAATGTTGCAAGCCATGATTGAACTTGAAAAACTGTCTGAGCTCAAGATTTCTTGAGAATACGGATTATATGATCTCTTGTGTGCTTTTTAGAATTGATCATTGAGAATCTCAGTTTGACATCATCCTACACAAATGATCCTGATGTTCTGGGACAAATACATTCTTCCAAGTACATCTCAAACACCACACATACTGATTAGCCATTACGTCTATGCAGATATAGAGTTAGCCCTGGAAGGTAGTCATAAAAATGCATAACTTGAAAACAAAGAATTATATACTTTCAACCAGGAACAGTTTCCAAACACAGGACCAAGCATGGAGGCCAGCACTTCATAAGAGCTCAATATATAATGTCTCTGAACTGAATTAAATACTTTTGTTTTTCATTCTCCAGTGTCCTTCAAATAATGGCAAGGTGCTATGCTTTAGGTATGGTGGCACTGCCCTCCCAGCTGAACTGTCAAATCTTTAAGATAAGTCATTCCTTATGGTCCCTATTCTTATCAACTAACAAGAGAGGGTGAGGAAAGTATTCTCATTGTTTAATTCAGTCTTATGGGGAAAACGAGTATCCTTTTTAGATTTGTTGAAACTGACTCCATTTGAGTAAAATGCCACCTGTCAAATTCCTTCATGACTTCCCATTTCCTGATAAAATTATAGGCACAGAAAAGCATACCAGCCTGGTCTTAAGCACTTCAGTGTCATGAAGAGTAGAGCTATAATTAGTGAATTTTGCCTGGTGTTAACAAATGCCAGAGGGCATCTCAATCTCTGCAGATGAGTTCTCCAGAATTTAATTAGTTATATCCTTCTATTCTTTGTAGAGTTATGCTGTCCCTAATATACCTGATGCTTGTTTCAGGCATGAGTCAAAGCATGCAGCTGTCAATTATTTAATATTTGTGACATTTTTCAACATATGAAGTGTATATAAAGCCTGTAGTATTGGAGGATATCGAGGCCACAGTATTTAAGAATAGATTCTCAGCCCTTTGAATAATAATTTTGTAGAATTAAGGGACAAGGTGATTTTCATCTTAAATCTCAAGATCTGTCTTCTCTTTGCTTGTAATCATCTGGAGAGGGAGAAAGAAGTAAGTATTCTAAATTTCGTTTTCTATTCTCTCTTATTGCACAATATCAATTTTGCATATCACCATAGGATTCAATTTTTTATCTTTAAAATAGAGAATTGAACTAGCTGATATTTAAGGCTCCTCTAGTTTCAAAATTCTAGGGTTTGGTGATTATTGTGGACATTATCATCAAAATCAGACTCATTCTTCTTTAAAATAGATTCCTGGGGGAAATTTATAATCTTGCTTTATTATAATATAAATATGTATGGAAAGAATGAAATTCTGTAACTTTTAACTATATAATTTCTGTGCCTCAAGAAGTTTGAAATAAATTCTCTTGGCTTATGCCAGTAATACATGATACATAAAGACATTTTGGAATGAATTGAAGGGTAATGTATATAGAATAAATATATGAAGGTCTGATAGTGACCTTCCCTTTGAATTTGTATATTGCATTAATGCCATTTTGTATAATGATAATGAGCCCCACATATATGTAGTTTACCCCAGGTTAAACTTTGCACAGAGTATGGAAAGTCACAGGCTCTTACAAATAACATTTATTTAATATTATTGATACTGAGAACAGTAAATCTAACTATATATGGTATATATGTATACAAAGGTACATATTTATTAGGGTATAATCGACATATAATAAACTACATACATTTAATGTGTACAATTTAATCAATTTGGGCATATATATACAAATGTGAAACTATCACCACAATCAAAAAATGAACATATCGCCTTTTGGAATTAATCCATGCCCTTTCTTAATACTCCGTCTTCCTCTTCAATACCTCTCTCCACACAGCCACTGAGATGCTTTCTGTCACTAATGGCTAGCTTTTGCTTTCTACAGTTTTATATAAATTGAATCATACAGTATTACTCTTTTTTTGCTTTACTGCTTTCACTCCACTTAATTATTTGAGATGTATCCATGTTGTATGTACAACAGTTTGTTCTTTTTCATGGTAGAGTAGTATTCCATTGGATGAACATGCTGCAGTTCATTTATCTGTTCACCTATTGATGAGTATTTGGCCTATTTCCAGTTTTTAGCTATTACAAATAGAGCTGCCATGAACAGTTCTGTACAAATCTTCAAACATAAATAAATGTCCCTTTGTCTTAGATTGTTAAAGTCAGTTAATTAGTTTGAATAGTTTATTGTGTGTGTGTTTTCATAGGTGCCATCATATTTTCTATAGAGACAATCATGTCATCTGAGAATAAAGACAGTTTTACTTCTTCCTTTATAATCCGGAAGTATTTTATTTCTTTTTCTTTCCAGAGTGCACTGACTAGATCCTCCGGTAAAATTTTCAATAGAAGTGGTGAGAACAAGCATCCTGATCTTTTTTCTGATCTTAGCAAAAAAACATTCAGAATATCATGATTAAGTATGATGTTAGCTACAATTTTTCCATAGGTAACTTTCATCAGGTTAATGAAGTTTCCTTATTCTGCAGTTTGAAAGTATTATATACCCTAGAAAAGTCATGTTTTAAACTTGATTTACTCTCATGGAGGCAGCCATTTTTTTTAATCCTAATCCAACACTTTAGGCTGGAAACCTTTGGTTAAATTATCTCCACATAGATGATACACCCTACTATGAGTGTGACCTTTAATTACATGGAGATGTGACTCTACCTATTCCAGTTGGGTATTGATTAGTTTACTGGAATTCTTTAAAAGAGGAAACATTTTGGAGAGAGTCAGAAATGACAGAGCCAACAGAAACTTAAGAGCAGAGCTGACACAGATGGCAACACTTTGTGAACAGAGACATTGACGTTCGGAGATGCTTGGAGCCCAGCAGATATCCCCATGAGATGTTAAGCAAGCCAGAACCAGGAGAGAGCCAAGGGAAACCAAAAGATGAAAGCCAGCTCTGGAGAAGCAAAGTGAGGAACCCCCATAGGAACAGAGGCTATAAGCAACAGAGCCAAAGAGCAAGGGACCAGCAAATGCTAGCCATGTGACTTCCCAGCTGACAGAGCTGTTTCAAAACCATTGGCCTTTCTAGAACTAAGTTATCTATACCTGGATGACTTAGTTTGGACATTTTCATAGGCATAGAACTATAAACCTGTAATTTATTTAATTCCCCTTTTTGAAAACCTTTCCAGTTCTGCTATATCACATTCCAGAAGCTTACCATCTAAGACATCTGTATTACTAGTTTGCTGAGAATTTTTATCAGGCACAGTTGTTGAACTATGTCAAAATTATTTTTGTTATCAATTGAGATGATCATTATTTTTTCTTCTTTTTAGTTGACTAATTTGGTGAACTATTTTGATTAGTTTTCAAATTTAAACCAGCCCTTCATTTCTGGTATCAATCCTACTTGGTCATCATGTATTACAGTTTTAATATGTTATTGGTTGATTTAACAAAATATATTTTAATTTAATAAATATTGAAAAACCATAAAATTTGGATGTAATCATGAACATCCATTAAGAATATAAATCCATTAGCTGAAATTTGGTTAAGTTTCTTAAGCATTCTATACCTCAATTTTCTCACTTGTAAATTAGCAATAAGAGTAATAGTGTAGTTATTTGTTGGATATCAAATCATGTGGCCCACAAAAGGCATGCTCAAGTCAATCCAGGTTCTTGTGGATATGAATCCTGTCCTAGTTTGCTAGCTGCCAGAATGCAATACACTGGAGATGGATTGGCTTTTAATAAAAGGAGATTTATTTCATTAGTTCTGCAGA
Organism: Tamandua tetradactyla; assembly: GCF_023851605.1. NCBI lineage: Eukaryota > Metazoa > Chordata > Mammalia > Pilosa > Myrmecophagidae > Tamandua > Tamandua tetradactyla. Next base: position 39,289,527 of record NC_135344.1, read on the forward strand.
GGAAAGGCAGCTAACTTTCAACTGAAGTTCTTTCTTATGTGGGAAGGCACAGGATGGTCTCTGCTGGCCTTCTCTCCAGACCTCTGGTTTCCAAAACTTTCCCTAGGGTGACTTCTTTCTGCATCTCCAAAGGCCTGGGCTGAGCTGTGAGTATACTGAGCTGCTTGGGCTGTGCTACATTGTACTCTCTCATTTAAGCACCAGCCAATTAAATCAAACATCATTCATTACAGCAGACACACCTCCTAGCCGACTGCAGATGTAATCAGCAACAGTTGAGGTTAACGTACCATTGGTTCATGTCCACAGCAACAAAACTAAGCATGTTCACCTGGCCAAGTTGACAACTGACTATAACTACCACAAATCTTGTAAAGAGGACCTTTAAAAGTGTTTTTATCAGTTAAGGCATGGAGTTTTTTTAAATGGGATCTTCATAAATCCTATTAAGATGAGGCCAAATTCGATGAGAGTATACTTTAATCTACATGACTGAAATGCTTTTAAGTAAAGGAAATACAGATGAAACCAGTAGAAGCCAGAATACAGTAGGAGCCAGAAGTCAGAATAAGCCAGAGAATGAAGCAGAGAATGTAAGTCAAGGAATCCCAAGGATTACCAACAAGCAAGTACCAAAACAACAGACCGTGAGAGAAAGTATGCCTTGTCAAGACCTTGATTTTGGACTCTCTTGCCTCCAAAACTAAGAGAAGGAAAATTCCTGTTGTTTAAGCAAACCCATTTTGTGGTATTTGTCATAGCAGCCCTGGAAAACTAAGACATTATTTCACAAGGCTGTTGCTTACACCAAGTAAGATAATGCAAGAGAGAGTGTAATGCAATACCTAGCACATACCATGTGGTCAGAGCATATCAATATATTTTGAATGACTGTAGTAAATCCAAACTGATAATATGTGGCAGATTGTCAGTGGTGGGAGAAGAGGGGAGAGAGTTTTGGAATAATTATGGAATCACATTATTGAGCCAGATGGAGACATTACTAAGAGCTAATGAGAGAGGACACAGGTAGTACTGGGGAGGGGCATTCTAGGTGGGAGTCTAAGGGAAGGGTTCTGGATGAATTCTGGACCTGTGGAGCTAAATGTCCCTAGAGGATACTTGTCTAGGCATAGGAAAGGGATTTCTCTTCAGGAGATATCAAAAGGTCAAACAGAAAATAAAAGGTAGTTTCCAATTTTCAGCCTTCCATCCAATCTCTCAGGATGCAGTTCTTAACAAGTCCTGATTCTTAAAGAGCTTCAAATAGTTTAATAACATGGGCTCCAAAGGTAGTTAGATTGAATTATGTACTCCCACTGAAAAGCAAATGTTTTTAATTTTAACCTGTGCCTATGAATGTGAACCCATTGATCTATTGTAAATAGGACTTTTTTTTTTTTTTTTTAAAGAGAGAGGGAGGAAGGGAAGGAAAGACAGAGAAGGAAGGAAGGATGGAAGGAAGGAAGGGCGGAAGAAAGGGAAACATCTTTAAACATTTTCTTATTTTATTATATTTTGTTTGTTTGTTTGTTTTTTACATGGGCTGGGGCCGGGAATCGAACCGGGGTCCTCCGGCATGGCAGGCAAGCACTCTTGCCCGCTGAGCCACCGCGGCCCGCCGTAAATAGGACTTTTTGGAAGTGTTATTTTTAGCTAAGGTGTGGCCCTATAGAATGAGGTTGGGACTTAATTCTATTACTGGAGGCTTTATGGAGAGAAAGCCACATGGAGGACCAGAAGCTGGAAGTCAATGGAATTCATGAAATAAAGGGGAAGGCACAACCATGCACACTGCCATGTAAAAGAAAAGCCAAGCACCCAGCATCTCAGGCAGCCATCCCAGAATGGAAATATTCAGAAAGAAAATATGACTTTGCTGACACCTCAATTTTGCACTTCTAGCTTCAAAACCATGAGTCAATACATGACTGCTGTTTAAGCCAACCCATTTAATGCTGTTTGCTTTAGCAGCTTAGAAACTAAGACAACCTCCTTTTCAGAGTGATGAAGCTAGTAAACCTTTCTCAGAATAATATTTTAACTGCAATAAATGAAACACACAGAATTACAAATTAAACCAATTTATTTTTGGCTAAATAATATTCCATTACAGACTCTGCTCGAAAAGGGTGAGGGACTTGTGTCCAGGGATCCCAGGTTGAGAATCTGAGGGAGCGTTGAGGGAGATGACAATGAAGATAGAAGGTCTATGGCTCCTTTCATCTGCAAGAGCAAACCAAAACATAGTTGTGCCAGAGACCATATGTCCTGCAAAGTCTAAAATATTTTATCATCAGTCGCTTACAAAAAAAAAATTTACAAATGCCTGATCTAACCTATTATATTTTAGTTTTGTGCCCATACGTACAATTTTGTATATTGTATTTTTTTGTTCATGTCCTCCATTACCATATAAATCATTTGAGGACAGGAAGTTTTGTCTGTTTTGTTCCCTGCTTGATTCTCAAGTCCTAGGACAGTGTATGGTACATAGTAATTCCTAACATTTTCTTGATGAGTGAATATCTGCCACATCAATTATCTGATATATGGAGAAGGTTATCTGGAAGGAAAAGATGGATTAATGCACAGAGTGTTTGAGAACGCCTTAATAAAAGATTTGAATAGATGAGTGTGCTCCACCTACCCACCCACCCCTGCCCCCATAGGCACAGAGGGAAAGAGACAATAAAAAACAAGAGGGATGAGGAGTTCAGGTTGCCAAGGTGGAAATTAGCATGGCTCATTCAAGGGAATAAAGAGAAAGAAACCCTTACATGGGAGAAAAGCAATAAGGTTGGAAAACTTAATGTTGAGGCCAGGTTATGCAGAGTTTCAAAGGATAGGGTAAGAAATTTGATCTGAGACCAACTTTTGGGTATCCTGACTTGGATCTGTTTATTTACAAACTGGGAAGAAATGGAGGAGGAAAAGGTTACAACTCATCCAAGAAGATGTCAATTTGCCCTGTAGTTACTTGTGATTTGGAGCAATTCCAAACAAAAGCAGCAAATCGAAAGACCCCATCCCCTTTATTTTCTTCCCTTCACTTTAAGAATACCAATTACCAGTGATTGAAAGAAAACATTTTCACGGAATTTCCCCAGACTTGATTGTGTTACAAGCCAGGAGACAATCTCCAGGGTTCCAGCATGGACACATTTATAGGATATTGAGTTTGGACTTTATCCCTTTTTCTTGCCATTATGTGGTGGTTACTTTGATGTTTATTATACTGTTGGATTGATACAAATTATAGTCAGATAACACAATCAACATTTTTATACAGGTTGTTCAAAATGTGACTTTACCCTCAGTAGGAGACAACGGTAATTTCTGATATTTCAAGTATTTGATGGAATATGTAATTCAACTCATAAGACATTGAAGGAATTTTTTAAATATATATTTTTTGCTTACTTGAACTTTTAAGCATTTGATTTAATATGCACTTATTGGCACCCACTGTTACCAGATAGAAGAACTTTAAATAAAAGACATAAAGTATATGAATAAGGACAGTCAATCAAATATTCAAAGATGTAAAAATTATTTACTTAATGATAAAATCAGATTACATAATCATGAAACAGGCTTGAGAATATAGATTGACATTAAATACCAGCACATATTTTTGTAATACTAAAGCACGCTTTCTTAACAGGAGGAATATTTCCTTTCAAAGTTGTAAACTTTGTTCTTGCAGATGGAAAGAAATTTTAGATATTACAATGGTTGAGGCCTTCTAATGTGCTACTGTATAAAAACAGATTTAGGGCATATTTGTGGCATTGAACTTTCAAGGGGGACAGACGGAAATCTTAAGGGGAAAATATATTAAAAGACTCCTTAGAGAGGCAATAAAAAATAAACCGTTTGAGAAACACTATGTTAAAGAAATGAGTACTTGTCTACCTTTTGTCAGTCATTTTGATAAGTCAACCTAAAACTTCTTCCTAAATATCCTCAAGGAATCTGAGCGTGCTATGTTTTATGACCTTGGGAAATTTCATAATTAATATGAATCTCAGAATATTTAGACACTGATCAATTTATGGTGACCTCAAAGGTTTAAGTTTTTTCAACCGCCTTTCCTTCTTTTATATTTTTATTACATTTCATTGTGGATTTAGTAATAATCTATAAAACAGAAGAATTTTTAATTTAAAATAATCTTATCACAAAACATAACATCAAGTAAGGAATTCCTTTGTTATATGAGTACATTGCACACAATCTTATTTTATTTGTATATCTGCATATTTACTTGCTGACTTTTCTTGGATATCCCTCAATCAATGTGTCATCTAATTGCCAGAACTGGCATTTGATTTTAACACAATTGACACAGTACTAAAAAAAAAACCTTACATCTGTGAAGAAATGGTTTAATAAACACTCACCCTATCATTCATTTTCCTGCATTGATCACAGTTACAGTTTCAATAAGAGTCTGAATTTTGGACTGTATTGTAAGGTGGTAAAGCATGACAAGACCTGGTTTAGCCACGGATTATACTTGTGACCCGGAGAAATTTCTTTAAACATTCTAAGCTTCCATTATTTGTCATCTGTAAAATACATATAATATCCACCACATGGGGTTGTTATGAGAATTAAATAAGATAGCACAAATAAAACCTTTAGCGTAGAAGCAAAATAAATAATAATGGTAATGGTGGTGGTGGGGTAGAAATTTATTAGGTAGAAATTCGTTAGGTTTGTGTATGTGCATTTTATAATCCACCTTTTGTGAGGTATGATAAGGTCAAACAAACATCAAGTGAGAGAGAGAGAAAGACAGGAAGAGTGTGAAAATTTTATTATACTCACAGTTCTCACAAGAGAGAGGAGAGTACAAACCCAGGGAGAGGGCAGTGTACAGGGCAAACATCTAGGTGGACCACAAGGCAGAGAGAGAGCAAGTGGGACTGAGAAATGCCTTTATTTTGGTTTCTGTAGGGAGTGTGTATGGGATTGGCTAGCCATATTTTAAAAATGGTGCCACTCTAAGTTGGAGATTGTTTACGTGTAAATAGGCTAGAGCCAATTATTTAGGAGTAACAGAGGTATATGTGGGTCTTGGCCCTGGGAGCACCTACAGATCTTAACGCGTCAATTAACAGAAGCTAGAAAATGAGGTTAATACACCAAGTTCGTGTTATTTCCACATTTGTGTTTACATATAAAATTATTATTCTAAAAACTCAAGCAAGTGACAGTGAAGAAGATGAGACTCTAGGATCCTTACTGCCTCAGATATGATCAGTGGCTTTTAGATAATTGGTCCTTATGGGGAGCAAATGAAGCAGCTCAACTAAGAAAGATAGGGAGACATTTAGCAGAGAGGTCATGATAGAAGTAAAACAGGATTCATTAATGAGAAGAAAAGAGAGAATGTGCAAAGAGGTGAAAATAGAGAAAGCTGCTTTTTTTTTTAAAGGGAGTATTCCTAGTTCAAAATTTTAAAGGGGAAAGTGTTTCCAATTGAGGCAGGATTCAATTAAGACTGTGTACTGGATTGGAATTGAAGGTCATCTAATCTGAGGTAGTGAAGAAACAGTTTTATCAGTTTAACAAGTGAACTATCAACCTGGCAGTGTATGGGGTGAGAAAGAAAACAAACAGGGCCGATTATCGCCATTCTCAAACAAAATATAAGTGTTTCATGAGGACCAAAATAAAGTCATGACAAGGGGTTGAAGCATGTGTAATAAACATTTCCTAAATTGAGGTAGTGTTTGTAAAGAAGTTACAAAGGTTATGGTACATACTTAGTGCTAAATAAGAGTATATTAAATACACAAGTGATGTAAATATATTTCCATAGGTATATATCTTCTTAATGGTGCAGGCATACAATGCATGCTGCTGCTGCTGCTGATTATGGCAAAGTTCAAACATCAATGGTTATTCATTACATGTTCATGGTAGGATTAAATGGAGTTCGTGTTTAACTGACCGCCAACCTGAGAAAAGTTGGCAACTCAAATCTCTTCCATTCCATTGTGCTGGGCAGTAAATACATTGTGAAATCTCTGCCTTAACTTTTAATGCTTATAATAAAAAGTTATAGTTAAACAGTTACATGTGCTTAGAAAATAAGAAATTAATTATGAACACCCCATTGGATGCAAGGAGGGTTGAATGTCCACAGTTTCCTGTAAAGCATCATTGAAGTAATTCCCTGACTGCCGATGAACATTTCGATTGAACTCATCTAAATGTGCGCAGTCAATGAATCCCCAGAGAGTTTCTGCTTCATTAACTGTTTACACGGTGACCTCAATAGAAAGGTTTTAGCCTGATGAGATGTCTTTCGAACAGACTGCCTCAGGCAGCAGTTGCAGTACGGCTGTACTGCTCTTCTGATACATTGAGAAATGAGAAATATCACATTAGCATTCTTAATCTTGCCACATTAAGCACTGAAACGCCCCTTGTGTTAACCTCCAAATAGCCCCATAATGCCGCACCATAAGCTTTATCCCTGAAGTCCTCCGTTTCCACTCAGTTGGAATGAAAGATACATTTGTAATAGTATTTTATGCTCATATTTCAAGGATCTAAAATCTTAGATTTGTAAGCAGGTGCTCTAAGCATTCCACTCATTTTTAATGGCACTATTCTTTGCATCATATATTACAATGTCAAAGGAACACACACATTCAAATTTCGCCAGGCATCTTACCAGAGAGAATGACTTCTCAATCAACAAAATGTCAAAAGAATAAAAAAAACTTTTTACTGTACAATATTTGTTTTATAGAGATTATTATATTATATATACTAGTATATATTTATATGTAATATATAAATATTATAGAGAGTAGAATCTCTATAATAATTATATTAGATAAGTGAAATCATTCAGTGGCTAGAAAAGAGAAAGGCATGTGTAACTACAGTATAATAATGCAATTTGACTTTTGCATAATACAATGACTCAAGTATATCTTTGGATATGATTTAATAAACCACTGATACATGAAGATCAACACGGATTTTTAAAAAGAACATTAAGCAGAAGGGGAGTCTCTGTAACTAGGTTCTGGTCTCAAAGTGGTTGGTAAACTCTGCCATATTGTATGAATAACTTGACAGATTGGAGTCTCAATTTCTACATTTCTAAAATGAGGAAGTCGGTGACATATTCTCCAAAAACTCAACTCTAAATTCTGTGATACTTTGTGATACTGTCTACTATACCTATCTAAAAATGACTGAACATCTACCATCTAATAACTAAAAAACTATGATTTTAATGCTTTTGCATATTTATTTATTGAACCCACTCCCGTCCTTTTCCAGTAAAAATTTAAATTCTTTCAATTATTCTCAATAATTGACCTTGCTTTGATTTATCTTTCTGCCTCCCAGTCATACTGTACTCAACCATTGGATTCACATTACTAAGCTATTATTTTTCAAATTCAATCATAATTTCCTACAATATATAACAGATTCATGGTTAGGTATACTTAACCATCCTTCCTCCATGCATTAGGACCTGGGTTTTCCGATTTTTCCAGTAAGGAAATAAATTTTTCTGATTCCACTTATATTCTTTTCTCTGTGTTTTTGAACCAAAGGCAATGGATTTTAAAGATGGATTCACCATTTCTCAGTTTAGAGTTAACTTCAGCTGAAAGTTAACTCTAAAATGCATAGGAGTTAACTCCTAGGCTGCATAGGAGTATTTCTGTGATGGATTGGAAAGGATACAGTGGACCTTGAGTCAGAATATTTTACTGTGTGAGGTTCAATCTCCTCACCAGTCTAAAGGGGAATAAAAACATCTTCCATACTTACTTTGCAGGCTTTTCAAGGAAATCAGATGAGGAGCTGGATATGTAAGCAACTGAAAACTGTAGCATGTTATGAAATAAAGACTTGTTTTAGTAGCAGTAGTAATAGTGGTATTCATAGTACTAGTAATTGTAATATCGTTATTAAGAATCTCTTTGGTCCACACAAGAATGAAAGGTATTCCTGGGACTAACCCATATCCTGAGCCTACAATTTCAGAATTAGGCAAGCATATGGAAAGTATGGTGCATTGTGCATTGCACTTTTTAATACTGTTTTATTAAACCAATTCTGTGTTTACTTATACATGTAATTTCAAGTATTTGAAATCAGTCTAAGGTGATTCTATTCGTCCTTTGTGATATCAGAAAATTCAACTCCTGTTCTTCATAGATTTCCAGACACTTCCTCATTTGTTCCTAATAGAGATCAAGAGAGTGCTTGGATCTGACCTATGGACACTATTCAACCACATGCCCTGGCTTATCGAATTAACACACACAAGTATGGTAATGTTCATGCTCTTTAGGCCATAGAACAGATTTCATCTTTATATGAACCAAGCCTGGGATAGAATTGAATGAGAGAAACTCCAAAATGTTGGAGGCAATTAATTTGTATCCAACTGTTTTATTGTGGGTAATATTTTTCTCATCTTTTATTATATTGCATTTATATTTTTAAAAGAGATACATATTCTCTTTTAGTTTGATTTGCCTTTCATTTTTTTCTGTAAACACACAGTTTTCAAAATCTATGCCAACTTTGTATTTTTTTTGGACTTTAATAAAATATGAACCCTGTTCCCAGAGAAATGCTTATAACATAAAAATTTTCCATACCACTTCAGGGAATGCATAGAATCACTGAAGCTCAACCACATATTCTCTAGGGCTTCAGTTCATTATCTAAAGTTATCCTTTTAATAGAAGCGGTAACAGAAATGTTGTACAAAATGGTTTTGAGAAGATGCATAAAAAGGAAATCACAATTACTGATAGATACTCCTCCAGAGTTTTCTAAGTTCATCAATATGTGAATTTGAAGATTTCTGAAAATATTTTATGTGTCCTAGTTTTTGACTCTACAGGTGGGCCAACCAAGATAATCAGCAATCTAAATCTAACAAATTGAGGGAAGTTGAGTGGTACTTTTTTATTGTAAGGAATTCTTTATTTAAATAAAATCCTACAAAAGAACCCCAATATGTAAAACAAACAAAAATTTAAACTATTCAAAATATGATTTGATGGAGTTATCTATGTGTCCACCCCATATATTCTCCCCAATCACCCAAACCAGCCCTTAATAGAAGCACTTTATGACTCCCAGGAATGACCTTAGGGATAAGAGGAAGAAGGGGAGAGAATATTTTAGGCAGAACGAGGACACTCACAGAGGCAGTGAGAAAGAGCAGTTGAATTCAGCCTTGAACAACTATATTGGGGATGGACAGAGAATAGATGATAGATTTTCTTCTTATATATATTTTTTTCTTTTCTTTTTTGCTTTTAGATGATAGATTTTTAAATAGCAGCCTCCTCATTTAGGGCCTTGTATTCTTCATAAAATAATCTCAATACTATGTTCAAATATGAGGACTCATTGTTGGATTTAAAGGAGAGAAGTAATTTGATAAGATTTACATTTTAGGAAGATCACTCTGGAAACTATGGAAGATAAATTAGAGAGAAAGATAGACTGGGGACAAAAATAGGAAATAGTTTGAGTAATTCAGAAGAGAAATTAATAGAACAAGAATTAAGAAAAGATCTCTGGGAGCAAAGAGGTGATAGATCTAGAGACCTTAAATAGTGGAAGAATAGGTAGGTTTGGAACCACATGGATATGGGTTGTGAACGATATTCCTCATGTGTGGCACCAAAAATAAATGAAGCATTTCAGGATGGAAGGGACAGTTCATCTTGCCCTGTCCTCTAATTCTTTCATGTGCACAAAATGTCACTTCCCAGCTAGATGGCGATTTGCCCTTATTTCTCATCCTCAGGTACCTATTAGTGACAGGGACACATCTGATTTCTTGAAGTCTTTAATGAAGCAAACATCCTTTTCCACTAATGAGTGCATCTTGCAAACATTAAAAGGAGGAAAACGATGTTAGTGACAGAGAACCATTTACTTCTCCATGAGAAATCCCAGCCAACTGAAGGAAGAACTATTTGGAGGGCCCTGTGGGAATACAGAAGTGACAAATAGTTTGGTCTAAATCTCATAAACCTGCTGGAAGATATCTAGTTTCTAATTAAAAATGCCTAAAGGAGAGAATAATGCTTTCCAGATAACAAATATGCTACAGCAGATCCCTGAAAAACTCTAAGAAGTTCACATGTACTTGAAAATGGGTTACCTTCAGGAAACAATGGAAGATTCAAAAAATGGTTTAACAGAACAGACTGCAAACAGTCCAGATTTTTTTTTTTCTGTTCACCTCTAGATATTTTCTAGCCTGCTTTTTTGGACATTTCTACCTTAGGAAACTGGCCAAGTCTGAGCTGGGATGGAAACAAAATAAGGAAACAAGAATGAGCAAAATTTATTTTTATCTCCTTTATCAAATAGGCAGACCAAGCAGGCACCCAATAAATACATACTGAGTCAAGCAATAAATAAATACATAAGATATTTAATTTATGGGACTGAAGGTATTTTTGTTGCCATTGAATAGAAGACAGGTTAAGTTCATATCCCCTCTATCTGCTTCTCCATGTTTCTCTTCCTCACTGAGTGGACATATGGCCTTCAACAATGGATGTGTGCAAGAGGTTGCCTACTGCATTCCCTATTGTGCAATAGCAAATGAATATATTTTAGAATGTTCTACCCCTTGATCCATGGCTTAAAAGCAGATAGTAATAAAACATCATTGTCATCGCCATCATCATCATCATCAAACAAAATCATCATCAGAAATTATAGTATATACTTTGAGCCAATATTAGTTTGCATGTCATTAGCTGCCAACATTATGTTAGTATCTTAATTGGGAATCATTTAATTAAACTAACAAGGTCAATGGCAATTCTTTTTCTTCAGCTCTAGAGCACATTCACAACCATGGAATTTTTCCCCTTTAGAATAAATTACTCCACTTTTAAGCATTCATTAACTCCAACCCTGACACTCCTCTTCCAAACTGGCCTGGAGTACACATGGGAGAAAACTCACATGCACACACAGGCACACATGCACACAAAGAAGCCTGCTTGAGGAGTTCCTCCTCTCTCTGTTTACTATGTACTGCTAGAGAGTTAAGCAGGTTCAATGATAAATCATATGCAGTGTTTTGGTTTATTCTTCTCTGCAATTTCCCCAAAACATTTTTGGCAACCATTTAATTTGCAGTGAGATATTTATGTACTAGCCCACACTTTGAGCAATTTATTTTTGAAAATGAAGTAGGAACAATAGACACAATACTATGATTTCAGTTAATAACAACAATTTACAGCAATTGTTGCCATATTAGGATATAACTTTATAGTCTGCAGAAACAGAAGTGATTTTAAGAGGAAAAATGCCTTTCAAAACGCCAAGCATGATGCAAAATTGAGATAAACAGCTAGGAGAACAAGTACCCAGCTCGTACGGGTGAGCTGGGTGAATGTGCCTTTCTGAAAGATTCCATACCTTCCTGACTCTGGATTAGAGTATCCTTTTAGAGATTGATATACTAGCAGTAGAGTAGGCAGTGCCCAGTAATTTTGCATCCTATTCATGAAACTCCAAAGTTACAATTAGTTTAGCTACATAAATTGGATATGAATGAAAATTTGTTTTGTAACATCATGGTAAAATATCTTGTTTCCTATCCTATGACGCTGTCAGAAGATTTCCCTCATTTATCCTTGATAAAAACCCAAATGGGATTAAGGGTAGACTGGACATTTATTTTTGAGTTACAGGTTTATTGGCAGGGGCTGTAACTTCTGATTACTTCTGTGTGACTTTTTGGCAAGGTAGCTATCCTATTGTATTTAAATATTCTCTTAAAACAAAGGCACTGCATTGCTACAACCACAGAAGGGACAAGTCCATCAACATACATTATCTGAGCATTAACATATATAAGACACTATATTAGGTAGGAAAGAGATTTCAAACAACTGTAAAACATTATTGACTTCTTCAATAAGACATGGGATAAATAATAGTAATTTAGAATATGTATAGCATGTTAAATTTCTGATGTTAAATACTGATGGAAATTAAATTGGCTAAATCTAAAGAACCAGGGCAAAGGAATTAAATGTCAGAGAGCTTTTTAAAAGATTATTTAATGCATACATGGGGGTTCAGTAGCAGAATACTTCCTTCCATGCAGGAAACCCAGGTTCGATTCCCAGACCATGCATACACACACACACACACACACACACACACACACACACACACACAAACCCAACAACTATTTAATCTAGTTTGAAAGTTACTTGTTTTGTATTTCTCCTCATACAGGAAAGTTGCATGATTTTAAAGATAATTTTAAGGAGAGCAGGTTTCATATGTTTGTTTGCTTATTTATCTACTCAAGAAATTTAAAGTGTTCTCTAGAAACTGAGGATTTAGCATTGAAAGAAAAAGACAAAAAAAAAAAACCCACAACAGCTTTCATGGAATTTACATTCTGGTGGAAGGAAACAAACAGTAAGATAAGTGAAATACATGGTATATTAAATCTGACTAAGTATGAAGAACAAAAGCATAAAGCAGGGAGAGAGTATATGAATTGTTGGGGACATCAGAATGTTTGAGAGATAAGGAAAGGCTTCACTGAGAAGATGGCTTTTGAGTGAAGACATACAGGAAGTGAGAGGGTCACTCAACAAATATCTGGGAGTAACAAGAACATGTTCAGCAGAAGAAAGAGTGAGTACAGAGTTCCAAGGGCAGGAGCAGTCAAGGTGGCCAGGGTGGTTGGAATAGTGAGCAAGGGGAGGTCAGAGGGGAAATGTGGGTCAACTCCTGAAGGGGATTGTAACCCTCATCTAAGGTCCTTAACTGTTACTCAGCATGAGTTGAGAGGCCACTGGAGGGTCCTGACTGGATGCTTGATACTCTATGACTCACAATGGGAAGTATAGTATGTATTTGTCTGGCTATTGGATATACTTACAGTCAAAGGGGGGCTATATAATTGAAATTGAAGATATAGACAGGTACAGGAATCCACAGATCCTTTCACATATATGTGTTCTCGAACAGCACATACATATTAATGTCTCTTTTAAGTTGAGAGTGATACTTTCTGAAATTCCCATCCAATGGCCATTTTCAATCTAATTGGTGCAATTTGTTGAAAGAGTCTTGGATCTTCAGATCTTGAAGATCTTTATCATGCCAATAAAACAGTACATCTTTATGGAAGTAACTCTCTGATCTTTAGTACCTTACTTAGTCTGGCTCAGTATTTTTCAAGTGAGTAAGAGGAAAAATTCAGGATTGTAAGCGAGCAGACATTGGTTTTAAAACTGGATAAGCAATTAACTAGCTATATGATCTTGTGAACATCTGTTAATTTACAGAGCCTTTGACTGATAATCCCTTCTCTGCCCATCTCTTGTCATTTCTACCTTAGCTCATTAAAACACAAGCTGGGAACTCCACACCAGGTAGTGTTTTCCAGTCCTAAGTCAGATCACATCTTGCTCATGTTCCAATCTTCTGCTTTTCATTCTAATATCCTGTGATTCTCAAACCTCAACTCAATTCCACAGTCACCTGCAGTGTTCTTACTTTGCCAGCTTCCTGGGTACGGTTATATTTTAGCTCACCAAACCACACCCCACCATTTCCTTGAGCACTATCTAATATTCTTCCTCTCCATAGCTCTCCTCCTTGACACACTTACATTTGGTTTACCTGTCCATAGAAAGATGAAGATATACAATTTTGCATATGACTAATATTCTACATGCACAAATCCAAACCTATGTGGATTTTCCAAATACACTGCATCAAATTATGCTTCTTCAGGTCCTCTTTTGATAACGCTGGCTTGGCTGGATTATGATAGGTTCACAATCCATGACAGAAGTTGCTCTTTGGGAATCTTCCTAAAAGTTCCTCACAGCAGGGCATTTGATATGCACTATGGAACTGATTCTGGGTAGTTTGTCATTGATTTGGAAATTGGAAATCTGAGCAGTGGAATCATAATCTTTGTCTGCCTTATGAACACTGTCATCACCATCACCTTCAGAGCTAATGCATATCAAGTGCTTGCTGAGTACCAGGAACAGAGCCAAGTGGGTTATCTCATTCAATTTTCACTATATCCTAGGAGGAAATGATTATTATTAACTTCATTTTCAGATGAGGAAACTGAGCTGAAGAAGTCTAGGTTATTTAAACAAAGTCATTCTGTAAGTGATGAAGCTGGGATTTGAGTCCAAAAGGTCTGTTTCTGAATATCTTGGTCAAGAATGTCTACACCTGTTCATTTTGGCCACGAGTGACATTGGGGTTAAGATTTTCCTACTGGAACAAAAATACTAACATTTTTCCTTAACAAGCATAACAAAAGTAGATGATGGTAATATTTCTGAAATGTTTATCAATGGTCATAAGGATATGAAAAAAGTAGAATAAAAACATATATGTATATAAATACACAATGTACATATACCAAATTATGGCTGTAATAAAGCAAATCCATCCAACATACTTCAGTACCTTTCAAATCTCATGTTAAAAATTGTTAGGCAGTATTATTGATTTGTGCCCTTGTAGATTTTGAAACAAATTATGCTGCACAAAATAGACCACATAATATTTAAAGATGAGGAAAGGCATCAGCCTACTGTCCAAATATGCAGAGAACAGAGGAAATGATGTGAGTTTATTTGGAGATGCCTATCATCAAGCTCACATTTCAGGCCATCATAAAACTGCGGAATACATTACAAACAGATTCGTTATAATCTAATAGTGTTTTTTCCCCTCCTGGAACAAGAGAACATAAATGTGAGCAATAACATTTTAGGATATGCAATAGTTCAGTATGTGCTTTCTTTGGCATTTTGATGAATAAAAGAAAAGATGAGAACAAAATTTTTCATCCGGGCAAATGGATTTGGATTACTACAGTATAAAAGGTGATCATACAAGGCCATTAAACACAGTAAAGGCAGCGCATAATAGCAGGAATACTGATGCTAGGGAAAGTCTTATAGGGCACTGGGAGGAGGGTTGAATTGAAATTAGGAGACTTAATGGTTCTTTCATCGAAAAGCTATAATACAAGTATTTTTTCCCGAGAGCTTAGTTTCTTCATCTGTAAAATGACTAATTTAGACTGAAATAATCCCTAGGATCCTTTCTAGCCCTGGAAGTCTGCTATTTGGATTTGGATTAGAACAGAGAATTTCCTTGGGAACAAAACTTTTCTATGGAAAAAACTTAGAGTAGTATCTAATATATTACTTAATGGATCTGTAGGGTTCTATTCATTTAAGAAAGAATTTGCAGTAGCAGTGAAGTAAAAAACTGTTTTTCCTCCCAACTCTACCACATGGAAGCTGTGGATATGCTACTTAATTCTGTGATATATGAGGCTCAATACACCATTAGATGGTTGAAGTAACAAGACCTACTTCAAATGGATGAGATAAGCATTTTAAAAAGTCTTTGGAAATACCAGGATTTACGAACTGACTAAGTTATAAAAGGGAGCTACAAACCTTTGCACGGACTCTCAGACCTTTTACACAAAAATTCCTTGAGGGTATGGATGGTGTGAGTCATATTCATCCCTGAATTCCTAGCATATAGCACAATGCCTGGCTCAGGGCAGGAACTCAGTAAATATTTTTACGGCTGACAAAACAAATGAATAATTGATTTGCTTTGAATCACAGGGCCCAAATACCTGTGAATGGATGGCATATCCAGGTACATTTTGTGTTATTCTTGATCATGGAATACAGACATCTCCTGATCTTTGATATCATGGAAAATGAAATCAGGAATCTTTAGGAATCTTCCCAGATGAGAGCCTTTCCTAACTCAAGGTTAATATGAAACATGTTAATAGATTTAATGGAGAAATCATGAGCTTTGTATCCTATCCTTCTGGTTCAATTGTAAGATTTTAATTTATGCTGTAGCTTCAGATAAAGAAAATGATCTTCCAAGCTAATTCAGTCAATTAAATTAGATTGGATTTGCAAATTAGCTAATACAGTGCTTGGCCCATAATAGGCAATTGATATTTATTCCATTTTCTGCCATACTACAATCTCTTATTACCAATGAGAATGAAGTTGGACTATATAACTGAAAAATTGAAAATACCATTGCCACATCTAAAGGTAAAGATGAGATCATAACTGTTTATGAATCCAACTTTTCCAATCTCCTTGCCTTAAATAGAGAGAGAGAGAGAGAGAGAGAAGGGAATCCTTATTATATTGCTGGGATTACGAGGAGAAACTGTAATACACTAAGATAAAATTGCATTATATGGAGTGGTAGAAAGGAACACACACATAACATGTACAGTATATATCCCAAGGGAATTTATCAACCAGGTTATGAGATTCAGTTGTATGTAAAGGCAGCTCAGATACCCATACTTTGTCCTTCTTTTTGTCTTTTTTGGATTTTGCAATGATTTCAATATGCAAATAAGAATGATTTTTGACATGTAAAAAGCATAGGGATCTACAACACTTGATTCATTCTGTTCATAATCTTGTCCAAGGGACAGCAAACTTTTCCTGTAAAGGGTCAGATAGTAAATATTTTAGGCCTTGCAGACCATATAGGCTCCATCAAATATTCAACTTTGCCATTGTAGCATTAAAGCAGCCACAGAAACTATGAAAACAAATGGATATGGCTGTGTTTCAATAAAAACTTTATTAAAACTAGTTATTGGACATGGTTTGCTATCCCTTAACCTGTCAACTGAATATATCATTTTCCCACAATTTATTATGAAAGTCCTGTTATGTATGTCCTCAGCTCAATAAGACATACTTTGATTTCATTAAGTAAAATAGGAGCAGATCTCAATGGTATATCAATGAAACTGTACCATTAATGAATTTATGAGTAGGAACCTAAGGTTTCCCAGTTCACATTAGTTCCTATTCTTAGATTTTTATTTTTTATTCACTTTCTTCATGTCCCCTCTTCCAGTCACTTAGAGTAACCATGGCATCTTTCTTTTTCTGAGGATTAATTTAGTTAAGCAAGTATTTATTAATTATTTTTCTCAGACTCCTCATTTGAAGTAAGTTATCAAATAACTGGCAACATTTTAAGTTCTCATTTTAAGAGAAACTGAAAATTAAGATAAAGGGATTAATATATAAGAGTGAAAAAACATACCAATGAATAGCTGAAATATATTTTTTCATGCTCAAAGAAAAATTTCCCTAAAATCATTTGTACAGAGAGATGACTTTTTTAATCTACAGGTGAATATGAGGCCTGAGATTTAATTTTTAAATTACCTGAAATTTGGCCACTAAAATTTCATTGATTCATATGATTTGATTGATTTATATGGGATTAGAATAGCAAGACTAATGGAAAACACATACAGATACAAATACATAGATATAATTAGTATATAAATTAGTTATTTAAAAAGTAGCATTTTTAGTTGTTTTCAACTAGTCACATAACTGTGAACTGTTTTTCTTGCTTTTTCAAGTAACACTAAATTGGAATTCAGAGTTTAAATAGCTACAGAACAGTGGGTCTCAAAGAGTGATCCCAACACTTGCAGCATCATAATTATTTGTTAGACTTGCTAGACTTATTGAATCAAAACCTCTGGGGTAGGGACCCAGAAATCTGGGATTTATAAACTGAGTGAATCTGAAGCTAAAGCTTGAGAAGCACCAAATAGAGACTAACAGACAGGCTTTCTTACTGCCACCTGCTGTCTTTTTAATTCACTCCCTTTAATATACCAATTCCAACAATCTTTTGACCAAACCATTTCTTCCATTCCTTGATTCTTCTATTAATTGAGCGTTAATATACTTAAAGCATATAGAAGAACACATGCACTATATGTGTTTGTAGTGTATTATTATCTTAGCTATATCTCATTCTGCTCATTCTTTAACTTTTTTCAAGACTGAAATCCATGAAATTTTTATAATCTTTATAATCATTAGTTTGCTAACTGCCTCAGCTCTCTTACCACTTTCTTTTACCAACTCAGCAAAACTGTAACTCTGGTTGAATCCAGCTCCTTATATGCTCTCAGTCTGTATCTGCATAGCTGAATGTATGCAGACAACCATGTAACTGACCTCACTTTAATTTCATGATCACTAAACTCACGTGGGACATAAATGGTGCCCAAGCAATCAGATTATAATTTCCTAGACCTTCTCTCTTCCACTCCCCTGAGGAGATATTTCACATACTAGTTTTCAAACTTCCAACAGTTCCTCCTCTACGGTTAAACCTGATGACTCTAATTCCCTGAGAAAACTGAAGCAATTAAAGAGAAAACTTCCATAAACCACTACCTTATCTAATTTTCAAAACTACAGCAGTGCTAAATATGTTCTATTGGCAGTATGGCTAAGCTATGCATGCTCCTAGACATCCTTCTATTTGTGTATTAGATCCCACCTACTCTGACTCAAGGGCATCACCTCAGTAATTCTTCCATCTCCCCAGCTCCCCAACAGCACCACATTTGGTCTCTCTAATGAATAATTATCATCACCATATAAACAGGCTATTATTTTTTGCCATCTTAAGAAAATACAAACTCTCTTGACCCTACATTCCATCTCTAGCTATCTCTCCTTTTTCTCCTTCTCTTTATTTTAAAGACTCTTGAAAGAGTTGTGCACACTGGTTGTCTCTCATTTATCTCTTGAAACAAGTTTAACCAGACTTTTGCCCCAATATATTCCTCTTATCAACATCATCAATTGCCACCATATTGCTAAATAAAAGTCATTTATTGGTATTTATTATACTTGAAATACTGAGACCATTTCACATTGCTTTCCTCTTTGAAATATTTTCTTCACATTATTCCAACAAGACCTCATATGCTTAGTTTTCAGATTATATTCTTGCTCCTTTTTCTCTGTCTCTGACAAGTTCCTCTTCATATCATTGAAGTCCAAACTTTGAAGTGGCACAAGACTTTGTCCTTGTACCTCTCTTCTTTATCTATACTCATTCTTGCTCTGATTAATAGGCGACTGCGTCAGTTTGAAAGTTCTATGTACCCCAGAAAAGTCATGTTTTAATCTGGCTTCAATCGTGTGGGGGCAGCTGTTTCTTTTAATCCTGATTCAATATTATAGGGTGGAAATTTTTTGTTAGATTCTCTCCACAGAGATGTGGCATGCCCAATGGTGGGTGTGATCTTTTA